>NC_135674.1:18242043-18542043 GCF_964188315.1 Podarcis muralis
ATGCACGCTCTATCAGCAGATAATGCACAGAGAAGGTTGCACACAGGAGAGCATTATTTACAATTTTATTCAGCGTTGGTCAGAACAAGGAAAACATGACTGCCTGCTTCGTTGTCTCGGGCACAGAGAGAGAAACGAAAGCAAAGACACAACAGAAACATCCTGTGAACAGGAAATACGCAGACTCTGTGACTCACAAAGGCTGCTCCCTTTTAAGGTGGAACGGAAATATCCTAACAAAAAGAACTGGAACAAAGATCAAGTGAAAGGCCTTGTTGCATCTCTGATTACTGTGAAAGATATCTCTACAGCGGACTTCCGGGGTGGCGCCATCGGCAATGGCGGATTCCCTCTAACTTGGAGGGGACTGGCTCTGTGGAAATCGGGTCTGCACCGCTACGGCGCAGCGGGGACCCTTCATAAATCACAGGCGGGTGAAGCCTGTGACCGTGGGACTCGGCGGGCACCTTTTGCGCCCCCCCAATCGGCGAAGGAGTCCGGTTAAGGGCTCCGGAGTGAAGTGGGGAAGTGGCGCTGTGCTGTGAGTCGTCTGCTCCTTCCGTGGAGTGAAGCCGTGTAGCCGTTGCCGGAGAGCGCTGCCTTCTTCCTGGAAAATTTGGCTGTAAAACAACGATCCGTGAGTAGGTCAATTTCGGAACTAAAGGAACTTTACAAACTATTTGGCACCGAACGCGGAGAGGCATAAACAGGAAGTCTGCCTTCCGTTCTTGTAAAGGGAGTAAAGCAATGAACTTGTAAGCGGAAACCTCAAAGGACGTTCCTAAGGATTACAATCCGAACATCAAACAAGCGATTTTCCCCCTTTGATGCAGGGGAGGAGGGGGGAAAGGATCTGAACTGTATTTCCCTGCAAAAAGAGAGAGCAAGAGCAGCTAAAATCCACTGCTCAAATCCCTGAGACCGGCTCCTAGTGAACAGTAAAAATGCCGTATTGGGAAACGTGCTGTTGCTGAAAGTACTTTTTCTTTTGACAGTTAACTCTGCGTCTGAGGATACAATTAAGACACAATATTATTGACTGGCTTCTCCTGATTTCAAAGTATCAGGAAATAATTGAAATAGAAACTGTTGTCCTTTTGAGACTGGGGGGCGAAAGGGAAAAGTTAGTTACTTTAAGACATTATTGACTGTTGCTGCTACTGTGTCCCCCTAGAGGAACTTTGAAATTGTTACAACTGCAGCTGGGCCAAGGGAATTTTCCATTTCAAAACAAACTCTGACTCTGAGTGTGTGACTGGCCTTGACAGACTCTGACTCTGAGTGTGTGACTGACCTTGACTTTTATCTGGAGGGTTATGGCAGATGGGAAAGACAAGATAGATTCGCTACAAGCAACCAGGTCTGGCAGAGTATTTCGTACAGACGGTGGGCTGCAAAGGAGAGCTTCGACATCCGGCCCTGCTGGCTTGCCAACAGCAACCCCATTGGCACAACCTAAATCTAAAGGTATGGCTGCTGACGATGCCCTGGCCCAGGCACTTAGTAAAATAAATGAATCTTTGGATAGAATAAGTAAACAAGTAGCCGAGGCATCGAGCAAAATTGACCAAAACACCACAAGTATTAATCAAAACACTACAAGCATTAATAATTTGGGACAGAAGGTAAATACTAATACTGAGACTATTCAGAAATTACTACAGGAATCAACTTTGACACGAAAGACAGCTGATGAGGCAAAAGAAATTGCAACCGCTACAGCCACCGTTGTAGAAGAGAAGATACCACCGATACATAAACAACTTGAAGACCACAGATCAATATTGTCTATGATTGAGTTGAGGGAGAAACAAGCAAATTTAAGGGTCAGGGCGGTCCCTGAACTGGAGAAAGATAATTTGATTGAATTTCTTACACAGGAATTTGCAGACTTCTGGAATCCAGATTTGGAGAAGGACAGCTTCAAGATAGTGAGTACTTTTAGACTTGGAAAAGGAGGGAGAAAGAACAGAGTGAGAGACTGTTTGATCACCCTCCGAACAAAAGAGGAGAGAGACAAAATCTTGAGTCTGCACTTCCAGAAGACCTTGGTAATACATCAGTCAAGAGTGGAGATATTTAAGGATATTCCGAAACACCTTTTGGACCTTAGGTCCAATTATAGAGATTTGACTGCTCTGCTGAGAAGTAACGGAATCTTTTTCAGGTGGGAATTCCCCCAAGGCCTGTCTTTTAGTTACAAAGGCAAGAAGATAAAAATAAGATCAGAGGACGACAAAGATAAATTTTGGAGAGACCACGGAGAAGACCTGCAGAAGAAAGTTGCAGGAGAGTTAAGAGCACTTGTAAGTGAAACTCTGGATACACCAGATTTACCTCCTGAATTAAAAGACCGCTTGAAGAAGGTGATACCACCAACAGAACAGGAACAGGCACTGGGTGCAGTTGGAGGAGAAGCATAGTAACTACATCATGGCTCTGCAACTACTAAGTTGGAATTGTAATGGTTTGAACTCCCCTCAGAAAAGGAGATCTGTGTTTCATTTATTAAAAAAGGAACAATTGGATCTGATTTGTTTACAAGAAACACATATAACAAGGTTACACAGGAAATTATTGATTAATAAAAGACTTGGTCAGGAGTTTATTTCATCGGACAAGGTTAAAAAAAGAGGGGTAGTGATTTACGCAAAAGAGAGATTACTACCGTAATTTATCTTTAAAGATGACCAAGGAAGATTTGTGGCAATTGAAATTCAAACACAGGGAGAAAAAATTTTGATAGTAGGTGTTTGTGCACCAAATGAGGGGAAATCTGATTTTTTTAAAAAGTTGCATAGCATCCTGATGGACTATTTGGATTACAATGTGATTTTGCTGGGAGACATGAATGGAGTGGTATCTACACATATGGACAAGGCACAAAGACAGGTAGTCACTAAGGATGGTAGACTACCGAAAACTTTTTTTGAGATGACAGACAACTTGGACTTAGTTGATATTTGGAGAACAAAGAACCCCTTGGTCAAAGAGGGAACCTTCTTTTCTGAAGCCAAAATGACATGGACTAGAATTGACCAAATATGGGTAACTAGAGGAATGGCACCAAAGACAAGAAAAGTGGAAATCTGCCCAAAAACCTGCTCCGACCATAATGCTGTCAAGATGGAAATGAAACTAATACCAACTGGTTCCTTCAGATGGAGGATGAATGACACCTTATTTAGAGATGAAGAAGTGTTTAAGAAGGCCCAAAAAACCTTGAGAGACTACTTCGAGATAAATATGAACACCAATGTGGAAAAAAGAGTAATCTGGGACGCTAGTAAGGCTGTTATGAGAGGGTTCTTGATACAACAGAATGCACTAAAAAAGAGAATCCAGAATGAGAAGAAGGATAAAATTTTGGAGAAAATAAAGGAAGGTGAAAAAAATTGAGAGAAAAACCCAAGTCGCAGGAGATTTTGAGAGAAATAAAGTTATATCAAGTGCAATTTATGAAAATGATGAACCAAGAGATTGAATGGAAAATTAAACAAATGAGACAAAAGACATTCGAGTCGGCTAATAAATGTGGGAAACTGTTGGCTTGGCAAATGAAAAAAAGACAAAAACTAAATACAGTTACAAATTTAGAAGTGGAAGGAAGGAACATACAGAACCCAGCTGAGATCAGAAATTGCTTCCAGAGGTACTTCAAACAACTATATACACAAGGGCCACAGAGAGAAACCGATGTAGACCGATTTTTGAAAAAAAATGGATTACAAAAAATCTCTCAAGAAAACAAATCAATGTTGAACTATAAAATAACTGAACAGGAGATAGAAGATGCCATTCAGAATATGCAATTGGGTAAATCTCCAGGACCGGATGGACTGACTTCTAGATACTACAGATCTTTAAAGGAATGGCTAGTACAACCTTTGAAAGAGGTCTGTAATGAAATAATGGAGGGGAATAGGGCACCAGAGTCGTGGAAAGAAGCATATATCACACTTGTACCGAAAATAGAGACTGAAAAGACGCAGCTTAAGAACTATCGTCCCATATCACTGCTTAATGTGGATTACAAATTTTTTGCAGATATTTTGGCTAAAAGACTAAAAAGAGTGTTAGTGGAAGAGATACATAAAGACCAAGCAGGCTTTCTCCCAGGAAGACATTTATCTGACAATGTGAGAAACATAGTTAATATTCTAGAGAAACTACAAGTGAATATAAACACTAAGGCAGTTTTAATATTTGTGGATGCGGAGAAAGCTTTTGACAACATTTCTTGGACTTTTATGAAAAAGAACTTACAGGGTATGGGGGTAGGCCAAGGTTTTGAAAACGGTATAAGTGCAATATATTCAGAACAAAAGGCTAAATTAATTGTAAATAATGTGGTGACGGAAGAATTTAAAATAGAAAAAGGGACACGACAAGGTTGCCCAATCTCCCCATTGCTTTTTATATCGGTCCTGGAGGTTTTGCTGAACATGATTAGAAGGGACCAGTTGGTTAAAGGTATACAGGTCGGAGCCAAACAGTACAAACTGAGAGCATTTGCAGATGATTTAGTATTGACGTTACAGGAGCCAGAATCTAGTACTAAAAGGGTTTTAGAACTGATTCAAGAATTTGGTCAGGTTGCAGGGTTTAAACTGAATAAGTCAAAAACCAAGGTTTTAGAGAAAAATTTAACACCAATTGAGAGAGAGAGGTTTCAGAACATGACAGGTTTAACAGTGGTTAAGAAAGTCAAATACTTGGGGATTAACATGACAGCAAAAAATGGGAATTTATTTAAAGATAACTATGAAAAATGCTGGGTTGAAGTGAAAAAAGATTTAGAAATATGGTCAAATTTGAAGCTTTCATTGCTGGGCCGCATCGCTGCTATAAAAATGAATGTATTGCCTAGAATGTTGTTTTTGTTTCAGGCATTGCAAATTGTGGACAAGGTGGACTGTTTCAAGAAGTGGCAGAGAGATATTTCAAGATTTGTCTGGCAGGGCAAGAAGCCTAGAATAAAATTTAAAATATTAACAGATGCAAAGGAAAGAGGTGGATTTGCCCTGCCAGACTTTAAACTCTATTATGAATCAGCAGCTTTCTGCTGGTTGAAAGAATGGCTACTTCTTGAAAACACAGACATTTTGGATTTGGAAGGTTTTAACAATGTATTTGGATGGCATGCATATCTGTGGTATGATAAGGTCAAAGCGCATAAAGCATTTAAAAACCATATTGTTAGGAAAGCATTGTTTAATGTTTGGATAAGATATAAGGATTTATTGGAAAATAAAACCCCAAGGTGGCTGTCACCGATGGAAGCGAAAGCTCAGAAAAAGCTCAATATGGAGGTTAAATGGCCGAAATATTGGGAAATTTTGGAACAAGATGGAGATAGACTAAAACTGCAGAGTTTTGAGAAACTAAAGAACAAAGTGCGAGACTGGCTTCATTATTATCAGATAATGGAGGCATATAATTTGGACAAGAAAATTGGCTTCCAGGTGGAAAAATCAAAATTGGAAACAGAAGTGTTAGAACCCAAAACTAAGACTTTGTCTAGGATGTATAACTTGCTGTTGAAATGGAATACTCAGGATGAAACGGTGAAATCTGCTATGATTAAATGGGCTCAAGATGTTGGACATAACATTATGTTTGTTGACTGGGAACAGTTGTGGACCACAGGAATGAAATTTACGGCATGTAATGCCCTAAGAGAGAATATTATGAAAATGATATACAGGTGGTACATGACCCCAGTCAAGCTAGCAAAAATCTATCACTCGCCCGATAATAAATGTTGGAAATGTAAAGAAATGTAAAGATCTCGTCGCAAGCGGGGATTTTGCCGTGAGGGAAATCCCGGGCTATTCTGGAGGATTAGGGGTGCTACAGGGTGCGGTGGCCCCCAAAAATACCTCTGGTGGGTGTCCAGAAGGTCAGGTTCCCGGCGGGACCAGAAGCGTTCAGCCCGGCCGTCAGGTAGCTTCAAAAGAAGCGAAGAGAACGGCGGAGCAGATCTGCGGGTCGAGGGAAGCCATTATCTACCTCCGAATAGCGAAGCCCCGAGCTTGCTGAGGAAGCGCTACGCTCTCAAATCAAAGGAATCTGGTTCTAAATTAATCATAAATTTGAAGGTCTAACAATAAGGAAGTCCCGGAGAGAAAAGAGAAGTTTGCGGAGTTCAGCTGACAGCCGAAATCAACTTAGACGCAGCGCTATTTGCAGAGCCGGAAAAGTGAAAGTGAGTTACCTTAGCGGTTACTGTTTTTTCTCCCTTAGGAACTTTTCTAAAAAGTAACTGTTTATGAGGATACATTATATCAAAGACATTATCAAAGTAAAAGGGGGAACAGAAGAGTAACTTGTTTAAAATTGAAGCCCTTGGTGTAACGGAGGGCATAAATAGAAGAAAGAAGTGCTTCTCCACTTTCGCTTTTAAAGAACAAAGGACAGTGAAACGGAAGAGAAGGCTTCGACGCCATTAAGAATGTCCAAGCATAGTAAAACAGACACACTATTAAAGAACAAGTACATTTTGGCAAGTTTATTTGGCGGTTGTAAACTATCCTTATTTCTACTCCCCCCCCCCTACTTTTTTTGTTTTTTTGGAATCCTGGATATATAAGAGACTTAATTGATGGAGATATCTACATATTTTTGTCCTTTCTGTAACAACGCCACACCAACACGGCCCCAAGACCTCTAGTGGTTGGACTAAGTAATACAACTTGTTTTTCTCATTTTTGGGGGGGGGACTTGTTTTTCACTTCCTGTTTGATGGCTGCTGAAAGTCGGATGTGATGGGATGATGAGCTGCTTGTGCGTAAAATGCAAGTCCCTCAGAGTTTGATCAGGTTTTCAAACCTCTGCCTGTGACGGAGCCCCTCCAGCATGGCTGCGTCAATCGCTAGCAGAATCCGAAAGTGGTTGCTTTCGGAATCGTTTCCAACATAAAAGCTCCTTAACGGAAACACGTCTCCTGGACTCTCGGCGTGACAGTTTCCGGCGAGGAGTGGGTGTCCCTATAGGAGGTCCTGAGACCTCCTCACTGTTTTCGCTGGAAGCGTCTCTGAGCCATCCCTCCGACTCACTTTCCCTTGGAGTTCCTGATCTCCCCCTACTGGTTCCCTCTTCAGCTGCTACGTCTCTCTCAACCTCAGTGAGCCTTTGCACCTCCTGTCTTTCCGATGGCAGTTCCCTGACATCGGATATAATATTGAAAACAAATTTGACATTTAAGGCATCTTGGATTTATAACTGTGTTATCTTCTGCCACCTGTGAATGTGGATTTTGAATTATCCTCTCTTCTCTTTTCTGCTTGGACGTTTATCATATACACTACTCCTGAACTTGGAGAATCTTATCTTCCTCTCTTTTTGGTCGGATCCCATCAAGAAAATAATACTATAAAGAGGATTAGCCTGAGTGGAGGCAAGAAGACGGCATTGCGTGAACCCTGTATTGACATTTGGTGGTATCTATAATTTAATGATTATTAATATCGAGAGGGTAAAAACTTGAAATTGAAGACTGAGTAATTATAATTGTAAATCTGAAATTGAATAATTGTGAAAGTGAAAAATTGATAAATTTGGAGGGATTGGCAAGAGGTTGTTATTGTATTGGTGGGACTAATTAGAGTAAAATGTCAAACCCATCGAAGAAAGGGACTGATGGGGGGACACCTGCTGAAAGGAAAGGGTCAAAACAAGAAACAGACTTTAAGGCAGATATTTTAAGAATGTTTGCGGAAATTAAGCAGAGTGAAAAGAATTTAGAGTCTAAACTAGAGCAGGTGGATAATAAGATTGGAAAAATGGATAAAAAAATTGATGAAACAGTTAATGAATTGAAAGGGCAAATAAAAGAAGCGTTCAGGAGAACGCAATCTGTAGAGGAGGGATTGAAGAAGACAAGATTGGAAATGAAAGATGTCAAACGGGAAGAAGAAAAGATAAAAATGAATATGATGGAATTAAACAAAGCACAAGAGGAAATGAAGGATGTAATAGCTATGAATGAACTGCGGCAGAGGGAGGTGAATTTGAGACTCAGAGCTGTGCCAGAGATACAAGGAGAAAATATTAAAGAGAAACTGATAGCAGAATTTGCGCAATGGATGGAACTACCAGTAGAAGAAATGGCAAAAACTGTCCAAAATGCATTCAGAATGCGAGTGAAAACAACAAAAGCAAAAAGATTTACAGGGGACTGTTTGATTACATTTAAAGATAGAGAAATGAGAAATATGATTTTACAGAAGAATAGAGAAAAGAGATTGAATATAGACGGGAATTTCATAATTATTTTCAAAGACATACCAATTAGACTACTCAAACGAAGAGACCCTTATAAATCATTGGTACAGACGTTGAAGAAAAATAACATCGAATTCAGATGGGAGTACCGGGAAGGAATTTCATTCATGTATAGAAGCAAGAGGCACAGATTGACAAACCCAGAACCAAGCGGGCTTTCTACCGGGAAGACATCTATCGGACAATCTGAGGAATGTAATTGACATTTTGGAAAAGCTAGAAGTGAATATAAACACTAAAGCAGTCCTGATATTTGTGGATGCGGAGAAAGCCTTTGACAATATCTCTTGGAGTTTTATGAAAAAGAACCTACAGGGTATGGGGGTAGGCCAAGGTTTTGAGAATGGTATAGATGCAATATATTCTGAACAAAAGGCTAAGTTAATTGTAAACAATGTGGTTACGGAACAATTTAAGATAGAAAAAGGAACACGACAGGGGTGCCCAATTTCCCCATTGCTCTTTATATCGGTTCTGGAGGTCCTGCTGAATATGATTAGAAGGGACCGGTTGGTTAAAGGCGTACAGGTCGGAGCTAAACAGTATAAATTGAGAGCATTTGCAGATGACCTAGTTTTGACGTTACAAGAGCCAGAATCTAGTACTAAAAGAGTATTAGAACTAATTCAAGAGTTTGGTCAGGTGGCAGGATTTAAATTGAATAAGTCAAAAACTAAGGTTATAGAGAAAAATTTAACATTGACTGAAAGAGAGAAGTTTCAGAATGAAACAGGTCTAACTGTTGTGAAGAAAGTGAAATACCTGGGGATTAACATGACAGCCAAAAATGGGAATTTGTTTAAAGATAATTATGAAAAATGCTGGTTGGAAGTGAAAAAAGACTTAGAAATTTGGTCAAATCTGAAGCTTTCCTTGTTGGGTTGAATTGCAGCTATAAAGATGAATGTACTGCCTAGAATGTTGTTTTTGTTTCAAACATTGCAGATTGTGGACAAGATGGACTGTTTCAGGAAGTGGCAGAAAGACATTTCTAAATTTGTCTGGCAGGGCAAGAAGCCCAGGATAAAATTTAAGATATTAACTGATGCAAAAGAAAGGGGTGGATTTGCCCTGCCAGATTTTAAACTTTATTATGAATCAGCAGCGTTTTGCTGGCTGAAAGACTGGCTGCTTCTTGAGAACACAGACATTTTGGATCTAGAAGGTTTTAATAACGTTTTTGGGTGGCATGCATACTTGTGGTATGACAAGGTTAAAGCACATAAAACATTTAAAAAACATATTGTCAGGAGAGCTCTGTTTAATGTTTGGATTAGATACAAGGATTTAGTGGAAAATAAAACCCCAAGGTGGTTGTCGCCATTGGAAGCGAAAGCTCAGAAAAAGCTTAATATGGAGGCCAAATGGCTGAAATATTGGGAGATTCTGGAGCAAGAAGGAGATAGATTGAGACTGCAGAGTTTTGAGAAATTAAAAAACAAGGTGCAAGACTGGCTACATTATTTTCAGATAACGGAGGCCTATAATTTGGATAAGAAAACTGGCTTCCAGGTGGAAAAATCTAAATTGGAAACAGAACTGTTAGAACCTAAAACTAAGGTTTTGTCAAAAATGTATAACTTGCTGTTGAAATGGAACACTCAGGATGAGACGGTTAAATCTGCTTAAGAGAAAATATTATGAAAATGATATATAGGTGGTACATGACCCCAGTCAAGCTTGCAAAAATCTACCATCTGCCCGATAATAAATGTTGGAAAAGAAAATGAAGGTACATTTTTTCACCTTTGGTGGACGTGCCCTAAGATTAAGGCTTTCTGGGAAATGATTTATAATGAATTGAAAAAGGTATTTAAATATACCTTTGAGAAGAAACCAGAGGCCTTTCTCTTGGGCATGGTCGGCCAGTTGGTGGAAAAGAAAGATAGAACTTTTTATATGTACGCTACAACAGCAGCAAGAATACTTACTGCAAAGTATTGGAAGATGCAAGATTTACCCACTCTGGAAGAATGGCAGATGAAGTTGATTGACTGTATGGGATTGGCAGAAATGACTGGCAGAATCCGCGACCAGGGAGAAGAGTCAGCAGAAGAAGATTGGAAGAAATTTAAGGACTATTTACAGAAATATTGCAATATTAAGGAATGTTGAATGATGTTGGATTGAAATTAAGTGGTTTTTAGCTGTAATGGTACAAAAGGTTATGAAAAAACGGTTATTTTAAGGTAAATGTTTAAGTTTCAGGAAGTTGGATAAAAAATAAGGTGCTATTTAGTGACAATTTTATGAGATAAGTATTTGCTGAACAAATAATTTGAACTAGAAAACAGGAAGGGGAGGTATGAGGAGGTCAGGGAAATATGTTATTGAAAATAAGTTGTGAACGGTATGAGTTTTTAATGTTTTTTCTATTTTTGTTTTTGTACTTTTTTGCTTTGTTTGTATAAAATTGAAAACCTTAATAAAAATCTTATAAAAAAAACAAAAAACAGATTGACAAACCCAGAAGAAACTGGGAAATTTTTGAGAAAGTATAAGGAATTAAGATCAGATATGGACGAAACCAAAGGAGCAGAGGGAAGAACACCAGGAGAATTAAAACCAGAGGAAGAAGAGGGAGAGAATGGAAAGAAAACAGACGAAGAAGAAGAGGAGGAAGAAGAAGAGACAGCCAAATTATAGAAATATAAATAAAATTTATTTAAAATTTGGACATCATGGCGTTAAAAATTTGGAATTGGAACATTAATGGGATGAACGAAAAAAAGAAGAGGAACAAAATTGAACAGTTTTTTAAAAAGAAAAATTTAGACATTATTTGTTTACAAGAGACACGTGGCAAGAAGACATAAAAAAATATTAATCAATAAAAGATTGGGAAATGAATTCGTATCTTCAGTTAAGGAGAAAAAAAGAGGAGTGGTTATGTATATTAAGAACAAAATTGAAGCCCGACAAATTTTCAAAGATGAAGAGGGAAGGATAATTGCGGTTCGAATCAAATGGCAAGGAGAAAAATTGATTATAGTCAGGATCTATGCACCAAATGGCAATAAGACTGAATTCTACAAAACTCTAGAAGAAAAATTATTTGAATATATGGACCAGAAAATTATATTAATGGGTGATATGAATGGAGTGGTTTCGCTGGAAATGGATAGACTTAGAGAAGGAGCAAGTAAAGAAGGGAAATTACCTAAATCTTTCTTTTCAATGATAAAAAATTGTAATTTGACAGACATTTGGCGTCTTAGACACCCGTTGGACAAACAATTCACTTACTACTCCGAACCGAATCAGTCAATGTCAAGGATAGATCAGATTTGGTTTTCGAGTGAGCTGACTCCAAGAACCCAACAAATAGAAATTCAACCGAAAGTAATCTCCGATCATAGTCCAATAGAACTTGAATTGAAAAGCTTTGAGGAAAGAACTTTTAGATGGAGAATGAAAGATTATCTCTTGGATGACCAGAAAATTGTTGAAAAAGCGCAAAAGAGGCTAACAGAATATTTTGTTGACAACTGTAATAAAGGTACAAAGACAAAAGTGGTATGGGATGCAAGCAAGGCAGTAATGAGAGGATTCTTCATCCAGCAGAACACAATTAAAAATAAAAATAGAGAAAAAAGCAAAGAAGAAATCTTGAAGCAGATAATGGACAACGAACAAAAACTAATCAAGAAACCAAATAGCTCGAAAATAAAAGAAAATATCAAAGCTTTACAAGCTCAGTTTCCATTCCACAGTTTCATTCCACAGAGAAGTGGAATGGAATATTAAAAAACTGAGACAAAGAAACTTCGAATTTTCGAACAAATCAGGAAAATGGCTTGCATGGCAAATTAAAAAAAGAAAGGAACAGAATACAATAAACAAAATTACACTGGAAGGAGAAGAGATAACCAATCCGAAGGAAATCAGAAGGGGGTTCTTGGACTATTACAGAAGATTATATAAAAATAGAGAAAGAAATAATTTGAGGAAAATAGAGAGATTTCTGAAAGATAAAAAGGTGCAGAAGATCCCGACAGATAAAAAAGAACAACGGAATACCCCAATTGAAATAGAAGAGATAAAAGAAGCAATAAAAGATTTAAAAAGGGGAAAGGCTCCAGGGCCAGATGGATTCACCGCGTGCTATTACAAAGAAATGAAACCTATTTTGATGACGCCATTGAAGGAAGTGATGAATAACATCTTAAGAGAAGGAGAAATTCCGGAAACATGGAAAGAGGCATATATTACATTTATTCCAAAACAGGACTCAGATTTAACCCAAGTCAAAAATTATAGGCCGATCTCACTGCTAAATACGGATTATAAAATATTTGCAGGAATTCTTGCAAAGAGAATGAAGAATATATTATTAGAAATTATTCATAAGGATCAGGCAGGTTTCCTTCCAGGCAGGCAGATGAAAGACAATATAAGAAATATAATAAATATGATGGAATATCTGTCTGCCAGGAATGATAAACAAGCCAGAATGATGTTTGTGGATGCGGAGAAGGCTTTCGACAATATAGCATGGGATTTTATGTTGAGAAATTTGGAATATATGGAAGTTGGCAAAGAGTTCTTTAATGGAATAAGGGCAATTTACACAGAACAAAAAGCCAAACTGATTATAAATAATGTAGTCACAGAAGAAATAATAATAATAATAATAATAATAATAATAATAATAATAATAATAAAAAATTTTATTTATATCCCGCCCTCCCCAGCCGAAGCCGGGCTCAGGGCGGCTAACAACACTAAAACAATGCAACATTATAAAAACATTATAAAAATTAATTAAAATACAAATTGATGGCAACCATAAACTAAAGTTTTGTAAAGATTGCCAAAGGAGGGAGTCAGGCTGCGCCCTGACCAAAGGCCTGGTGGAACAGCTCTGTCTTGCAGGCCCTGCGGAAAGATGTCAAGTCCTGCAGGGCCCTTGTCTCTTGCGACAGAGCGTTCCACCAGGTTGGAGCCGCAACCGAAAAAGCTCTGGCTCTAGTTGAGGCCAGCCTAACCTCTCTGTGGCCTGGGACCTTCAAGATGTTTTTATTTGAAGACCGTAAGTTCCTCTGTGGGGCATACCAGGAGAGGCGGTCCCGTAGGTACGAGGGTCCTAGGCCGTATAGGGCTTTGAAGGTTAAAACCAGCACCTTAAACCTGATCCTGTACTCCACCGGGAGCCAGTGCAGCTGGTATAGCACTGGATGAATGTGATCTCGCAGTGAAGACCCCGTAAGGAGTCTCGCTGCGGCATTCTGCACCCGCTGGAGTTTCTGGGTCAGTCTCAAGGGCAGCCCCACGTAGAGCGAGTTACAATAATCCAGTCTGGAGGTGACCGTCGCGTGGATCACAGTGGCTAGGTCAGGGCGAGAGAGGTAAGGAGCCAACTGCTTAGCTTGGCGGAGATGAAAAAATGCCGCCTTCGTTATAGCTGCAATCTGCGCCTCCATGGAGAGGGAGGTATCGAAGATTACACCCAAACTCTTAACGGACGGTGCTTGCACTAATTGCACCCCCGCAAGAGATGGGAGTTGCCCCCTCAATCTCATATCGTCCCGTCCCAGCCAGAGGACCTCTGTCTTCGAGGGATTTAACTTCAACCGGCTCCCACGTAACCATCCAGCCACAGCTTCCAAGCATCTGATCAGTGTGTCTGGGGCCGAGTCAGGATGGCCATCCATCAACAGATAGAGTTGGGTGTCATCAGCATACTGATGGCAGCCCAGCCCAAAACTCCGGACAAGCTGGGCAAGGGGGCGCATAAAGATGTTAAAAAGCATTGGGGAGAGTATCGCACCCTGGGGCACTCCACACACCAAGGAGTGGCGGGATGACAATTCCCCCCCAAGCGCCACCCTCTGTCCCCGACCAGAGAGAAACGAGCGCAGCCATTGAAGGACTGTGCCCTGGATCCCCACGTCGGCAAGGCGGTGGTCCAGGAGTTCGTGATCGACCATGTCGAAGGCTGCTGACAGGTCTAGAAGAATCAGCAGCCCCGACCCGCCTCGATCCAGCTGCCTGCGGAGATCATCTGTTAGGGCGACCAGAGCCGTCTCAGTCCCATGACCAGCGCGGAAGCCGGACTGGAATGGATCCAGAGCTGATGTTTCATCCAGAAACCTACCAAGCTGTTCCGCAACCGCTCTCTCAATCACCTTACCCAGGAATGGAAGGTTCGAAACCGGGTGGTAATTGGATAGATCTAAGGGATCTAATGATGTTTTATTTAAAAGCGGGCGCACCACTGCCTCCTTCAGTTCCCCTGGTAATGTCCCGGTGCCAAGGGACAAATTGATGATATCCCCCAGGGGGGCCTGCACCTCGTCTGGACACGCTCTAATCAGCCAGGACGGGCACGGGTCGAGAGGACAAGTGGTGGGCTTTCCAGCTCGGAGGAGTCTGTCCACATTGGCTGGGGATATCCGGTCAAAGTGGTCCAATACTGGACCCGAGGACAGTCGAGGGGCCTCCAGTTCCTTTATTGTATCCAAATTGGCAGGGAGGTCATGGCGGAGCAACAGGACCTTCTCCGCAAAAAAGCTCGCAAATGCCTCACAGCTGTGTGTCAAATTGTTATTTAAATTTGGCTGTCCTTCGAGGGACGTTAAAGACCGAATTATACTAAATAATTGCGCTGGGCGAGAGCTGGTGGATGCAATGGAGGCCGAGAAGTAAGACTTCTTAGCGGCCTTCACTGCCATCTCGTAGGTTTTCATAAAAACCCTATAACATGTTCTTGAAGCTCCGTCACGGGCACCCCGCCATACTCGCTCTAGCCGTCTGAGGTCCCGCTTCATTTTCCGGAGCTCCTCGGTAAACCAGGGAGCCCGGTTTCTGCGGGGTCGCAGAGGGCGCTTAGGTGCGATCTCATTGATGGCTGCCAGGAGCTGGGTATTCCAGCCCTCAACAAGCTCCGTCAATGAGTCGCCAGGGGGAGTAAGGTCCCGCAAGGCTTGACGGAATCTATCAGGGTCCATCAGCCTCTGCGGGCGAGCCCAAATCGGCTCGCCACCTAAGCAGGGTGGGGGTGGAACGTCAATCCTGGCTTTCAGAGCGTAGTGATCAGACCATGGCACCTTCATCGAAGGAAGCATGATCACATCTATACCGACGCCAAAGATCAAATCCAGCGTGTGGCCTACTTGATGTGTGGGGCCCGAAACAAACTGGGAGAGCCCTAGTGTCGCCATGGAAGACACCAGGTCCAGAGCCTGTGAGGAGGGAGTGGCATCAGCATGGATGTTGAAGTCCCCCAATACCAATAGGTTAGGGAACTCCAAGGCCCAGCCGGCCACCGCCTCCAGCAGGCCTGACAGGGTGGCTGCTGGTGCGCTAGGTGGCCGGTACACCAGCCAGACAGCCAAGCTCACCTCGGAGCCCCACACTAGGCCAACACATTCAATGCCGGGGATCGATGGCGATGGTAGAGCCCTGAAAGAACAATCTTCCCGGATTAACAATGCCACCCCTCCCCCCCGGCCCACAGTCCGCGACTGGTGGAGGACGGAGAAACCCGGGGGCGCCATCTCTCGTAAGGTAACAGTATCCCCTTCGCGCACCCAGGTCTCCGTCACACAAGCCAGGTCGACCCCCTGCGAGATGAAGAAATCTCGCAGGGTGGCGGTTTTGTTGCCTATAGACCTGGCGTTGCACAACACCAGTGACGGAGGTGAGTAATCCTTGCTCACCCTACCCTCGTCCCTCGGGATGGGGCGCAGATTGGAAGGGGTACGAGCATATCCGTATCTCGATCCCCTTCGCCTATGACATCTGCCCCCACCGCCATACCTCCCTCGCCTCTCCACAGTAGGAATCCTAAGCCTCATACTCGCCTCCATTTACAAAATATAAAAGCAAACAAACAAAAAACAATTACACCAAAACAAAACCAATCCCAGCCCCACCCAACAACCATCCCACCCCAACCCAAAATAAAACAAAACAAAATAAAAATACATGGATAAAAACACCATTTATGGTGGTACAACAAAATAAAAAGTAAAAACACCTTTAAAACACTTTAAAATATATAAAAACATTTTAAAAATTTGCTGCAGCAGCCCCAGTGTCCTTGAAGTTGTGGCGGTGGTGAGTGTGGGCCCCGCCCCCCAAGCCCAGGTGGAGAATGGGCTTGCAGGGGGAAGAGCGTGAGTTGTATAAAGATACAAAAAGGAACAAGGCAGGGATGCCCACTTTCACCACTATTATTTATAACGGTATTAGAAGTCCTTCTGAATTCTATTAGACAAAGTAAGAAAATAAAAGGAGTGACAATCAGCCAAAATGAATATAAGATTAAAGCGTTTGCAGATGACTTGGTAATAATAATTGAAGAGCCAACAACTACAGTAAAAGAAGTATTGGAGGAAATTGAACAGTTTGGAGGAGTGGCAGGTTTCAAATTAAATAAGAAGAAAACGAAAATGATTGTGAAGAATATGGATCAAAGTGCAATAGAAACAATGCAACAGCAAACACAGATAGAGGCGGTTAAAAAGGTGAAATACCTAGGAATATGGGTAACTCCCAAAAATATAGACTTATATAAGAACAACTACGATTGAGGCTGAATCCTGACAAGACAGAAGTACTGTTTTTGGGGGACAGGGGGCGGGCGGGTGTGGGGGATTCCCTGGTCCTGAATGGGGTAACTGTGCCCCTGAAGGACCAGGTGCGCAGCCTGGGAGTCATTTTGGACTCACAGCTGTCCATGGAGGCACAGGTTAATTCTGTGTCCAGGGCAGCTGTCTACCAGCTCCACCTGGTACGCAGGCTAAGACCCTACCTGCCCGCAGACTGTCTTGCCAGAGTGGTGCATGCTCTAGTTATCTCCCGCTTGGACTACTGCAACGCGCTCTACGTGGGGCTACCTTTGAAGGTGACCCGGAAACTGCAATTAATCCAGAATGCGGCCGCTAGACTGGTGACTGGGAGTGGCCGCCGGGACCACATAACACCAGTTCTGAGAGATCTGCATTGGCTCCCAGTACGTTTCCGAGCACAATTCAAAGTGTTGGTGCTGACCTTTAAAGCCCTAAACGGCCTCGGTCCAGTATATCTGAAGGAGCGTCTCCACCCCCATCATTCAGCCCGGACACTGAGATCCAGCGCCGAGGGCCTTCTGGCGGTTCCCTCATTGCGAGAAGTAAGGTTACAGGGAACCAGGCAGAGGGCCTTCTCGGTAGTGGCTCCTGCCCTGTGGAACGCCCTCCCAGCAGATGTCAAAGCAATAAACAACTATTTTACTTTTAAAAGTCATCTGAAGGCAGCCCTCTTTAGGGAAGTTTTTAATGTTTGATGCTGTACTGTTTTTAATATTCAGTTGGAAGCCGCCCAGAGTGGCTGGGGAAACCCAGCCAGATGGGCGGGGTATAAATAATAAATTATTATTATTATTATTATTATTATTACGAGCCAGTTTGGAATGAAATAAGAAAGGACCTGGAGGTGTGAGGAAGAATGAAATTGACATTTTGGGGAAGGATATCTACAATCAAGATGAACGTGCTACCAAAAATGTTATTTTTATTTCAGACTATCCCCATAATTAAGGGGAACAGAATTTTCAAAGAGTGGCAAAGAGCGATCTCAAGATATATTTGGCAGGGCAAAAAGCCAAGGATTCAATTCAAGTTGTTAACAGATATAAGAGAAAGGGGAGGCTTTGCCCTGCCGGATCTGAAATTATATTATGAGGCATCATGCCTTTGCTGGTTGAAAGATTGGATTAAACTAGAAAATAAGGAATTGCTGGACTTAGAGGGGTTTGATAATAGATTTGGATGGCATGCGTATCTATGGTTCGAGAAAAAGAAAGTCCATAAAGGTTTTGAGAACCACATCTTCCGAGGTCCTTTAATTGAAATATGGGATAGGTATAAAAACCTATTAGAACCTAGAGTGCCACACTGGTTATCCCCTTTAGAAGTTATGAGTGTAAAGAAAATTAATATGAGAAGTAAGTGGACAACATACAGTCAACTGCTATTTAAAGATGGAGGAAAATGGAAAATGAAACCATATGAGCAGGTTAAAGAATATGTATATGACTGGTTGCATTATTTCCAAATAAACGAAATGTTTAGGAAAGACAGTAAAGAATATGGCTATGCGGACAAGGATTCTAAATTTCAGACTGAAATTATAGATAATGATGGTAAAATTTTATCCAAAATGTACAAGTTGTTAGAATGGAATTTAAAGGATGAAGAAGTGAAGTCGGTAATGATTCACTGGGCCAGAGATGTGGGTTATAACATACAATTTGAGGACTGGGAAAAACTATGGAGGGAAGGCTTAAAGTTTACTGCATGTATGACGTTAAAAGAAAATGTTATGAAAATGTTTTACAGATGGTATATGACACCCGTAAAATTAGCAAAAATGTATAAGACATGTAATAAGTGTTGGAAGTGTAAAGATAAAGAGGGTACCTTTTTTCATATGTGGTGGGAATGTAAGAAAGTGAAAGACTTCTGGGAAAAGATATATAATGAATTGAAGAAGATTCTAAAATATACATTTATAAAGAAACCAGAAGTCTTTCTGTTAGGAATATTAGGAAACGAGATAAAAAGAAAGGACTGTAAATTTTTTCAATATGCAGTAACAGCAGCAAGACTGTTACTGGCCCAGAAATGGAAACAACAGGAAATACCGACTGTGGAAGAATGGAGAATGAAGCTGTTAGACTATGCGGAGCTGGATAAATTGACAGGGAAGATCAGATATTTAAGAGACCAAAAGTTCGAGGACTGGGGAAAATTTGTGGAATATCTGGAACATATAAGTGAGAGACAGATAACACTAAAGGGATTTAAAGAAGCACTGTGAAAAATTAAGGAATATTGTCTAAAGGGAATAGAAAGAAAGATGTGAATAATGTCAATATAAATTTAAGAAATGCGTAATTTAAATAATAACTATGGATGATTTGCGGAAAAGCTGAAGGAAGTCCTAAAAAGGAATAAGTTGTGAAAAATTTGATGTGAAACTAATATGTTTTTTGTTTGTTTGGGTTTTTTTTGGATGTAAATTAATAAAAATTTATTTTAAAAAAAAAAGGAAATGTAAAGAAACTGAAGGTACATTCTTTCACCTTTGGTGGACATGCCCAATGATTAAGGCTTTCTGGGAGACGATATATAATGAATTGAAAAAGGTATTTAAATATACCTTCTTGAAGAAACCAGAGGCCTTTCTCCTGGGCATAGTCGGCCAATCGGTGTTAAAGAAGGATAGAATTTTCTTTATGTACGCTACAACAGCAGCAAGAATACTTATTGCAAAGTATTGGAAGACACAAGATTTACCCACTCTGGAAGAATGGCAGATGAGGGTGATGGACTACATGGAATTGGCGGAAATGACTGGCAGAATCCGAGACCAGGGAGAAGAGTCGGTGGAAGAAGACTGGAAGAAATTTAAAGACTATTTACAGAGATACTGTAAAATTAATGAATGTTAGAATGATGTTGGATTGAAATTAAGTGGTTTCTAGCTGTAATGGTATAAAAGAATATGAAAAAATGGTTTTTTATAAGTAAAAATTTAATGTTATAATAATTTAAGATTAAAGACCTGGGTAGAATAAAGAGGGAAAGAAACTGCTGAGCTAATAAATTGAACTGGAATACAAAAAAGGGAGGTACGAGGAGGTCCGGGAAACAAGTAAATGAAAAATAATGTGATGAAAAGATTGATTGTTTTTAACTACTTTTATTTTGTATTTTTTCTTTTTTCTTTTTCTATTTTGTAATGTAAAAACCCTAATAAAAATTTTATATATATAAAAAAAGATATCTCTACAGCAACAGCACTAGAAGCAGATGCTGGGGGTCGACTCTACAACGTTGTGGTGGACACCATGTGAGGAGAATCAGAACTTACAGGGTTAAACAGTTCTGTGTATCATCCCTGCCTACTGAGGTGTGGCTTGTTCACATATGGGAATCTTTCTTTGTGTGTGAGTTACTTTCTTTCGTTTTCCACTGATGAACCAGGAGGATGTCTGCTCGATCTCCCGGCTGATTTATTTTGCTTTGCTGTGCATAAATAAAGCCTCTTTAGGTTAGGAAGAAGCTTGTATACAGACTGTGATTTATTGCATCTACACAAGGCACACACTGCTGCTGCGAAACTCTGCTTGGAGCCAGGGAGAAGTCCAAAGGCTCAGAGGCACAGGGAAGTGTGCCGGACGCCAATCTAACTCAATAGGTTATGGAAGCAGTCACGTCGTGCCTGTGTGTGTGGGTGCAGCAAGGCCAGCTGGAGCTCCTGCCCTAAGGCCTGGCTAACAGCCAAAGGTCTGTGGGAGGCCACGCAAGGAGCCCCGTTGCAAGCTGCAGATGGAGATGGAGCAGCGGCCAAAGGCCCAACACAGGAAGGGTGACCCAAGGTCCCGGAAAATGATCTTTTGTGGGTATGAGCCTGGGACAAAGGGGTGGAGATTTGCCTATCCAGAAGGCGATCAGTCAAGGATTCTAGTCAGCAGGAGTGCTGAGTTCTGTGAGCAGAGTGGGTGGACACGGATCCATGGGAATCCTGACATTCTCTCAGAGAGTCTGCTTGACTCTGCTGAGGAGGGAGAGGTAGACACTGAACCTGCTGCTGAGGATCAGGTCTCAGACCAGGAGCAGGAACAGGGAAGGGCATCTCCACAGGCTATTAAGCTAGAGCAAAAGAGTGGGCCTTCATCTCCCACCAGTCCAGTGCAGAAGTTCAGGAGATGCAGTAAGTCAGAGGGAGAGTCTTCTGATGACAAGGACACACTAGCTGGCCCCAGTGAGTCAGAGGGGGCACCTGAGGTAGTGCTCAGACGTTCCACACGCACTACTAAAGGGATACCTCCTGAGAGGTTTGAGGTCACTAGTGTGTGGGTTGGTGTGGTGCAGTGTGAACCAGAGAGTTTTGAGGAAGTTCAACAGTTGCCTGAAGCAGAAGCCAGGAAATGGCAAGAGGCAATGGGAAAGGAGTTGAACTCAATGAGGTCTTTAGGTGTGTTCTCCACCACGAAGCTTCCAGCAGGCAAGGGCGTGAGCTGTCGCTGGGTTTACAGGATTAAGCCCACAGTGACTGGAGAACCACAGTACAAGGCTAAGGCTTGTAGCCAGAGGGTTCACGCAGCGGAAGGGGCTGCATTACACCGAAGTGTATGCTCCCACTTCCCGGAGTGAAACTCTGTGCATGCTCTTAGCAGTAGCTGCACAAAGAGGGCACCAAGTGCACCACTTTGATGTAGATGTGGCTTATTTGAACTCAGACCTGAAGGAGGATCTGTACATGCTACCTCCTCCAGGGTTTGAGGGCAATGAGCCAGGTGTTGTGTGGAAACTGTACAAGTCCATTTATGGCTTGAGTCAATCGGCCAGAAATTGGAACATGTGTCTGAATGATGCTTTAGAAAGCATGGGTTTCCAAAGGAGACTTGCAGACAGATGCCTGTACCTGAAGGGGTCAGGAGAGACACAGGAATTGATCCTGGTGTTTGTGGATGACATCATACATTTGTCACAGACAGGGAAACAGGTGCAAGGTTTTGCCAAAGAGCTTGGAAAGCACTTTAAGCTCAAAAACCTTGGTCCAATAAAGGTTTGCCTAGGAGTTCAGATAGACAGGTCTGAGAACGGAAGCTTTTTGCTCAGTCAGAAAGGCAAAATTGAGCAGTTGCTTGAGAAGTTCAGGATGTCTGACTGTGCAGGGGTCAGAATGCCCATGGAAACAAGCTACATGAAGGACAGTCAAATTGGGGATCGTTCTGAGTTCCAAAACCCTGAGTTTTTTCAGTCAGCGCTAGGGAGTCTGTTGTATCTCTCTCAGTGGAGCAGACTGGACATAGTGTTTGCTGTGAATCTGCTCAGCAGGGAGGCTACAAAGCCCAGTGTCAGTGCCTGGCTAGGCATCAAGAGAGTGCTGAGGTATTTGCAGGATACCAAAGATTTTTGCCTCACGTTGTCAGCTGAAGGTGACACACAGCTCACGTGCTGAACTGACAGTGATTGGGCAAATCTTGGAGACAAGAAATCGGTGTCTGGGTTAGTAGTGAAGTTTGGGGAATCTCTAGTTGGGTGGAAGTCCCAGAAGCAAAGTCTTATTGCACTTTCCTCTACTGAGGCTGAGTTCAGTGCATTGTCTGATTTGTGCAGGGAATTGGACTTCTACCATTGTTTGGTCCAGGAGATCTGTGGGGATTGTTGCTTGCCCATCACTGTTTGGGAAGATAATCAACCTTGTCTAAAGTTGGCAGAGTCTGGACAGTTTAAGTCCAGATCCAAACATTTGGACATACGTTTCCAGAATGTGTGTCAGAGTGTCCAGGCAGGTTTGGTACGGCTGAAGCACTGTCCAAGTCAGGAGAACATGGCAGATGGGTTCACTAAACGTTTGAGCTTCCAGCGTCATGGGGAGTTCTGTGAAGGGTTGTGTTTGGGGTAAGTGGTTGCTTTTTATTTCATATTGCACAGCTATAACTGATTTTCTTTTCTTTTCTTTTTTGTTTAGCTATACTGAATTTGGATTCATTTGTTTGCTTGCTAAAGACTGCATTTCTAGTTTTATCCCTCTGTTATAATGGACAGGTGTGTTTGTACACACTGTTTACCCTGGAGCTTGACACATTAAATGTATATTTTCTGTGATTGTAAATTGTTTTATTTTTTTTTAATAAAATATTTTATTGCAAGTTTTTAACAAAAGAAAATCACCAAACATATGAGACACCATCACCACTAAGTAACAAACAAAGAAGACATAGATAGACAAAGATATAAAACATAAAATATAACAAAGAAAAAAGAAAGAAATCACAACCTTTCATACATTTTTTCCCATAACTATCTGGACTTCCTCACGTCTCCCTTTCCTGCGTTCTCCGTAAAAAAAATTATAAACTGCAATTTATTACCTTATTTCAGTTCTTATGTTCTAGTTCTCATACATTATGCCTCTAATTTTAAATGTTTCCATCAAATATTTAACTACTTAGTTTAGGCATAACATTACTTCAAATCTCGTCTTTATCATTCCACTTATTCTCATATATTTCTCATCTAGGCTGCTGATGCCATATTATTTCCTTTCATGCACTTTCTTAACATTCATACAATTTATAAAGTTTTTGTAAATAGTCTTGAAACTTCTTCCAGTCCGGACTTCCGGTGGAGCGCGTCCTCGCAGCGAGAAGGGATTTGACTGAGGGGTACAACGTTTCTTGGAACAGAGAAACCCGGTGGAAAATAAGCTGTTTATAGAGTTCAGCCTTTATCCGGAATCAGCGAACACGCAGGAGAGTATCAGAGCGCGGAAAAGAAAGTGAGTTCCCCTAGTGACTGCTTTGTTTCCCTGAAAAGACTCCTTTATTAAAGTATTTGGATACCTATTAAAAATATAGGACTGTTTAAAACAGGGAACAGAGGGTAAAGTTTCTACATTGGAACCGCTTAATGAACCGAGGGGGAAGGAGGAGAAGGAGTTTTTTCTCTGTACTGAATAAGAACAGTTAAGTGAGAGCGGAAGAGAAAGTGCTGACGACATTTGGAGAGACGGAAGCGCTGTAGCGACCAATTAACAAAGACTACTTACTTTTGTAGTATGGATCAGCCTGGTTTATAACTCTCTTCTGCTCAGTCATCTCTTTGCTGATATCTCAACTCCGAGTTGGAGAGATTTTTGACTTCTGATGGCTACTTAACGAATGGAAAACAGACTTTCTTCCCCTGCAGTTAGACTCTCCAGACTGCTCCTGGAGAGAGACTGACTCTGGTGCAGAGCAGCATAAGAGGGAGCCACCTGGTGGACAGAGTATATTATTACGATTTGGATTTCCTTTTCCTTTTTCTTTTTCTTCTGTATATTTCTTCTGCTTTATATATGCTTTTGGTCTTCTTCCAATTCAAGCTTCAGGGTTTACTAAGGTGTGAACTTTCATTCTCCAATGGTAATTTACAAGAATCGTCTAAGATCCTTCTAAAAGCACCTTCCCTACTGCTTTTGTGAGAACTTAAGAATCCGAAGCTATTTCCAAAAAGGTTTACTGCAAAAGGAATTGAGTTGATCCACGGGGATTGTTAAAGGACTGCCAAAATACTCTGGGCTGGGGCCATAAGGGCCAAACGGGTATTGCTCAACGGCTATTAGAAATTAAGATCTTACATTTACTGTGTAACTGTTGTAAATAAGTAATAACTAAATAATTAAGAATGTCAAATATGGGGAAAAGACCAGAAGGGGGAACACCAGTGGATAGAAAGGGATCCAAACAGGAAGCAGACTTTAGAGCAGATATTTTAAGAATGTTTGCGGAGATCAAACAAAGTGAGAAAAATCTAGAGCTTAAATTAGAACAAGTAGATAATAGAATTGGGAAAATGGACAAAAAGATTGATGAAACAGTTAATGAATTGAAGGGCCAACTGAAAGAGGCATTTAGGAGGACACAAGCAGTGGAGGAAGGTCTGAAAAAGACAAGATTAGAAATGAAAGATGTGAGACGTGAGGAGGATAAGATAAAAGCCGAGATTTTGGAGCTGAACAAGAACCAAGAGGAAATGAAAGACTTAATTGCTATGAATGAATTAAGACAGAGGGAAGTCAACTTAAGACTAAGAGCGGTGCCAGAATTACAAGGTGAAAATATAAAAGTGAAATTAATAACAGAATTAGCCCACTGGTTGGAGATTTCAACAGAAGAGATGGCAAACGCAGTACAATCTGCATTTAGACTGAAAGCCAAATCAGCCAGGAACAAAAAATTTGTAGGAGATTGTTTAGTTATATTCAAAGAAAGGGAAATGAGGAATAAGATTCTCCAAAAAAATAGAGAGAAAAGGCTGAATATTGGTGGAAATTACGTAATAATTTTTAAAGACATCCCAGTTAGGCTGTTAAAACGCAGAGATCCATATAAAGAACTGGTACAGACTCTGAAGAGGAATAACATTGAGTTCAAATGGGAGTTCCCTGAAGGAATCTCCTTTGCTTATAGGAGTAAGAGGCAAAAATTGATAAGTCCGGAAGAAACTGGTAAATTTTTAAGAAAATACAAAGAATTGAAATTACAAAAAGAAGAAGATAAAAGTGAGGAGGCAGAAGGAAGGGAAGACCAAGAAGAGGAAACAGAGAGGACAGAGGGAGAGGAAGAGGAAGAGGAGGAGGGGGAAGTGGAAAGAGTTTAAAGAGAGGTAGCAGTCTTTTGCATAGGCAACCACCATGGTGTTAAAAATTTGGAGTTGGAATATTAATGGGATGAATGATAAGAAAAAGAGGAATAAAATTGAGTACATCTTAAAAAAAGAATGTTTAGATATTATCTGTCTACAGGAGACCCACATAGCAAGGAAACATAAAAGAGTTTTGATTAACAAAAGATTGGGAAACGAATTTGTATCGTCATACAAAAATAAAAAAAGGGGGGTGGTTATTTACATTAAAAAACAAATTGAAGCACAACAAATTTTCAAAGATGAAGAAGGGAGGATAGTAGCAGTCCAAATCAATTGGCAAGGAGAAAATCTAATAATAGTGGGGATATACGCACCGAATGATAACAAATCGGAGTTTTATAGAATGTTAGAAGGAAAGCTAGCTGAATATGTTGATCAGAAAATAATACTATTGGGAGATATGAATGGTGTGGTGTCGCTAGATATGGACAGGCTAAGGGATGGAATGGGTAAAGAAGGAAAGCTACCCAGAACCTTTTTCTCATTGGTTCATAATTGTAATTTGGTGGATATTTGGAGATTCAAATACCCTCTGGAAAAACAATATACTTTCCACTCAGAACCCAATGATTCATTCTCGAGATTAGATCAGATATGGACCTCGGCAGAACTAGTACCAAGATCTACACGGGTGGAGATTCAGGCCAAAACGATTTCGGATCACAATCCAGTAAAAATGGAACTGAAAGGGATGGAGGAAACATCATACAGATGGAAAATGAAAGATTACCTGCTAGATGATTTAGAGATTATAGAGAAAGCACAGAAAAGGCTAAAGGAATATTTTGAGGACAACTCAGGTAAAGGTACAAAACCAAAGGTGGTGTGGGATGCAGGTAAGGCGGTGATGAGGGGTTTTTTCATTCAACAGAGTGTAATTAAGAATAAAAAAAGAGAAAAGGGGAAAAAAGAAATTTTACAGCAAATAATGGACAACGAACAAAAATTAATTAGAAACCCCAAAAATAAGAGTATAAAAGAAAATATCAAGGTTTTACAATCCCAGTTTGCAATGTTGATAAATAGGGAAATAGAATGGAAGGTCAAAAAATTAAGACAGAAAAGTTTCGAATATGCTAATAAATCAGGAAAGCTACTAGCTTGGCAGTTAAAAAAAGGGAAGGAACAGAATACAATAAATAAAATTGAGGTGGAGGGAGAAGAGATAAATAATCCCAAGGAAATAAGGAAGTGAAAGGAACAATTTGAGAAAAATAGAAAGATTCTTAAAAGGGAAGAACATTAAAAAGATTTCGACAGCGGAGAAAGAAAAACTGAGTGCCTCAATTGAGGTAGATGAAATAAAAGAAGCAATAAAGGAATTAAAAAAAGGGAAAGCCCCAGGCCCAGATGGGTTCACTGGTAGTTATTACAAAGAAATGGAGTCAGTTCTGTCGACTCCATTGCAAGAAGTAATGAATATTATCCTTAAAGAAAGAGAAATACCAGAGACATGGAAGGAGGCATTAATTACATTAATCCCCAAACATGATTCAGATTTACAACAGATTAAAAACTACAGACCGATCTCCCTATTAAATATAGACTATAAGATCTTTGCGGGAATTTTGGCAAGGAGATTGAAAAATATATTGGTAGAAAGCATACACAAAGATCAAGCGGGTTTTTTGCCGGGTAGGCAAATGAAAGACAACATAAGGAATATAGTAAATATTATAGAATATTTATCTGATAAGTGTGATAAACAAGGTTTGTTGTTATTCGTGGATGCAGAGAAAGCTTTCGATAATATAATTTGGGATTTCCTGCTGAAACAATTGGAATATATGGAGGTCGGCATTGAATTCTATAATGGGGTAAAGGCAATCTACACGGAACAAAAGGCAAAACTGATAATAAATAATGTGGAGACAGCAGAAATAAGAATAGCAAAAGGAACAAGACAGGGATGCCCACTGTCCCCATTGCTATTTATAATGGTGCTAGAAGTCCTCCTAAATTCAATAAGAGAAAACAAAGGGATAAAAGGAGTAACAGTTGGGCAGAATGAATACAAAATTAAGGCATTCGCAGACGATCTGGTTGTAACAATGGAGGATCCAATAGATTCAATAAAAGAGGTACTCGAAGAATTCGACCAATTTGGAAAAGTGGCCGGCTTCAAATTAAATAAAAGGAAAACAAAAATCATAGTAAAGAACATGGATATAGACAAAATCGAAGAAATACAAAATGAAACGGAGATAGAGGTGGCCAGAAAGGTTAAATATCTAGGAATATGGGTAACGCCAAAAAACATAGACTTATTCAAAAATAATTACGAGACAGTATGGAAAGGAGTTAAAAAAGACATTGAAACGTGGGGTAAGCTGAAACTGTCATTCTGGGGCAGAATAGCCACAATTAAGATGAGTGTGCTTCCAAAAGTGTTGTTTCTGTTTCAGAATATTCCTGTAATTAAGGGTACAAAGATATTTAAAGACTGGCAGAGAGTGATTTCAAAATTCGTCTGGCAGGACAAGAAACCAAGGATAAAATTTAAATTGTTGACAGATGTGAAGGAAAGGGGGGGCTTTGCCCTGCCCGATCTGAAATTATATTATGAGGCGTCATGCCTATGCTGGGTCAAAACATGGATAAAACTGGAAGATAAGGAAGTGCTAGACTTAGAGGGATTTAACACCAGATTTGGGTGGCACGCCTATCTATGGCATGAGAAGAGAAAAGTACACAGGGGCTTCGAAAATCATATCTTTAGAGGTCCATTGATTGAGGTATGGGAGAGGAACAGAGATATGTTAGAACCTAAAACACCCCATTGGCTATCGCCACTAGAAGTGATGAGCGTGAAAAAGATCAACATGAGAGGTAATTGGGCTACATACGAACAACTGTTAATGAAAGAAGAAGGAAAGTGGAAAATGAAGCCGTATGATCAGGTTAAAGAGAAAGTCTATGATTGGTTGCACTATTTCCAGATAAATGGAATGTTTAGGAAAGACATTACAGATAAAGGATATGCTGATAAAGATCCTAGATTTCAGATTGAGATATTGAATAACAATTATAAAATTCTGTCTAAAATGTACAATCAGTTATTGGAATGGAATTTAATAGACGAGGAAGTAAAGTCGGTAATGATACATTGGGCTAGAGATATCGGTCACAATATATATTTTGAAGAATGGGAGAAACTTTGGAAAACACATCTCAAGTTTACAGCTTGTGTGACACTAAAGGAGAACTTAATGAAAATGTTTTACCGATGGTATATGACTCCTGCAAAATTAGCCAAAATGTACGGAACCTGCAACAAATGCTGGAAGTGCAAAGAAAGGGAGGGGTCCTTCTACCATGTGTGGTGGGAATGCCAAAAAGTTAAAGGGTTTTGGGAGAGTGTATACAATGAAATGAAGAAAATTTTTAGATATACTTTTGTTAAAAAACCCGAGGCGTTTCTGTTGGGATTGGTAGGAAGGGAGATAAAAAAGAAAGATCATAAGTTGTTCCAGTATGCAACAACGGCAGCAAGAGTCTTATTAGCTCAAAATTAGAAATCTGAGGGCTTGCCGACAATCGAGGAATGGAGAGCAAAACTATTAGATTACGCGGAGATGGATAAGATGACAGGGAAAATTAGATACTCAAAAGATCAGAGGTTCATTAAGGATTGGGAAAGCTTTACGAAATATCTGGAAAATTTAAGTGACGGACAGATAACACTAGTGGGTTTCAAAGGAGCTCTGTAAAAAGAAAAGGGTATTGTCCAAAGAGAAATGGAAGAACTAGGATGATTAAAGGCAATACAAATTAAGGAATGTGAACTTTTATAAAAGACTATTACGGATGATTTGCGGAAAGGTTGAAGGAAGTCATACAGAAGAATCTGTGAAAATGAGAATTGAATTTTTGTACTTTGTACTTTTTATTATTTAAACTAATAAAAATTATGCATGAAAAAAAAAAAAAAACTTCTTCCAGTCCTCTTCCGCCGCCTCTTTTCCCAGGTCTCGAATTCTGCCAGTCATCTCGGCCAGCTCCATGTAGTCTATCAGTTGCGTTTGCCATTCTTCCAGTGTGGGCAAATCTTGTGTCTTCCAATATTTTGCAATAAGTATTCTTGCTGCTGTTGTTGCATACATAAAAAAATTTCTGTCCTTCTTTAACACCTTCTGGTCGACAATGCCTAAAAGGAAGGCCTCTGGTTTCTTTGGAAAGGTATACTTAAATACCTTTTTTAACTCATTATAGATCATTTCCCAGAAGGCCTTCACTCTCGGACAGGTCCACCAAAGGTGAAAGAATGTTCCTTCAGTCTCCTTACATTTCCAACATTTATTATCATGCAAGTGGTATATTTTTGCAAGCTTGACTGGGGTCATGTACCACCTATATATCATTTTCATAATATTTTCTTTCAAGGCATTACATGCCGTAAACTTTACACCGGTGGTCCATAACCTTTCCCAGTCAGCAAACATAATATTATATCCAATATCCTGTGCCCATTTTATCATAGCTGATTTAACCGTTTCATCTTGTGTGTTCCATTTCAACAGCAAGTTATACATTCTTGAAAGTACCTTAGTCTTGGGTTCTAACAGTTCTGTTTCTAGTTTCGATTTTTCCACCTGGAATCCTATCTTTTTATCCATGTTAAAAACCTCCTTAATCTGAGCGTAGTGTAACTGTTGGGATTGGGAGTTACTCGTGCGTAATCCTGCTCCGTTTGAGCCTTGGATTGCCTGGTTAAACCCTCCGGACTACGCAGCCCATCTTAGCGTGGCTGCTCTTAGTCACTCGTAGAATCTGTCTGTGGGCGTTTCTTAAAGCGTTGCCAACATAAGAGCTGTTTGACGCCCAATCGTTTCCTCCTCTCACTGCGCGGGAGTCTCCTGCGCAGGGTGGGCGTGGGCAGTGGGGTGCTGGGGCTCTCCTCGCTAACTTCCAATGAAGAGTCCTGGAGCCCCTGCACCTCCCTGTCCCGTTGCTCTCCCTGATCCCTGGTGTTACACTCATTCTCTTCCCCTTCTTCCCGGCTGAGTCTCCCTCTAGCGCTTGGACCTTCCCCTGCAGAATCAGAGACCCCCTCCTTCTCCCGTGCCTCTGATGGCAGTTCCCTGACATCCACCTCCCTCCCAGGGCCCCCTTCACTCCCCCTCCGACCCGGGGGCTCTATTGCAGCCTCTTCTCTGGTCGGCGAGCCAAGGAAACCCCTGAAAGAGCTGTCCTCCTCATCTGTGGGTGTGAACACCTCTTCCCACCTGCCAAGGTTCCCACCCAAGGACTGACTCTCCCAATCCGATTCCTCTTCGGATTCTGAAAACCCTTCGAAACTCTCTTCCTCCTCTGTGGTGCCGAACTGTTCTTCCCAGAAACGTTCTAAGGGCTTGGGTTTATCTGGGAACCGTCGATGGAACACTTCCACCATATGCTCGTCGCCAACTGCCTCTGCTGGCACCCACGTGTTTTCCGACCAGGGCTCTCCTTCCCACGCCACCAAGTACTGCACCTGCCGCCCTCGCCACCTTGAGTCCACTATCTCTGCGGCCGTGCTCTGGTGTTCCCTCTCTTCTACCTGTGGTTGTGGCAAGACTTCTACCTCCCGCCCCTCGAAATCCCGCCCCTCTCGGTGTGGTGAGAGCAAGGACCTATGGAACACAGGATGTATTTTCATGTTGTTGGGCAACCTGAGCTTGAACGCCACTGGGTTTATCTGTTGTATGACTTCAAAAGGGCCCAGTCTTCTGGGCTGCAACTTCTTGCAGGGTAACCCTTGAGTGGACAACCACACGCGATCCCCCACCCTAATGGTTTCCCCTTCCCTCCGGTGTTTATCTGCTTGCTTCTTGTAACTGGCTTTGGCCCTTTCTAGGTTAGTCTTGAGCTGCTGATGTAACGCTTCCATTTCTTCCACAAACTGTTCAGCCGCAGGCACACTCCAGCTCTGTTCCTCATTACCCGGGAATGCCCTGGGATGACACCCATAATTGGCTAAGAAGGGGCTCATACCGGTGGACACATGTTCAGCATTATTGTACGCAAATTCTGCTAGCGCTAGTTTTTCTACCCAATCATTCTGCCTTTCGCTAACGTAGCAGCGTAAGTATTGCTGGAGTACACTGTTTGCCCTTTCCGCCTGCCCATTGGTTTCTGGGTGTCTCGCTGTCGAGAAGCTGACCTCGACTTGCAGTAGGCTCATGAGCTTCCTCCAGAACCGTGAAGTAAATTGCCTTCCGCGGTCAGATAAAACCCTCAAGGGGGCCCCATGCAGCCTGAAAATGTGTTCTACAAACAACCTTGCCGTTTCTTCTGCCGTCACGGCATGGGAACAGGCGATAAAATGGCACATTTTGGTTAGCAAGTCGACAACTACCATAACTGCTGTTTTACCCCTCGATTTAGGTAAATCCGTCATGAAATCAATTGACACCACCTCCCAGGGTTTGTTTGGCGTGGGTAGGGGTTCCAGCAAACCTGCTGGCCTCGTGCGTTCCCCTTTGGCCCTCTGGCAGCGATCACACCCTCTTACATATTCACGTACATCTTCCCTCGCCCGTGGCCACCAAAATTGTCGGGTCACCAGCATCATGGTTTTGTGTTGCCCAAAGTGCCCCGCTGTGGGGGTGTCATGTAGCTGTTTAAGTACCCTTCTTCTTAGAGCCTCCCCCGGTACGTACATCGCCCCCCTGTAGTACAACACCCCGTCCTTCTCTTCAAACCCCTCTGGTCCTCCCCTCCCCTCTTGGAGTTCCCTGATTTTTGTCCGGGCGAATTCATCGTCCCTGGTGAGTCCTGCCAGTTCTCTCGTGCCCACTAGAGTACCCCCACACACCCATCGGTCCTCAGGTATGACGTGGCAGGTCTCCGGCGGCCCCTCTCCTTTGAAGTACTCTGGTTTCCATGAGAGAGCATCTGCTCTCACGTTTTGCTCACCAGGCACATACTGGATTTCGAAGGAAAACTTGGAAAACTCCTGCGCCCAGCGAATCTGTCTCTGGTTGAGCACCCGTGCTGTCCGCCAATATTCCAAGTTCTTGTGATCTGTGCAGACCTGGATCTTATGCTGCGCCCCTATCAGCAAATGGCGCCACCGACGAAAGGCGGCGTAAATGGCTAGCAGTTCTCGGTCGTACACGGTGTAGTTTTGTTCCGACTTGCTCAGCTTCCTCAAGAAAAAGGCGCACGGTTTCCATTCTTGCTTGTTCAGTCCTGGCTGCAACAGAACCGCCCCTATGGCTCTGTCTGACGCGTCTGTCTCCACCCTCATTGGTTTCTCCAAATCCACATGTAGTAATTGTTCCTCCGACGCGAATGCCTTCTTCAATCTTTCAAAGGATTGCTGGGCTGCCTCCGTCCACATGAACTTCTTTTTGCTACTGAGACAGTCCGTGATTGGGGCCGTCATGTGTGCAAAGTTCTTGATGAACTTCCGGTAGAAATTTCCAAAACCCAGGAACCTCTGCACATCCTTTCGTGTCTTTGGGGTCTTCCACTCCAATACTGCTTGCACCTTGCTTGGGTCCATCGCTAAGCCTTTGTCAGATAACCTGTACCCCAGGAACTCCACCTCTCGGGCATGAAACTGACATTTCTCTAGCTTGACCCACAACTGGTGTTTCTGCAAACGTTGTAGCACTTCCCTGACATCTCTCACATGTTGTTCCTCATTTTCTGAATAAATCAAGACGTCGTCCAGGAATGCTACACAGTTCTTGTAAAGCAGAGACCCCAACACGTGGTGCATGAAAGCTTGAAAACAGGCGGAGCCTGACTGTAATCCGAAAGGCATAACGAGATATTCGAAAGCCCCCAGGGGTGTGAACATGGTGGTCTTCCATTCATCCCCCTCTCTCATCCTGATTAAGTTGTAAGCCCCTCTCAGATCTAGCTTGGTGAAGATCTTTCCCTTCCTCACTCTCGTCAGAATTTCATCAATTCTGGGCATCGGGAAAGTCACAGGTTCTGACACCAAATTTACCCCCCTATAATCCACTACAAGCCTCGGTTTATCAGTGTCCTTTTTGTCCACAAAAAATACTGGACTGCCCCCCACTGCCTTTGACTCTCTTATAAACCCTCTCTTTAGGTTCTTGTCGATAAAGTCCCGTAGCTCCTTCATCTCCCTGTCAGACATGGCATACAGCTTACCCACCGGCAGCTGCGCCCCAGGGAGCAAATTGATCTGGCAATCGAACGGCCTGTGGGGTGGCAGTCTATCTGCCTCCTTTTCACTGAAAACCTCCTTCAAATCAGCATATTGCGGTGGCACCTCCCCTTTACCCTCCACTGCAGTGCTTGCCACTCTGGCTACGCTCATCCTTGGCGTTTCCCCTCCTAGGCAGTGCTGCAGGCAGTAGTCAGACCCAAAGCTGACGGTCCTCTGATGCCACGCCACCACCGGATCATGTTGCGCTAGCCAACTCATCCCCAATATTATTGGTGGACCCGCTAATGAGGCAACATGGAAAGCGATTGTCTCTGAGTGCCTAGACACTCTCATTCTCATCGGTGGGGTCTGGTGGGTAACTTCCCCCCCCAATCAGCTCCCTCCCATCAATGGTGGTGACTTGCAGAGGTGCATCCAAAGGCAGCAGGTGAAGCTGATGCTCTAAGGCAAAGTCCCTGCTAAAAAAATTGCATGAGCTTCCTGAGTCCAGCATACCTTGAACCTTCACTGGGTGCCCATTTGGGAGCTCAAGCACCACCTCAATGGCAATCGCTGCTCTTGGAGAATCTGGTTTGGGCACATTCATTGGTTGTTGGCTCGGCTGCTGTGCCCGCTGATTGGCAGCCAAGCGTTTCCGTTTCCCTGCTCCGGAGTCTGGGGTTCCTCCTCCTCTCCCCCCACGGCCCCCACCATTGCTTGCCAGGCCTTTCTTTGTGGGCAGACTCTGGCAAAATGTCCTGGCTTTTGGCAAAGGAAACATTTCTTGGTCGTTTTTAGATCCTTTCCCTCCTTTTTGCAACGCTCGCTGGCGTTTGAAACTTCCTGGGCGCGCGCACCGCCTATTTCCATTGGCTCCCCCAGCGGGGAAGAATGCCTAGGTATTCTAGGAATCCGGTAGTCATGGCAACGCTGCTCTCTCCCTTCCCGCCTCTCTTGAGCCCGCGCTTCCTGTCTTACTCCAATCGCAAGGGCTGCCTTGGTCAGGTGGTCCATAGACTGTGGGCGGGGTGCGCGCGAAAGTTCATCCTTGACCGTTGGGGAAAGCCCCTCCTCAAATAGCATCTGAATGGGTTCCGCGTCCAGCTGCCACCCCAGACGATGAACAATCATGGCAAAACGTGACCAATAGTCTCTAACTGACCCTTCTCCCTGCTTACAGCTTAGCAGTTCCCGTTTGGTCACACTCTGCTGCACATCGCTACTGAACATAGCGTCCATCGCCTGAAAGAATTTCGATAGATCCTCCATGGCGTCATTCTGCGTCGCCATAAGCGGCCAAATCCATTCCCTCGCCCCATCCTCCAAGTGCCCCACAATATAAGCAACTTTGGCTGCGTCATTTTCAAAATCATTTTTCTGCAACTTCAAGGCATATTCTATTTCTGTTCTAAATGCCCCATACTCTTGAGGCTTTCCCCCAAACTTGTGCACCAGTCCCGGTACCTTCCTCGCTATGGGGGTGGGTTTCCCCTGAGCATCCAACGACCGTCGTTCGTCCAGCCTCGCCGTCAGGATGGCTATGTGCTCTTCCAAATCGCGGTTTCTCTCCTCCAGCGATTGGACTCCAGTCGCCCCTCCCGTGGCTCCAGCTCCTCCGGTCGTACTCATGATGCCCCCTTCTGTTTGTTGCGCACGAGCAACCTTCAGGGACAGACAGATTGCTGTTGGGATTGGGAGTTACTCGTGCGTAATCCTGCTCCGTTTGAGCCTCGGATTGCCTGGTTAAACCCTCCGGACTACGCAGCCCATCTTAGCGTGGCTGTTCTTAGTCACTCGTAGAATCTGTCTGTGGGCGTTTCTTAAAGCGTTGCCAACATAAGAGCTGTTTGACGCCCAATCGTTTCCTCCTCTCACTGCGCGGGAGTCTCCTGCGCAGGGTGGGCATGTGCAGTGGGGTGCTGGGGCTCTCCTCGCTAACTTCCAATGAAGAGTCCTGGAGCCCCTGCACCTCCCTGTCCCGTTGCTTTCCCTGATCCCTGGTGTTACACTCATTCTCTTCCCCTTCTTCCCGGCTGAGTCTCCCTCTAGCGCTTGGACCTTCCCCTGCAGAATCAGAGACCCCCTCCTTCTCCCGTGCCTCTGATGGCAGTTCCCTGACAGTAACCAATCTCGCACTTTACCCTTTAATTTCTCCAAACTCTGCAACCTCCAAGTTTCTCCAACTTTTTCAATTATTTCCCAATATTTCGGCCATTCGGCCTCCATATTGAGTCTTTTCCGAGCCTTGGCCTCCATAGGTGACAACCACCTAGGGGTCTTGTTTTCTAGTAAGTCTTTGTATTTTGACCAAACATTAAATATTGCTTTCCTGACAATATGGTTCTTGAAAGTTTTATGAATCTTTACCTTGTCGTACCACAAATAAGCATGCCATCGAAAAGCATTGTTAAACCCTTCCAGATCCAGGACATCAGTGTTCTCAAGAAGTAACCAATCCTTCATCCAGCAGAAAGCTGCAGCTTCATAATATAACCTTAAGTCCGGCAGGGCAAACCCCCCTCTTTCCTTTACATCAGTTAATGTTTTAAATTTTATTCTGGGCTTTTTGCCCTGCCAGACAAACTTAGAAATATCTTTCTGCCACTTTCCAAAACATTCCACTCTGTCCACAATCTGTAGGGCCTGGAACAAAAACAACATTTTTGGCAACACATTCATCTTTATAGCAGCTATTCGGCCCAACAAGGAGAGTTTCAATCTTGTCCAAGTTTCTAAATCCTTTTTAATTTCTGACCAGCATTTTTCATAGTTATCTTTAAATAAATTCAAATTTTTGGCAGACAAGTTGACCCCTAGGTATTTCACTTTTTTAACCACATTTAAGTCTGTCTCCTTCTGAAACCTTTCTGTTTCCAAAGGTGTCAGATTTTTTCCCAAAACCTTAGTTTTCTGCTTGTTTAATTTAAATTCCGCCATCCGTCCAAACTCGTGAATCAATTCTAAAACTCTTTTCGTACTAGACTCTGGCTCTGTTGGGAAACTGCCAGGGAGATATTGTCCATCATGGCCCCAAGCCGGCTGCCGGACGTCCATCGATCTCCCGTAGCCAGGCAGATCCAGCAGTTAGCGACACGAAGCCTCAGAAATAGATTGCCACACTCCAGGCTTGTGCACACTGTTCTTTATCAGCAGAAAACACAGCCAGAAAGCTTGCACCGCAGAAGAGCATAATTTACAGACTTTATTTAGCGTTGAACAGAACAAAGGAAAAACATGACCGTTCTGAGTCAGTGACTCCGACCGACTGAAATCGAAAGGAAACAGCAAACATAAACATCCTGTGACTAGGACATGCGCAGACTCTGTGACTCACAAGCCTGCTCTCTCTTAAGGTGGAACGGAAATATCCTAACATCCTCCCCCTTTCCGTGTAACCTGTAGTACCTGTGGTTCAACCCAATTGCAACCTCTGTACATAAACCTTAAGTTGTTCTCTGTTAACAACCTTAGACAACAGATCAGCAGGAATTTCATTTCCTGCCATGTAGGACACCCGAATCAGTCCTTTCTGAATACACTCTCTTGCACGATGTAGCTTAATCTGCAAGTATTTGGTTCTCTGCTTGCAACTCTCTGAGTTCAGCAAAGCCAAACATGATCTATTGTCTTGGTACACTTGTATAGGACATTTCACAGAAACCCCGATGTCCTTAAACAGTTGCATCAACCATTCACAATCCATGAGTGAAAATGACAGAGCATTGAGTTCTGCTTCACAGGAACTTAGGCTCACTGTTGTTTGCTTCTTGCACAACCAGTCAAACAGGCAGTGGTTGTACATGTAGCATACTCCAGAAGTGCTTGTACCATCTGTGGTGTCACTTCCAAAACTTGCATCTGCAAAGATTTCAAGACCTCCAGTCTTCTGACTGGTGAACCTCAGCCTGTAGTGCATAGTCCCTTTCAAATAGCGGGCTATGCGCTTCAGAGCTTTCCAATCCTGAACCGTAGGATTGTTGGCATGTCTGCTAAGCAGATTACAGCTTACAGCTATGTCAGGTCTTGAACATCTGGCAATGAAATTCAGCTTGCCTAGAATGCATCTGTACAGCGTTGTATCAGAAAACGCTTCAGCAGTACTATCTACCTGGTAACCTGTCACCATCGGTGTGTCTGCTGGGTTTGCATCAACCAAATTCAACCTGGTTAATACATCAGCAATTTTCTGTGTTTGGTGTACCAGAAAATTACCTGCTTGGTCCTTCTCCACCTGCAGAGAAAGATAGTTGGATACCTCACCAAGATCCTTCATGTCAAAGTGCTCCTTCAGCTGAGCTAGGGTGCTTTGATAGAAAGCCTGATTCTTCCAAAACATCAGAAGATCATCAACAAAACATAAACAATACAGTTTGTTTTGCCCCTCCTCCTTGACAAACACACATGGATCAGCTTTGCCCTGGTGAAAACCTAGAGAAAGCAACGTTTCAGTGAGTTTTGTGTTCCAACACCTAGCACTCTGCTTGAGACCATATAAGGATTTCCGCAGTTTACAGACCATTCCCTTCTGTATCTGCATCCCGTCAGGTGGAAGCATAAACAGCTCCTCGTTCAAAATCCCGTACAAAAAAGCTGTATTAATGTCATGATGAGAAACATGCAGTTTCTCCTCCGCAGCGATCTTGAGCATCAGCCGAATGCTCTCATATTTGACGGTGGGTGAGTAGGTCTCGTGGTAATCCTGTCCTGGTACCTGTGAAAAACCTCTGGCAACCAATCTGGCTTTGTGTCTGACTACCTTGCCATTCTGGTCTGTCTTGGCCTTGAAGACCCATTTGCTGCCAACCAGTCTCATTCCTGGGACTACCGGTACCAGCTCCCAAGTTTGGTTCCTGTTCAAGGAATCAACTTCAGCCTTCATGGCATTAAGCCAAGGCTCAGCATCTTTAGAGGTTAACTCCTGAACCTCTTTGAAGCTTGAAGGTTCCCACACCTTCTCTGAGCTACTAAGAACAGCAGTTGCCGTCTTAGCAAACTCATCAGCAAATCTCTTTGGAGGTCTGCCTTTGGTCGCCCTTTCAGACCTGCGAACCAGACGCAAGTCTTCTGGACTCATCTCCTCTTTCTTAGGAGAAAAATGACCAATGGTGAACAGTGGTTCTTCCAGTTCATTGTCAGACGCATCAGATGGTCTGACTGAGGCCTTTGCACTCTTGTAGTCTGCTGTGTCATCACTCTCACTGACATCAGCAGCAGCGCCGCCTACTGAACTGGAATCCGAACTCTGATCATCATCATCATCATCATCATCCTCATCCTCAGTTTCCTCAGCTTTCTCAGCATGATCTGCTTTCTTCACATCACCTTCATCCTCCTCTGGGTAACTCTGGAAAATTCCCACATTTTCCCCCCACTTTGGATTGTACTCAACACTCCTTGTGAACTTTATGGATTTAGAGTCAGTCATCCATACCCTGTATGCACCTTTTTCGTACCCCATGAACAAACCATGTGCCCCACGCTTCCCAAGCTTGTTGGTTTGTGGGGTGCGTACCCACATGTCAGAACCAAAAATTCTCATGTGTTTGGTGTTGGGTTTCTTGCCAAACATCTTCTCATAGGGGGTACAACCAATGGGTGATGACAATCTGCGATTAACGGTATAAGCTACCGTTGACAGAGCTTCCCCCCAAAACTTCTCAGGGAGATTGGCATCATGTAACAAGGTTTTCATTCCTTGCAGCAATGTTTGATTTGCTCGCTCCGCAAGCCCATTCATCCATGGCGATCTAGGCGTTGACATGTCATGCTGGATTCCCTTCTCAGTCAGGAAAGCTTCAAACTGCTGAGAAGTGAACTCCCCGCCGCGATCGGTAAACAGACAGCCGATACGTTTACCGTGAGCATTCTCCAGCCAAGCACAGAATGCTTTGAACCTTGGAAACGCTTGCGATTTCTGCTCGAGCATAAACACATGAATGTACCTAGAAAAAGAATCAATTAGAACCATGAAGAACCTTGCTCCTCCCAAAGAGGGCGTAAGTGGCCCAACCAGGTCCACATGCGCTAGCTGGTAGGGTTTGGAAGCCTGCCTGCTAGACTCCTTGCCTTTTGGAGCAACCTTCACCTTGTTCTCTGCACAAGATACACATTTCATGTGATACTTACAAGGTTTGATGTTCAAACCTTCAACCAATCCAGGCATCTTGGCCAGCGCCTGCCAAGACATGTGACAAAATCTTCGATGTGCATCATGAATGCATCCTGCATGAAGAACCTTGTTAGTTTGTGCAACACAACAAGAATCAGCATTAGACACAACAGCATTGTCATCATAAGTTATACAGAATAAACCATCTATAAACTTTGCATGCAAAATGTCCTCTTTGCCTTTTCTGATGACACAGACGCTCCTCTTGAAGGATATCTCAAAGCCACGCCCAGTCAGCTGTGGGACGCTAAGCAAATTGTCCGCAGCTCCAGGAACATACAGTACATTACTGATGGTTGTATGCAAACTTGCAAGTTTCACAGTCCCTTCTCCTGCAATTTGCAACGTCCTTCCATCAGCCAGGTGGATCTCTCCTTCTTGAGGCGAGAAGGAGATAAACAGGTGCCGGTCCTTTGAAAGATGGCGGCTTGCACCAGAGTCCACAATAAACCTGGCTTTAGCCTTTGGAGCAGTCTTTGCAGCAAGCAAAACCTTGTTTTCCACCGGCGTGGGCTTTTGCAGCTTGCCCCCTGCTCCTGGCCATGAGACTTGCCTTTAGCCTTTGGTGAAGCAGTGCCAGCTAACAAAGCCTTGTTTTCCACTGGCGTGGGCTCTTCACCCCCCTTCTGCTTCGGGCCATCTGCAGGCATCTGTCTTTGTTTACCTCTGGCCTTCCGGCCTCTGCAAAGACGATGACCTTGGTTCCCATGAGAAACAGAGCTCTCAGCTGCCGTCTCCTTGGCTCCCCCTGGAGGCTGGAATGCTGCCTGGGATGACATCACAGTCTGCTCCCCCTGCAGCTTGCAACCGGTGCCCTCAGCATCCCTGCATTCACTCGCATTCTGGGAAACAGCCAGGACCTCCGATGCAGTCAAACTCTGGGCATTCAAACTCTGAGCTGGGATGACTAGCATGTGGGCTATCTTCAAAGCATTCCACATCTTACGTGCCGTCACGTTGCCAGCAAGTGTAGCAATTTCCTCCAGAGAGACGGATAAGACTATTATGTCAATGGCCCTCGAATTCTGGGCCTCCCATTTCTCTGTCAGAGGATCTGGGGGGGCTTGAGACACAGTATGCCAGACTCCATACTGACGCAGCAAACTCTCACACCATTTTGCCCAGGTCTGGTAATTGTGCCGATTTAACTTTGGGCACTCAGTGGCCTCTGAAGCTTCAAAAGCGTGGAAAAACTCCATTCCAGCTTTTTACTTGAGCCGTGAGCCTTTATGCCTTCAAAGACTCCTTATCGTGGCAGCTCATTAATCACGATGCCTTTTGGCTCGGCTCCCAGGCCAATTAAGCCTTCCGGAGTTCATAGGCTCCGTCCGAGGTAAAACAGAAATGCCTCCCTTTCTTTCGCTTTTCCCACGTACCTCTCAAACGCAGTCTGTTGCAGCTTTACTCTCCTGTAGGTGCTGTGAATCTGGGCCCGAAACCTTGTTGTTGGGAAACTGCCAGGGAGATATTGTCCATCATGGCCCCAAGCCGGCTGCCGGACGTCCATCGATCTCCCGTAGCCAGGCAGATCCAGCAGTTAGCGACACGAAGCCTCAGAAATAGATTGCCACACTCCAGGCTTGTGCACACTGTTCTTTATCAGCAGAAAACACAGCCAGAAAGCTTGCACCGCAGAAGAGCATAATTTACAGACTTTATTTAGCGTTGAACAGAACAAAGGAAAAACATGACCGTTCTGAGTCAGTGACTCCGACCGACTGAAATCGAAAGGAAACAGCAAACATAAACATCCTGTGACTAGGACATGCGCAGACTCTGTGACTCACAATCCTGCTCTCTCTTAAGGTGGAACGAAAATATCCTAACAGGCTCCTGTAATGTTAAAACCAGATCATCTGCAAACGCCTTAAGTTTGTACTGTTTGGCTCCGACCTGTATCCCTTCCACCAACCGGTCCCCTCTAATCATGTTCAAAAGTACCTCCAGGACCGAAATAAATAACAGAGGGGAAATAGGACAACCTTGTCGTGTTCCTTTTTCAATTTTAAACTCTTGTCACCACATTGTTAACTATCAGTTTAGCTTTTTGCTCTTAATAGATTGCCTCTATCCCATTTTCAAACCCCCGTCCCACTCCCATCCCTTCCAAATTTTTCTTCATGAACTTCCATGAAATATTGTCAAATGCTTTCTCCGCATCTATAAAAATTAACACTGCTTTTGTATTAATATTCGTTTGTAGAAGTTCCAAAATGTCAATAATATTCCTAGTGTTGTCAAACAAATGTCTACCTGGGAGAAAGCCTGCCTGGTCTTTATGAATTACTTCATTTAACACTTTTTTAAATCTGCTTGCCAAAATGTCAGCAAAAATTTTGTAATCCACATTCAGGAGCGAGATGGGACGGTAGTTCTTAAGCTGAGTCTTTTCAGTTTCTGATTTAGGTATCAATGTGATGAAGGCTTCTTTCCACGATTCCGGTGCCTTCTTCCCCTCCAAAATCTCATTGCAAACCTCCAGAAGTGGTTGTGTCACATAGTCTTTCAATATCTTATAATACTTGGAGGTAAGTCCATCTGGCCCTGGAGACTTGCCTAGTTGCATATTCTGAATGGCACCTTCAATTTCTTGTTGTGTTATTTTATGATTTAAAATTGACCTATTTTCCTGAGATAATCTTGGTAACCCATTCTTCTTTAAAAATTGGTCAATCTCAGTCTCTTTTTGCGGCCCTTGCGTATAAAGTTGTTTAAAGTATCTCTGGAAGCACTTTCTAATTTCTTCGGGGTTTTGTATATTTCTCCCTTCGATTTCTAGGTTTGTCACCGTGTTCAGTTTTTGTCTCTTCTTCAGCTGCCATGCTAGCAGCTTCCCACATTTATTTGCTGATTCGAATGTCTTTTGTTTCATTAATTTAATTTTCCACTCCACTTCTTGATTTATCAGTTTAGCATATTGTGCTTGGTGAAATTTAATTTCTCTCAAGATCTCCTGAGACTTTGGTTTCAATCTCAACTTTTTCTCACCTTCTCTTATATTCTCCAAGATCTTGTCTTTTCTCTCATTCTGTGCTTTTTTCTTAATCGTATTCTGTTGTATCAAAAACCCCCTCATAACAGCTTTACTTGCGTCCCAGATTACTCTTTTTTCCACTGTAGTGTTCAGGTTTATTTCAAAATAGTCTCTTAAAGTCTTTTGGGCCTTCTTAATAACTTCCTGATCTCTAAACAAGGTGTCATTCATTTTCCATCTAAAGGAGCCGGTTGGAGTTAGCCTCATTTCCATTTTCATAGCGTTATGGTCGGAGCAGGTTTTTGGGCAGATTTCCACTTTTCTTGTCCTCGGTGCCAGTCCTCTAGTTATCCATATTTGGTCGATTCTTGTCCATAACAGATGGGCTTCAGAGAAGAATGTTCCTTCTCTTCCTAGGGGGTTCTTTGTCCTCCAAATATCAATCAAGTCCATATTGTCAGTTAGCTCAAAAAAAGTTTTAGGCAGTCTGCCATCCTTTGTCAAGTTTTGGTTTTGTGACTTATCCATGTTGGTGGAGACCACCCCATTCATATCTCCCATCATAATGATGTTATTATAGTCCAGATAGTCCAGCATTGTCTCATGCAGCTTCTTGTAAAATTCTGATTTCCCCTCATTAGGTGCATAGATTCCCAATATCAAAAACTTTTCACCTTGTGCTTGTATCTCAATTGCCAAGATTCTTCCTTGCTCATCTTTAAATAAAAATTTTGGTGATAGGCTCTCCTTTGCATAAATCACCACTCCTCTTTTCTTAACTCTGTCCGATGAAATAAATTCTTGGCCTAATCTCTTATTAATTAACACTTTCCTATGGAGCCTAGTCATGTGCGTTTCCTGCAAGCAAATAATGTCCAATTGTTCTTTCTTTAATACGTGAAATAGTCTTCTCCTTTTTTCCGGGGAGTTACCACCATTGATATTCCAACTAAGAAGCTGCAGAGACATCCTGGTCAAATCTGCTAATCACTAGGTGGTGGCGTTTCTTTCTTCTGGTCTTCAGACCCCAAAGGTGTGGGTATAGACAACGGTGTGGGTACCGACAAAGGCCCAGGCCCTGGAATTCCAAAAATCCCTTTCTGAAGGTCTTCTCCGTAGTCGTTCAGAAACTTTTCTTTGTCCTCAGCAGTTTTTATTCTCACTTTCTTCCCTTTAAATGTGAAGGATAATCCTTGAGGAAATTCCCACCTAAAAGGAATGGAGTTGCTCCTCAACAACTTAGCAAGCTCTGTGTATGTAGATCTAAGGTCCAAAAGTTGTTTTGGGATGTCTTTGTAAATTTCTGCCCTCCTGTCTTGAATTGTAAGTGACTTTCCGTAGTGTAGACTTAATATTTTATCTCTTTCCTCCTTGGACCTCAAAATAAGCAGACAATCTCTAGGTTTATCCTTCCTTGCCACTCTTCCCAGTCTGAAGGCGCTTACAATTTTAAAATCCTTATCTTCCTCTAGGGCCCAAAACTTGGCAAATTCTTTTGTCAAATAATCAGTTAAGTCCCCTTGTTCAGGTTCTGGAATCACCCTCAATCTGAGATTATTTTCCCTATTTCGTAGTTCGATCATGGACAGGTAGGCCTGCTGTTCACCAATCTGCTTGTGTAATGGCCTTACTTCTTCCTGTAATGCTTCAACTTTTTGACTAGCTTCCACAGCTAATTTGCGATTTTCTGAGGTAGCTTCAACAAGGTTCCCAATTGCTTGAGCGTGCTGAGCTACTTGTTCAGTCAATTTATTAACACTGGCTGTGGCTTGATCAATTTTAGCCGAATGTTCATCTGCCTTTTTATCCAAGCTTTCCAATTTTCCCAGGATTTGATCTAGTACTGAGGCGGATCTTCCTGCAGCCATACCCTCTAGCAAGGTCTGCTCAATTTCTTCCTCTTGTGCCCCCAGAACAGCAGGGACAGATGATCTACGCTGCTGTGGAATCAAAGTTGTTTGCGTTAATTGTTTAGCCTTTGCTTTAGCCGATCTTGTTTTCCCAGTGCCACTCATTCCACTCCTGTCTGCGTATCAAGGTCAAATTATGTAAAGTCCCATGGGAATCCACAAGCCCAGAAAGTAAACAATGAAACAGAAGAAAGAGGAAAAATACAAGTCTCAAACAGTTGTAATTCCAAAATCCTCTAGGGGGAGTTCAACCGTGTCTTAGGGAAAACAAAGGAAGTTTTTCCAAAACTTATTCCAAGAACTTAAAAGTTTTAACAGTGTCCAATCAATCAAAAGTTTCAAAAGGACCTTCAGGTTCTTGTAACCAGCAGAGTTGATCCTTGTTAAGCAATGTTTCTATAAAAGTGCCAGGCAACGTTGTTTCCCACCAACTAGTCCAATAGTACTCAGAATGTATCAGTTCAAAATAACAAAGTTAAAGCCTGCAATCTGACAGCTCTGAAAGTTTGGCAGTTCAAGTACCTGGGTTTCTTTATAAATTATTTGTAAATCCACAGAAAGAGGATAACCAAGTTCAAAGTCAGAAGAAAGAACAGAGAAAATCCAGTCCTTTAAATCCAAAAAGCATTCCTATAATGCACGAACTAATGGCTTTTTACTCCACTTCAAAGGTTTCAGATCCAAGTCTTTGCTTTAAAACTTTAAGCAGGATCGGGAGGTGGACTTCCTGGTTACGTCTCCCGCTTTAGCCAAATTTTTAAATTTATTTAATCCAATTGCTTTGATCCCTCTTACTCACGGGTTGAAGTTTCCGAATCTATTGTTCCAAGAAAAAAGGTCAACGCTCACCGACAGCAGCTATGCGGCTTCACTCACACAGAAAGAGCGATCGACTCACAGCACCGCGCCAGCCCCTCCACGTTCCGGGACCCCTTACGGGGTTCCTTCTTCGTTTCGGGGGGCGCTTCTGGTGCCCGCCGAGTCCCACGGCCACAGGCTCGCTCTGCCTGTGGTTTCCCGACATGGGTCCCCGCTTCGCCGTAGCGGGCGACCCGTTTCCGCGGAGCTTCCCCTTCAAAGAGCGAAGGAGACCGCCATTGCCGTTCGCGCCGCCTCCGGAAGTCCGATTGTAAATTGTTTTAAATGGTTTTTAATATTGTGCTTTAACTGTTGTAACCTGCCCTGGGACTTTAGCGTGAAGAGCAGGTAATAAATAATAGTTTTAACAATACATTTGGACCACTTGATGCAGCATCACAAATTTCACCCTGCAGAGAGAGCTTTTGTGTCACCTGACATTATTCCAAAGGCAACCCTATTCAAGCAATTGAATTCACCATAGACAGCTGTGGAGCGGCTGGATTGTGCTTGTGTCGCTTATGTATTCATTAGTCTTCATTCAAGCAGCTGTTTAAGTCTTTCTTCTTTCATGAACCAGGAGCACGACCACAAGCTGCTTCGGTTTTGTCCAAGCTTCAAGAAGACTATGTGATGAAGAACAGAAGAGGTAGAAAGCTGGGGGGCGAGTAGGCACTGGCTGTGCCCCCAGGAGCTGTGCACCCAGGAGTTGGGGGTGCAGCAAAAAGCAATGATGAATCTGTGAAAGCATTTGCTTCAAGATGTTGCTACAGGTGTGGATCCCCCTCCCATCCCTCCCATCTCGTGAGAGACTGCCCATAGCAACGTGCTGAGCTGGGTGGTGGACAGTGGAGCTACTCACAACCTCGTGCCCTCTGGTGGTTTGCTACGTAACTGCAAGGCTGTAAAAAGTGGACAAACTGTCACACTAGCAGATGGAAGCAGACATGCTTTGACTTTGTCTGGCTCACTATATTGTTCTTTTTTACAGCACGAGACTGAGGCTTTTGTCGTTCCAGAGATGTCCAGCTGTCTTTTATCCGTGGCTGCCCTTGTTGCTGATGGTTTCAGCATTTGTTTTGAGAATAATATGTGTTCTTTTTCCAGGGGTGGGCGTCAACTGTTCAGCGTTGAATGCAAAGACAGGCAGTTTGTGGTAGAAATGCCTATTGCAGGTAACAGTCCCACTTAGTCAGCACAGGTGCAATTTGCCAATGTTCCAAAACATGATGGCTGTCAGCATTTATGGCACAGATGAATGGCACATGTGAACTGGGGATACGTCAAGAAGGTCCCCAGGTGCACTGAGGGGTGCAAAATGAAGGTATGTGATAAGTTTTTAGATTGCAGAGCTTGTAAGCAATCAAAGGTAAAAACGTGCTCTTACCCCAGGTCTAACAGAGTGACAACCAGGCCTTTTCAGCTGGTGCATGCAGAATTGTGTGGCCGTATGCCAGTAGCCAATCTGGGTGGGACCAAATTCATACTTTCGATTGTGGATGATTTTTCGAGGAATAGCTGGGTCTTCCCGATTAAACACAAAGGTGAAGCTGCAGCACTGGTGAAAGACTGGATCTCTGCTGTAGAACTGCAATTCTCTTCAAAGGTCTAGAGTTTTCAGTCTGATAGTGGTGCAGAGTTCACCAGGTCTGCGCTGCAGAGTTTCTTCCGACAAAAAGGTATACGTCACAGGTTGACAGTCCTACACAGTCCCCAACAGAATGGCATTGCTGAACACAAGAACAGAACACTACAGGAGGCTGTTGCAGCTATGCTCTTTGATTCTGGGCTCCCCCAACACTTTTGGGCTGAAGCCTGGAAGTGTGCTTCTTTTTCTCAGAATCGCTCATATTGTTGTGTTGTAGGGGACACACCCTATTTTCTGCTGCACGGCAAGAAGCCCAAGGTGCATTTTTTCCGTGTTTTTGGCTGTGAGGCTTGGGTTCTTGTGCCAAAGGCCAAAAGCAGAAAGGGTGGACCAAGGTCCCGGAAAATGATCTTCTGTAAGTATGAACCAGGGACCAAGGGGTGGAGATTTGCCTATCCAGAAGGCAATCAGTCCAGGCTTTTAGTCAGCAGGAGTGCTGAGTTCTGTGAGCAAGTGGGTGTACAAGCATACATGGGAACCCAAATGTACTTTCAGAGAGTCTGCTTGACTCAGCTGATGAGGAAGAGGTGGAGACTGATCCTGCTGCTGAGGAACAGAGTCTAGAGCAGGGGCAGCCAAGAGCCTCTCCTAGAGCTGTCAAGTCAGAGCCAAAAAGTGCACCGTCCTCGCCCACAGGACCAGTTAAGAAGTTCAAAAGGCGCAGCAAATCAGAGGGGGAGCTCTCTGATGCCAAGGACGGTCTAGCTGGCCCTGGTGGGTCAGAGGGGGTACCTGAGCTCATGTTGATATGTTCGACCCGGGCCACTAAAGGTAAACCACCCAACAGGTTTGAGGTCACAAGTGTATGGGTTGGAGTGGCTCAGTGTGAACCTGAAAGTTTTGAGGATGTTCAGAAACTGCCTCAGTAAGAAGCCAGTAAATGGCAAGAGGCAATGCAGAAGGAGATGAGCTCAATGGAGTCTCTAGGTGTGTTCTCCCTCACAACGTTGCCAGCTGGCCAACAGGCTGTGAGTAGCAGGTGGGTTTATCGTCTTAAATCCACAGCAACAGGAGAACTACAGTACAAGGCTAGGCTAGTAGCCAGAGGGTTTATGCAGTGGAAGGAGCTGCATTACACTGAGGTGTATGCTCCTACTTCCTGAAGTGAAACTCTGTGCATACTCTTAGCCATTGCTGCACAAAGAGGTTTGCAGGTGCATTACTTTGATGTGGATGTAGCCTGCTTGAACTCAGACCTCCAGGAGGAGCTGTACATGCTTCCTCCTCCAGGGTTTGAGGGCAATGGGCAAGGCATTGTGTGGAAGTTGCACAAGTAAATTTACGGGCTGAGACAATCAGCCAGGAATTGGAACTTGTGTCTGAATGAAGCCTTAGAGAAGCTAGGTTTCAAGAGGAGTCGTGCTGACAGCTGCCTGTACCTGAAAGGGTCAGGAGAGTCACAGGAAATGATCTTAGTTTTTGTTGATGACATAATATATGTCTCAAAGGCAAATAAACAGGTGGAAAAGTTTGTCAAAGAGCTTGGAAAATGTTTTCAGCTCAAGAATCTAGGTTCAGTAAGGATCTACCCAGGTGTACAGATAGACAGGACTGAAGATGGAAGTTTCTTGCTCAGTCAGAAAGGCAAGATTGAGCAGTTGCTTGAGACGTTTAGAATGTCTGAATGTGCAGGGGTCAGGACACCCATGGAGACAAGCTACATGAAAGACAGTCAGCAAGTAGAACGCGCTGAGTTCGAAAATGCTGAGCTCTTACACTTGGCCCTGGGTAGTCTGTTGTATCTGTCCCAGTGGAGCAGACCTGACATAGCTTTTGCTACCAATCTGCTCAGCCGGGAAGCTACAAACCCAAGCGTGCAGGCCTGGAATGGTGTCAAGTGGGTACTGCATTACCTGCAGGATACCAAAGACTTCTGTCTCAAGCTGTCAGCCAAGGGCGACGTCAAATTGACGTGCTGGGCAGACAGCGATTGGGTGAATCTGGAGTACAGGAAGTCCATCTCTGGTATGGTGGTGAAGTTCGGGGACTCTTTGGTTGGGTGGAAGTCCCAAAAGCAAAGTCTCATAGCGCTCTCCTCTACTGAGGCTGAGTTCAGTGCACTGTCTGAGAATTGTAGGGAATTGGAGTTCTATGTGTGTTTGGTCCAAGAGATCTGTGGAGAGTGTTGCTTGCCTGTCACGGTGTGGGAGGACAATCAACCCTGTCTGAAGTTGGCAGAGTCTGGGCAGTTTAAGGCCAGAACCAAACACCTAGACATCCTTTTCCAAAATGTGTGTCAGAGTGTTATGTTGGGATTAATGCAACTGAAGTATTGTCCCGGTTGCTGATGGGTTCACGAAACCGCTAACCTTCCAGCGTCATGGGGAGTTCTGTGAAGGTCTGTGTTGTTTGGGGTAAGTGGTTACACTTACAAGCCCCCAGTGCAGGACAAGAGGGGGTGTGAGGTTTGGAGCTTACAGGGTTAACAGCTCTGTGTGTGTCCTGCTTCTGGGGAGGAGTTTTCCCTACATCCGGGGAAAGCTGAGTTCTTTGTCTGTGAGTTACTTTCCTTTTCTGCCGAGACGCATAGACACCATGCCTGCCGTCTCGGATGGTCTGTTTGTTATTTTATCATTCTGATGTAAATAAAGCTGTTAGTTTAGAGAAACAACAACGTGTGGACTCTCTTCTGCAAGCTCACTCACACAAGCACTCGCTGTGCCGCTCTGCTGCAAGTCCAGAATTTCTGTTGCTGTGGAAACGTACCAGACCCGAACAAGTATTGTCAGTACTTACTTTTGTATAGAAACCTGAAGAAGTTCACCTCACTTAAAGCAGTATGAATGTTTTATAATGCTGTATTTTGTGGGAAGAGTTGGGTCTTTTTTCCTGGATAAAAATCTGTGAATAAAAAACAGCGATGTATATAAGCTTAAACTTCTACAGATAGTTTCTCCTGGAAGCTGGCTTGTAGTAATGCTACCTCCACACCAATTAAAGAGCACAGTTGACGGATTTTGTGTGACATCTGTACTATAGAAATAGTACAATTATGGCAAGTCATTTGTTATGCTTACTATATGATAAAATAAGAGGGGCAGGACTGTGTACACTACCTTGGGTTCCTTGGAGAAAAGACAAGATGAAAATGCAGTTAAATAAAAAATCATTAGAAAGTATTGCTACTATCCAGTTCAATTGCTTTTAAGGGCACTTGTATATAAAATACTTGGGTGAAGCACTGATTGTTGTTTTTAAAATGTTTAACTTTTTTAAGGTATGGTCAGCTGAAGCAGCAATGGGAGATGAAATCTGAAGAAGCAGAACTATTGCAAACCAAGTTGCAGCAAAGTTCCTATTACAAACAGCAGGAAGAATTGAATACATTGAAAAATACCATTGGTGAGAAGAAAACGGTGATAGTGTATTTTAACTGGTTGTATTTACTGTTACTTTGGGTTAGAGTCTGCAAGCTGGTTGCTTAGCGAGGGAAATGACTTTTAAAAAATAATACTTGTTTTAAAAGGTAAATTAAGTCAATGTGGTAATTTGGTAACTTTTTGTATTTCTTGCTGGTGGTTAATATTTATCTTTCTCCAAAGGAGAACTAGCCTCTTCAAATTCGGGTAGCTTTCTGCAAAGTGCATTCTACATTGAGATCCATGGTAGCCAGGTATATCATTCAGATCAGATCCTAGCCTCGCAGAGTGGCACAGGACTGGTATTGCTTTGGTGAGGGCTGGGCTGGCGTGGTGTGCTCTGTTCACCCTCTGTGCCCTCCCCCCTATGGCGTGTGCACATACCTGCCCTGGGCGCCAGAAAACCATGCTATGCCACTGTGTGAGCCTTCATCTTTATCAGTAGACATCACAAGGCTGTTATATTACTTTAAAGATGACAGAATTTTTAACTTTCAAAATACGTCATGCCTTTACAAAAGGAACATTTCATTTTCTCTCGATGTTTCCGTTGAAGGGGGGATATTTTGCTTGGAACAGAATTTCTGTAGAAACTTTCTCCCCAGAAGTTTGTGATCAGCAGTCTCTTCCTTTTCAGAGGAAAGTGAGGAGACTTTGAAAAAAAACAAAAGAGGTTCAGAAAAAAGCAGAGGAAAAGTTCAAAGTGTTGGAAAACAAAATGAAAAATGCTGAAGCTTGATGGAGCAAAAAAACACACAAAAAAACCTGATGCTTTCAGCAAAAAGATGAAAGAAAAGGAGCAGGTTAAACTTTTAACAGTGTAATGGTGCCCAAACATTTAAATAGTCTTGAAATTAACTGAAACTTGTGATTGTTCCTAAACTAAATAACATTGTGGAAATGTCTCCTTGGGAATCCCAGAAGTTCCCAGGAAGCTTATTTGGGGCTTCTTCGTAAGAGGATCAATAATGGCAGAAGAGCTCATTGCAAACAGCTTGCTCAGTTTTCCCTTGTGGTGCATTGTTGCAGACAAGTTTTGTGTGTGTTCTGAGCGTACATTCATTTCATGTTATGCTGCCATGACATCCATCAGAACTGGCTTAGGGCATCCCGTGAAGGGGGAGTGCATTGTAAAGCCATGCCCCAGAATTGCCTGCCACAAGCAAGTATTGTGTGGGAGGCACTTAGGTGGCCCTTGGAAGACAATTGGATGTGGAATAGCTTTCTACCGTCAAGAGAACCTTGAAAAACATTTGCCCAACCCACCTTGAGAGTCTAGTGTGCATAATTTCATTAGATTGAACCCAAGCAAGTGCTATCCGTGTAGCACAAATAATATGAATGCTTTGTCAGGAGCAAGTCCCACTGTGTTCAGTGGGGCTTGCTCCCAAAGAACTGCAGCCATAATGGGTGTTTTTTTTTTGTTTGCTTGCTTTATTCAGGAGGCTGAAGCTCTAGTGTTGGAACTTGAAGAGTTAAAATGGGAACAAAACTCTTATACACAATAGATTGAGGCAGTGAATGAATCTATAAAATTGTTCCAAGAGCAGATTGAGGTCATTTCAGCCGAGGTAGCAAAAAACAAGGTAAGTCTTGTGATCCTGAATTAATGAAAGAGGCAACCTGACATGTCTTCTTGAACTCTCAAGTTTTTTAAAAAGAGGGGATGTTGAGTCAACACACCAAACATATCCTAAAATACTTTGCTGGCAAGTCCCATTTATGCTTTTGCGTTAAAAAATCCTGCGTCCAGACAGGCTTCCCTGCGTGGCTCTGCTAGGGAGCTGACCTGGCAGGAGAGCAGAGTAGCAGTGGTCCTGCGTCCGTGTGAGATGAGGGATAAATCAAGTCCAAAGACAGTTCGGTTCTTATCTCTAGAAGCGTTTATTTACAAAGCAGTAAATCCATCAGAAACTTCCGACATTCTCTGACATTCTCTGTGCTCCAACAGCACACACGCAGCTCCAAACTGAGCTGCGTCTCTCAGGCAGAATCGAAAGCAAGTCTGGAGAGTGACACAGACTGTGACCGTGCTTCTCTGCGTCAAGCTCCTCCCAGATACAGGACACCATGGAGTTTTAACCCTGCCAGTTCCAAACTCCACACTTTGGTGCTCTGTTTTGTCTTTTGAATCACATCTTGGGGGTGGGGGACTTGCCCATCAAGGGAGACTAGTCTTTGCCTGTAAGGTGCCAGTTACTGTTCCACACTCTATAGCTTTAAATCTGGAATGCTTTTTTGTTTTGCATTTTAATACGTTAAAACTTACTATTTTAAATATTTCCAGTCCACATTTAATCGTAATCAGTGTGGGGAGATAATTATCTCCTTTGTTGTTCAGGAATCCGTAAAGAACGCTCAAGAGGAACTGGCTAAGGAAGCAGTGGTGATGGCCCAGGACAAAGAAATCAGAGCCAAATCTACAGAGGCTGTGAAATATAAAGAACAAAATAACGAGGCACAGCTTAAGATCAAGGGGCTGGAACACAATATCAGCAAACACAAGTGGGAGGCTTCTGGTGCTTCTGCAAAGGTATGTTAACATATCTACTTCCCCACCAGCAAGTAAGATCCCTACTTCTGATACTTTTAACTGTGTTTGAATTTAAAATATGCATATTGTGGGCAGAGATGCATTCTAAGGGATGTAATGACTGCTGAGTAAGCCAAAGGAGTGCATTTTTTGTTCATATCCCATCACCACTGTTCAGCTTCCTTTATCTATTAAAGGTGATGTGGCTACAAAAACCTTGTGATCCTACTAGCAAATGTAAGATTGATATCCCAAACAGAAGCTTCCCTAACAGATTCCTCCTCTCATTGCAAGATAAACTTGCCCTTTCGTACCAAAGATGCAACACAATATCGACACTGAACCCAATAAGTTTTCATACTCCATGAAGTTTTTGAGACTTCCCAAAGCACAGTTTGGAATTGCTGTGCTAAGAGTTACAGAAACATTTTTTTATTTTTTTTTAAAAATGAATATGACTATAAAAGTTCTAATTTTTTTTCCTTTTCTTCTTTTTTGGTCACCAAAATACAGGCTGCCAAAATGCTGAATGACTATGAATGGATAGCTTCAGAGAAAAACCTTTTTGGCCAGCCAAACACAGCTTACGATTTCAAAACTAACAATCCAAAAGAAGCTGCCCAGAGACTTCAGAAATTTCAGGGAAAGAGAAGTTGGGCAGGAATGTCAACATGGGAGCTATGAACATACTTACAGAGGCAGAAGAAAGAGTTAAGTTGCTTTCACCCCACTCTTTCCCCCGCCACCTCCCAGTTACTGTGTACACAGCCATACCATATCCTGCATTACCCTACCCTAATGTGGAAGCAGCATGTTTAGATAGTGAACAACAAACTGGATGGCTTTAGATGCGTGAGTATGCAATAGCTAACTAATGTGTCTTGTCTTGTCAGCACGACAATTTTCATTTGTGCAACTTCTACCCCAGTGCCTGCTTCACGCTCTCCCCAGATCTGCTCCAGAGAGTTGAGGGAGCCCTTAGAACAAATTTAGAGGGTGTGCAGCGGAGGAGATTGTCAAGGGCAGAAAGGGGAGTTTTCCGTTGAGCAAGCAGAAATCCTTGTGCTGGTGGAATGCTTTCGTTGGATACTGCCCAGTGTTTTTCTGTGTACTTCAAGCAAAAGACCTCCATAACATTCTTAAAGGAGTCATTCAAACTTCCTGTTAGTGGGCTATAATAATTAGCAGGTTTTTTACCCAGCTGCCTAAAGCATTCAGGTGTCTGGTGCCAGAATGGCCAGCCCATATGATACGGAAAACTGCAGCCAATGGCAAGAGGGGCGGTGACACTGCTGCTAAGAGAGATCTTCTGTGACATCAGAGCAGGTCAGCCAATGACAGCAAAAAAGCCAGTACAGGCAAAAGGCTGTTACTGGTACAGTGGTACCTCGGGTTACATACGTGTCAGGGAACTGCCATCGGAAGGACAGGAGGTGGAAAGGCTCACTGAGGTTGAGAGAGACGTAGCAGCTGAAGAGGGAACCAGTAGGGGGAGAGAAGGGACTCCAAGGGAAAGTGAGTCGGAGGGATGGCTCAGAGACACTTCCAGCGAAAACAGTGGAGAGGTCTCAAGACCTCCTATAGGGACACCCACTCCTCGCCGGAAACTGTCACGCCGAGAGTCCAGAAGACGTGTTTCCGTTAAGGAGCTTTTATGTTGGAAGAGATTCCGAAAGCGACCACTTTCGGATTCTGCTAGCGACTGACGCAGCCATGCCGGAGGGGCTCCGTCGAAGGCAGAGGTTTGAGAACTTGACCAAACTCTGAGGGACTTGCATTTTACGCACAAGCAGCTCATTATCCCATCACAATACGCTTCAGGTTACATACGCTTCAGGTTACACACTCCGCTAACCTAGAAATAGTGCTTCAGGTTAAGAACTTTGCTTCAGGAGAAGAACAGAAATTGGGCTCCGGCAGCACGGCGGCAGCAGAAGGCCCCATTAGCTAAAGTGGTGCTTCAGGTTAAGAACAGTTTCAGGTTAAGTACGGACCTCTGGAATGAATTAAGTACTTAAACCGAGGTACCACTTAGAAGGATTCTGTTACAGTGGTGCCTCGCAAGACGAAATTAATTCGTTCCGCAAGTCTCTTCGTCTTGCGGTTTTTTCGTCTTGCGATGCACGGTTTCCCATAGGAATGCATTGAAAATCAATTAATGCGTTCCTAGGGAAACCGCCTTCAGACCAGGTCCGGGGACAGTCTGTCCCCCGACCTCTTCTGAAGGCTGGGGGGGGGGGGACAAGGGCTTTTCTTCCCACTGCCAGCCTTCAGAAGGCTGTTCTGAAGGCTGGCGGTGGGAAGAAAAGCCCTTCTTCCCACCTCCCGCCCCGCAAGCTCCGGGGACAGGAGGGCTTTGCTGCCGACCGCCAGCATTTTAAAAGCCCCTGCTGTCCCGGGGCGATTTTAAAATGCTGGCGGGCGGGAGCGAAGTCTCCGCTGCCCCAGGAGATTTTAAAATGCTGGGGGACGGCAGCGAACGCTTCGCTCCCGCCCGCCAGCATTTTAAGATCGCCCGGGGCAGCGGAGAAGTCTCCACTGTCCCGGGAAGGCAGGCTGGGGGAGCAAAGACTTTTGCCCCCGCCTGCCTTCAGAAGAGGTCCAGGACCTCGTTCCGATGCCCGGCGGCGGGGTGAGAGGTTCCCGCCCCCCCGCCCCGCTTCGGAGCAGCGTTCCGAAGCGGGGCGGCTGGGGCAGGTGTTCCCGCCCCCCCGCCCCGCTTCGGGGCAGCGTTCCGAAGCGGGGCGGCTGGGGCAGGTGTTCCCGCCCCCCCGCCCCGCTTCGGGGCAGCGTTCCGAAGCGGGGCGGCTGGGGCAGGTGTTCCCGCCCCCCCGCCCCGCTTCGGGGCAGCGTTCCGAAGCGGGGCGGCTGGGGCAGGTGTTCCCGCCCCCCCCGCCCCGCTTCGGGGCAGCGTTCCGAAGCGGGGCGGCTGGGGCAGGTGTTCCCGCCCCCCCGCCCCGCTTCGGGGCAGCGTTCCGAAGCGGGGCGGCTGGGGCAGGTGTTCCCGCCCCCCCGCCCCGCTTCGGGGCAGCGTTCCGAAGCGGGGCGGCTGGGGCAGGTGTTCCCGCCCCCCCGCCCCGCTTCGGAGCAGCGTTCCGAAGCCGGGCGGTGGGGGCAGGTGTTCCCTCCCCCCCGCCCGGCTTCGGAGCACCGGGAGAAGCGATCTCCCCACCGCCCCTTGCTTCAAAAGAGGTCCGGGGACAGCGGGAAGCGCTTCGCGCTGCCCCCGGACCTCTTTTGAAGCAAGGGGCTGCGGGGAGATCGCTTTTCGTTTTGCGAGTTTTTCGTCTCGCGAGGCGTTCGTCTTGCGGGGTACCACTGTACTTTGTTCCAAACTATCAGTATAGTATCAAGCTTCTGCAGCATTGGTTCATACTTCCACACCATGGGGGGATAAATGATAATCTCTGTAGAGACTGAATCAGATCCATCACTTTTCACCATCATCAAGGACCTGGATCTGTGTTTCATTTTGCAGCTGCCTTTTGGATTCTGAGATATGTTTTGTTTTGCTTTCTCTAGAGGTGACATCAAGGGATTTTCTAAAGGCCTCAAGCACACTATTTACTTTTTTAGATGTAATTTTCGCACAGAAATCAGGAATGTTGTTCCTAACACCAATATCAGCGATTATTGCTTTAATTATCAGAATCATGGCCCACCTCAAAAATTAAAATGATTTCTCGTTCTTTAGGATTTGTGGCATTACAGCAATTCCAGACATTATCTTCCTCCACTTCATTTGGGATTCCAGCTTTTGATAGGCAGCAGCTGTAGTTCGCAGGAAAGATACAAGGTGGTCGCATACTAATCCATATGTCCACTTGGTAATTTCAGTTGTCTTTAAATGAATACCCATAGTGTTCTTTTCCAGGCTTATCTCAATATGATCGAGGGAAAGAATTACAGGCCCCACCACTGTTCTTTTCAGGGCTCCTGCTATTATCTTTCGGCCCTTCAGCTGAAAATGTTGGTAGGAGTTCTGATGATGTAAAGGTTCAGAAGTTTGTGCGCGAGTGCCAGGACAACAGCGGGCCTGTTCTACTGTTGTAGAGGAAGGAGCATTCTGAACATTTTCACTTCTTCTTTCGTTTCAGCATGGCGAGTCGAATCAAAGAAGCTCCTTTGAAAACATATCACTTCTTAAAATCACCATTGGGACAGCAGGTTCCCCCACTCACTCACACATTGGCTTTACCTTTCTCCCACCATTGTTCCTTTCCTTCCTTGCTACACCTGAGGCTGACTTAGCACTCAAGGAGAAGGGCAGAAAGGGATGGAAACAGAAATGGCCCCTGCTCAACTGTCCCTCACAAACCAGTCACCCAGTTGGGCCTGAAATGGAAGGGGGGGGGGGGAGAGAGAAAGCAGATCAGCTCCCTTCAGGGCTGGATTTAGGTTTGATGAGGCCCTAAGCTACTGAAGGTAATGGGGCCCTTTATATGTTCAGCTGTCCTTTGTCAACAACAAATTGTCACTGGTTTTTGTGTTCAATATATGCTCTATGGTAATTTATGGACCTAAGAGGTATCTCAAGCCATTTGTACATGTTGCCATGCAACCAGTCCATGAAGAATGTAGGCACCCTATATATAGAAAGGAGCAAACCAGTGATATTTTGGGGAGCAAGCTAGCAGGCTGGGCCCATGACTTACATCATAGGAGCCTACACAACACAAAACGCAGGTTTTGTTTTATTTGTTTTTTATCTTACATTTTGGAAATGAACATTCAGGTTCTTTTCCTTTAATTTTTTGGGGGGCCCCCAAGAGAGTGGGGCCCTAAGCTATAGCTTGTTTAGCTTATACGTAAATCCGACACTAGCTCCCTTCCTCTCTAGCCTGTCTCCCCTTATCACATCCAACATCAACAACAGCCCTGCAAGTTGTTCCAAAGAGACCAGAGAAGGAGTCCAGGGCAGGCATGCCGGCTCCCTTTCTCTGGCTGCTTCACTGCCTGGCACCTAAAGGCAGGGGTGCAGGGGTGTAGCCTGGGTTGCTCAAGTGGGGGTGCACCACACTACCTGCCTGCCAATGCTGGGGGTTGCTCAGCCAACTGCCATGGGCCTTGGTGGGCAAATCTTCCCAATGCCCACAGGGAGGAGTGCTGGGCTGGGCCATGCTTGCCCGCCTCCCTCCCTCCATGCCCACTTTCCGTGGGCCTGGGCTACTCTGCCACCTTTGCCATGGTGGGATGGGTTGTGCCCGCTCAGAATTTTGCACCCAGGGCCATGCCCACCCCCTCCCAATGCTAGAAAGAATCCACTTGACTAGTCGCCAAGTCACCAGAGCAATAAATAAATACATTTCCCCACTTCATTACAGCTAGATTCTGCATACACACTCAACACAACCCTTGGCTACACAATCCATCCTGTATTTGGCTCATTTTTTGCCCTGCAAGCATATAAAAAGCAGCCCTGAGATTGATCTGCTAATGAGGCGAAGCCCTGGCTCTTAACCAAAGCATTCCCCTCAGGCTTAACCCCTACAGCTCCAGGTGTCATTGGACTAAAATTCCCACCAACCCTGGCCATTGGCCTTGCCTGCTAGGGTTGCTGGGAGTTGTAATTCAACACCACCTTTCACCCAAATAAAATTGTAGCAATTACCTCAATGTCATACCCTGAGCTTCATGTAGGGTTGCCATATTTCAAAAAGGGAAAATCTGAACACAAAAGGTTGTTGAGTCAAAAAATCAGCATTTCCAAGATGGGCATAGCTGTCAACTTTCCCCTTTTCTTGCAAGGAATCCTATTCGGAATAAGGGAAATCCCCTTTAAAAAAGGGAAACGTTGACAGCTATGAAGATGGGCTGCAATATGGCAGCCCTTCTTCATGGCTGAGTGGGGCTGGGAACACAAACACACACCCCAACCCACAGCTTGCATATGCAAAATAAATTGATCAGTGATCACCTTCGGTAGTAACACATTGTGGTGTGTCTACAGGATAGCAGCCCAAGCACCTCTGTTTCAAGAAGCTTCAAGAATTTCCTTCCCCACCGAACGCAATAACATTTTTACAAAGGCTCTAGTCTGTCTACACTCAGGTGGGAATAACCAGCTGTACAATTAAAAGATTCGGGGGAGGGGCACCTCACCTGGCTTTACGTGTGAAAAAGATCTAGGGGTTATGCCACACACACTCAGCGTTCAAAGCCTTTTGAGACGAGAGAGTCAGGGCCGTCTTAAGTATATCCGCCACTGTGGTGCAAAGATCCTTATTGCTCTCCACCCCCCCACCCCCGGTTCCCAGAGTTGTCAACCTTTTTTTAAGGGGGGGACCGGACCCCAGAGTTGTTGTTTTTAGGGAGCTGACACCACACTTACACATTATCTCTAACAAGCCCTTAGAACAAATGAAAATAAAATGAAAAGGCAGAAGAAAATCTAATGAAGTCCTCAATTCCAAAGCAATACTCATTCAAGACTCAGCAGTTCTTCTAATTCATCCTCATGATTCAAATCACCACATATCAAAAAGTTAAAGCAACCACCAGTTTGTTGTTCTTTAAATAAATTAATCAAGACACAGACAATGAAGTTCCCGGCCAATTTGTGTTTAAGTACAAAGCTGACATTTTCAAATATTGTGGGGGGTGGGGTGGGGTGGGTGTAAAGCAGTGACATCCTGAACCTAAAAAGGACCCAAAACTTGGGTCACAAAGGCTGCAGTGCTAACTGCACTTACCTGAAAGTAAGCCCTGCTGAATCTAATAGGACCTTGGAGACTGAAAAAAGTCTTGATGGAGGAGATTCATAGAGACCAAGCGGGCTTTCTCCCGAGAAGACATCTGTCAGATAACCTAAGAAATATAATCGACATTTTGGAAAAGTTGGAGGTGAATATAAACACTAAAGCAGTTTTGATATTTGTGGACGCGGAGAAAGCCTTTGACAACATTTCTTGGAGTTTTATGAGGAAGAATCTCCGGGGGATGGGGGTAGGCCAAGGGTTTGAAAATTGTATAGGTGCAATATACTCTGAACAAAAAGCAAAGCTAATTGTAAACAATGTGGTTACGGAAGAATTTAAGATAGAAAAAGGGACACGTCAGGGATGCCCAATTTCTCCATTACTTTTTATATCAGTCCTGGAGGTTTTGCTGAACATGATTAGAAGGGACCAGCTGGTTAAAGGAGTACAGGTCGGAGCTAAACAGTACAAATTGAGAGCATTTGCAGATGATCTGGTACTTACATTACAAGAGCCTGAATCTAGTACTAAAAGGGTCTTAGAATTAATTCAAGAGTTTGGTCAAGTAGCAGGATTCAAATTGAACAAGTTAAAAACTAAGGTATTGGAGAAGAATTTAACACCTATTGAAAAAGAGAGGTTTCAGAATGAGACAGGATTAACCGTGGTTAAGAAAGTGAAATATTTGGGGATAAATATGACAGCAAAAAATGTGAATTTATTTAAAGATAATTATGAGAAATCTTGGACAGAAGTGAAAAAAGATTTAGAAGTCTGGTCAAATCTGAAGCTTTCCTTGTTTGGTCGAATTGCGGTTATAAAGATGAATGTATTGCCTAGAATGTTGTTCTTGTTCCAAACATTGCAAATAGTGGACAAGATGGACTGTTTCAAGAAGTGGCAGAAAGATATTTCAAAATTTGTCTGGCAGGGCAAGAAACCCAGAATAAAATTTAAGATTTTAACTGATGCAAAGGAAAGGGAGGGATTTGCCCTGCCAGACTTTAAACTATATTATGAATCAGCAGCGTTCTGCTGGCTGAAGGACTGGCTGCTTCTTGAGAACACAGACATTTTGGATCTAGAAGGTTTTAACAATACGTTTGGGTGGCATGCATATTTGTGGTATGACAAGGTTAAAGCCCACAAAGCCTTTAAAAACCATATTGTCAGGAAAGCATTATATAATGTCTGGATTAGATATAAAGACTTGTTGGAAAACAAAACTCCAAGGTGGTTGTCGCCAATGGAGGCAAAGGCTGGGAAAAAACTCAATATGGAGTCCAAATGGCCGAGATATTGGGAAATTTTGGAACAAGAAGGGGACAAACTGAAATTGCAGAGTTTTGAGAAACTAAAAGATAAAGTGCGAGATTGGCTTCATTATTATCAAATAATGGAGGTTTTTAAGATGGACAGGAAAATTGGCTTCCAGGTGGAAAAATCAAAATTGGAAACAGAATTGTTAGAATCCAATACTAAAAATTTGTCAAAAATGTATAACTTGCTGTTGAAATGGAATACACAAGATGAAACGGTTAAATCAGCAATGATTAAGTGGGCACAGGATATTGGTCATAACATTATGTTTGCTGACTGGGAAAAGTTGTGGACCACCGGGATGAAATTTACGGCATGTAATGCCCTAAGAGAAAATATTATGAAAATGATTTATAGGTGGTACATGACCCCAGTCAAGCTTGCAAAAATTTATCACTTGCCTGATAATAAATGTTGGAAATGTAAAGAAAATGAAGGTACATTCTTTCACCTTTGGTGGACGTGCCCAAAGATTAAGGCGTTCTGGGAAATGATATATAATGAATTGAAAAAGGTATTTAAATATACCTTTCTGAAGAAACCAGAGGCCTTTCTCTTGGGTATTGTCGGCCAATTGGTGCCAAAGAAGGATAGAACACTCTTTATGTACGCTACAACAGCAGCAAGAATACTCATCGCAAAGTACTGGAAGACACAAGACCTACCCACCTTGGAAGAATGGCAGATGAAGGTGATAGACTATATGGGACTGGCAGAGATGACTGGCAGAATCCGAGACCAGGGAAGAGAGACAGCGGAAGAAGATTGGAAGAAATTCAAGGACTATCTTAAGAAATACTGTAAAATTAATGAATGTTAGAATGACGTTGGTTTAGAAAATATGTGGTTTCCGGCTGTAATGGATAAGTAAAAAAGAAAAGGAAGGTTAAAAATTAAATGAAAAACAAGGGAAAGGATTTGCTGAATAATAAATTAGAAATTGGAATACAGAAAGGGGAGGTATGAGGAAGTCGGGGAAGTAAGTCACAAGAAAATAAGGGTTGAAATTATACTTGTTTTTATTTTTTGTTTGTCAGTATTACTGTATTGTTTTGTTTGTTGTTATAAAAATTTTGAAACTTTAATAAAAAATTTATATATATAAAAAAGAATCTAATAGGACCTTACTTCTGAGTAGACAGTGGGACTGCAGCAAGAAACACAGTTGGGAATTAGGGCTTTCTGTTTTAAGTCTCAGCCAGAGGAAAATGTAATATTGGAGATTAGGGAGAAAGGAATATGAATAGATTGGGGGGAGAGGGCTGACAAGAGACCAAAAACCACAGGTAGCAAGACAAGGCACACTTTCTGGGGAGCAAGTCTCACACACAGTTGCTTAGGGCGAGGACTGCAGAGGGACCATAGTTGGGTTGTGCGTGTGTGTTTTTCAGAAAAACGTAGAATTGGAAGGGACCCTGCGGGTCATCTAGCCCAACCCCTGCAATGCTTTTTAGCTTGCATTGATCTCAAAAACCTTCAGTGCCTTTTTTTTTTAGTTGGATAGGCAATTGACAGGCTGCAATCAACAGGCTTGTTTCACAAATAAGGGAGAAGGAGGGTTGCTGGCTTGGTTTGGTTTGCCTTTGTTCTAGTTTTTAGCATGTGCTTAGTACTGTAGTTTCAGGCTATGAGCCGCCCTGATATCTATGGGTGGAGGGCAGTACTAGTACTAGTACTTCTACTACGACTACGACTACTAATAATAATAATTGTAGGGATGATCGCAGAGTGGGCAGTGGGGTCCGGAGGGAGCACACTCCCCACCAGCAGGCAGCCACAGTCTGCCTGCACGCGTGACCTTGGGGTGCAGGGCACACACACACCCCCAGACAAGCCACAGCTGTCTGAACATCGTTCCCTCTGTCTAACCTTTTGCTGTCTCAGTAGTCTGCGGTGTCCTGTCTGTAACCTTTGTCTCTGAGACCTTTTGTCTCCTTCATCATACACTGTGCAAGGGGAAAATGACGCGGTGGAAACAGGTGCCAAAATAACTTTGTACCACCCCACGATCTCGGGACTGGAAGATGTGTAAAGGTCACAGCCCAAAATGTATCTGCCTGGTTTGCATATTTGTCTCAATAAAAGGAGGCTCCACAGGGCTGGCCGGCAGCTTGCATGCAGCCCACCTGTGCGCAGCTCACCTGTCCATCACTTCATCTGGCGCCCAGGTCCATGGGGCTGGTTTTACTCACTTTGCTCGGCAAGAGCTACAGACGCGTCCCCGCATCCTATACAGGATCCCGGTGAGTATAGGAAGGAAGGAACGTGAGTATGGGGAGTTCCCTTTCTGCGCAACAGCTGAAACATTGTAACGAGTTGCAGTGCATACTTTTAAAGGCACAGCACCGCTGTTCGTGTGCAGACTTAAATGTCCTATTGAAAGTAATTCATACCCAATGTCCATGGTACCCTGAGGCTGGTTCCTTTAGGCTCCAGGATTGGGAACAAATAGGACAGACCCTGCACTCAGAGCTCCGAGCCCAAGTGCGAGTCCTGCAGGTTTGGCATTTCTGCCGAGATGCCATTCAGCAATTCGCTCCTGTTCAGCGTTTTGCTCCCATAGAGAGTAAGGCTTTGCTTTCGGTTGTTAGGCCACCATCCACAGAAGTTCAGCCTGTACTTTCTCTTATCAATCCTCCATCTGTTCTTTCCACCCCACCAAGGTTGTCAGTGACAACGCCGCTGAACCTGGTTTTTAAGAAGCCAGCGTCTGAGAAGTCAGTTTCTGAGGCTTCTCAGGTTTCTCAGCAATCCCCTCTCCTATCTCAGCCCAATCTTTCCTGTGATACCTCATTTCAGCCCTCAAGTCTGTCAGACTTAGCAGGCATAGCAGTGCCTGCTGAGTTGGTAAAGGCTCAGAAGGCAAACACCTCTGCTGTCCGGCAAATGGTTAAGGAGGCAAAAGCTTCTTCTCACCTAACTGTGGAAGAGCTTGCTGACCTAAACATGCTGTGTCTGGTTACATGGGCACCGGATGGTCAGGGCCAACAGGTTAGCTGTTGGGACCCTCTGCCTTATTCTGTTATCAGAGAGGTGACAAAAGCCAAAGATGAATTGGATTTGACCAGTACCTATCTACGTGGACTGGTGGAGGATGAGTCCTCAAACTTTGCCAAGATTCCTTATGATTGGAAAGCCCTGATGGTCGCTATGAACCTGCAAACTCAGTTGCTCCAGGAACTGTTTCCTGTGATTTCTGCATGTGCCCTACATGCCTTGCAAGCTCATAAAACTAGTGCGCTTGCAGGTGCTTTGCATCACTCAAGAAACAGCCAGTAATCGGGTCACCCTCTGACCCAGGACCAAAAAAGGGGGGATGCTTTCCTGCTCAGATAGCCCCACAGCCAATAACATCTTTGAAAAACACCTGTCACCAAGGCTGTATTTAATTATGCAGGAAGACACCATTTTCCATCTGCCTGGGGAGGTTCATCTCATTCCCATTCAGGTCGGGGGGGGGGGCGGCTTTTCTTTCCCCTGGAACTGTGGGTTTGATCCTCCACGGGTCGCGCACAATCTCTGCAAAAGGGACAACTGATTCTGTCTACATAGGCATTCTCAGAACACAAGCGTGGCCACAGACTCTGCTAAAGGGAGTCTGTTGCACAGCTACTTCTTTTCCTGTGCTTGCAACTGCAGACACTCACCAAGAAGGGGGGGGGGGGTTCCACACCTTTCTGGCTTCTTCTTTAGTTGCGTTCAAACCTTGAAATCAATGTCTGATTTTTGTCTCAAGCGTTTCCCTTAAAGCGGCTAACACAAGAGGCTATTTGAATGGACCAATGGCCAAACTCAGGGCGAAAATTAAATGCTTTATTTGCCCTGGTAGCAGAGCAACTTGAAGTTCCGACTAGGTCCTGGAATCTGCTCCTGCTTGGCCCAATTAGAATTTCCCAAACCTTTACAAGTTACCCACTGCACAATTGCAGCCTCTGCTGAATTGCTAAGAGATGCAAAAGCCCCTTCAGAGGGTATTTCCATAACTGCTAGCCACTGCACATGTCTTGCTGAACATAATGCCTCACTGGCACAGCACCTTGTAGATGGATCAGACGCTGTTAGACCTTGTGTTTAGCGATCTTAAACACCACACACACTCCCACAGCCGTGCTTTACGTCTCACGAACACAGAAAGTGGTCTACATTATAAGATGGCTGTACCTTGCCTCCACTCATCCCTAAAATGCTCCCACATCGAAGCTGTGGCAGATCTCATTAGGACGATCTCGAGCATTACAGCTCACTGGCTTCGATCTAGTCTATTGCAGTACCCTTTCACAAAGCAGATGTTGTACCTTGGTTGCCAATTTCTGTACTCTCGCATGGTTTGTAAGAGAGCTAATTTTTTAACTTACCCAAGGATGCTCGTCTGACTGTCACCTACATATTCCTCTCAGACTTCGCCAACTCTGCTGTTCAGCACCCATCCCCAGGAAGAAAAGGGTAGAAATACAAGAAAGGTGGAAATATAAAGAGAAAACAAAAATTACCAATTAAAAATTTTGTTCAGATGAAAACGGACTTGGCACAAGGACATCATATTTAGAAAAGAATTATTATTAAATAATACAAAGATATTATCAAAGCCATACAGATTACTACTAATAATGGGGGGAAACTTAAAATTCACCATGTGCTTTCTCTGCTAAAAGAGAACTTCATGAAAAGTTCTGGAGATGCAACAAAATGAAGGAACCTTATTTCACATGTGACGGGACATGTTCCTAAAGTTAAAAAAAAAGGGGGGGGGACCTGAGCTATGAGGAACCAAAGATAAATAAATACTAAGACACACATTTTTAAAGAAACCTGAAGCTTATCTGTTTTAGCATTCTTATCTGTTTTGGCATTCTAACAATGAGCATCGCAAATGAAAATAAAAGAGTGTTTCTTGATGTGACAACATTGGCTAGAATGATAATAGCAAAATACTGGGAAATGAGTTAATACCAAGAAAAAATGAATGGCGATTTTAAGTTCTGCAGGTACCTTGAACTAGCCACAATGACAGAATTAATAAGTAATACTCAGGCAAAAGGTAAACAAATACCATTCAACAAAACAATGTTTGGTTGTACTTCGATTCATTTCATAGACATCATGGAAAAAACTGATTAATAAATAAAACCAGATTATTTATAACTTAAGAGAAGTGTCAAAACCACCAAGAGATAGAGGGAAGTCAACTAATATAGCAGGGATTCAAACTTGTTTCACAGAACAGAAAGAAAGTGACTGTAAGGAAAGAAAGACAAAAAGCAATACAAATGCAATTACTTTTCTGAGAACCTCGGATATAGAATATTTTATTTAAATCACTGTTTGCATCCCCTCATTATTATTTGTGCTGTGGGAGAAAAGGGAGAGGGACAAACACTTTGTTAATGGGGTTGAGACTTCTTAAGAGGTTCATTTATCCTGTTGAAAGGGATTTTTTTTTTTATGTGAAAATCCGTCAGGAAATATTTTTCCTAAAATACATAGGCATATACACACAAACAAAACCTGTTATAAAATTTACCTGTGAAAAATTTGGCATGTTAGATTTGGAACTTGGCAACCTCCTGACTTTTGATGGTTCAGTACTTAACCCTTTTGTCTTCCTTAAGTAGCCTCTGGAGCAAAGGACACATAAGGATGATTTCCCTCAATGGTTCCATGTTTTTACATAAAGAAATTTGGATAAGTTTCTCCCTGCAGCCCATGCTCTCCAGACCTCCTCTCTCCCCCCTTTTTAAAGCTGATCTAGCCTCTGTGCATGTGCAGAGTTCATGTCTCAGCAAATCTTTTATACCATTAAAAGTGGTGCATCTTTTGGGTAAATAACCATTTGAATAAAGGAAGGAAGGGTAAGGAGTAGATTTGAAAAATAGGGTTAGATTCAAAACAAAAAGAGAAACTCAGCAATTCAAGTTATCACCAAAGCCAGCAATAGAAGTTGGTCAAATTAAATTTCTGTTAACTCAGTTCTAAGGGATCATGTTTCCTGCAACCCAGGCAAAGGGAGTACCATCTCGTGTATGTACAGGAAATTAGGGCTCACGTCTCTATTAAAATGTGGGCTATCATTATTTTGTGTGCTCCCCCTCTGGTCATTCGTAGAACAATCACCCGCTCCATTATATATGGGCAAAAATGGGCAGAGAGTCAGACTACACAAGATCCTCAACACTCTCAGCTACTTCAGTCCCCCCATTTGCAGACAAAATCATCTGCCCCCCATCTACAGGGATGGTCAAGGCTCACCCTGCTTGACTATGAATTTGTATGTGCTCAAACTTTGAAGACTTTTAAGCCTGATTTTTTAAATAATAGACAAAATGGTAAAAACTGTTGGATAATCCCTGCTTGTTATCACCAGTTCTGCTTCAAAAACATCACGGCTTTCACCTCTCACCCTTTAAAACTTTATTCTAAACTCTAAAACCAATAGTTCCATCTTTCTGTACCAAAAAGCAAAGCTGGGCTGAACTTCAACCCATCACCATACACCAGAATTAAAAAATTACCCTCCAATGCTTTGCAGACTTATTGCCTTCCACGTTGCCATAAAATTGGGAGAGTTGGAAGGGACCCTAGTCTAGCAAGACACATAAAATTCCCAGGTTGGGCGTTTCTAGAGAAGAGTTATAAAGAGTTATAAAGATAAAAAATGAACAATTTCCTGAACTTGCATCATAAGGATAAGAGTAACCTAAGGGTTAAAATAAGCACACACAGAAAGTGATTAGGGGTGAGTACCTTTCACACCAAATGGAGTTCCTAGCAAACACTGCCCCCCCCTTTTGCAGTTTTCTCATGAAAGGAAGCTTACTTGAGAGTAAATTTACCTGTTAAGGCACAGAAGTAAGAAGGTAAAAACTGAAAGAGACAGGAAGAAAGGGGGGGGGGTTGGCATTTTCCAAGAAAAGAGGCCAGGAAGTCCTGGCCTATTTTTACAGAAACTGGTATCAGGAGGCTTACAATAACCCTTCTGTCCAACTGAATCAAAGTTAAAACTGGACTCAGATAGACAATTGCTGGCCATGGAAGCTTCTACCTTTAATAACATTTTTCCTAGAAGGAACACCATATTTTCATAATCATGCAGTCATAATACCTTCAAGGATTCCTCAGAACAACAACAGCAACACTTTTCTCTCAAAAGGAGACCTACCTAAGGCTTAATGAAATACAGGGAGGCTCTACAGACATTGCATTTTAGCTTGCGAGGGCATTTGTGCCCAACTAGGCTGATTGCAACAGAAACATTAGGCTAACTTCACAGCACATTCCCAAAATAGACTGGAACACGGCTGCAGACTAGCTTTCTCATCAATGCAAGTTACAAGGAAACATTTCCCATCAGAGTTACAAATTCCTTTCCTCTTTAATTGCATAGGGAAGGGGGGCAATCCCCCACTCAGAACACAGGTAAACCCCTACAGGGGATTTTCCTACCACTTGGAGGGAGCCTCTTTTGGAGCCTCTCTTGAATAATAAACATTTGCACACACCTCAGTCTCATATTTAATAATAAGAACAACAATAATTTATTATTTATATCCCGCCCATCTGGCTGAGTTTCCCCAGCCACTCTGGGCGGCTCCCAGTGTTAAAACATGCCATGTTTAAGTTGATCAGGTCCACCACGGTTTCTTTAAAGTAAAATTTGAAGCAAGCTTGCAGTTTAAACTATGCACACTTAAGAAAGGCAGTCTGTGGATGTTGTGGCCAGTTTTAAACACAAACCCCTCAAACATTTCTAAAATGACAGAGACAGAAGGAACAGACTCACATACACTTAACAGTCAACACACATAACAGACAATGTGTAACATGTAAACATACATAGTTCCATCCTTTAGTTGATTATTGTAAGGAGTTGGCTCGCTTCCTGTTTGTTTCATTAAGCGAAGTTAGTAGGAAGGTCCCACATGAAGTGGTTTTATGAGCCTCCTTGCCTCTTCAAACACCACCAGTTAATCAAACTGGCAGGGCTCGCAACGCTTGGTTGACTGGGTACCCCTTTACCTATCCTTATTCCCTAGGCGGTTCCTCAAAATCCGCCTTCTACCCAGAGAGGGGATTGTTCAGCGTCGACTTACTCCTGTGCGAGCCTACTAAATCACCCTTGGGATATTGATCAAGCCTCCCGTCCCTTTCACTACCCAGGGACCCATCCATCACTCACCCGTCCTACGGGTTGTATGTCCCCCAGCCGGCTGCTCCTATCTGCTGTTTTCCTGGCCCGGCAGCAATCACGGGAGAGCTCTTTTCAGCTTCCCAGCAAAAAACTGCTGTGCACGTGTGAAACTCAAAAAGCGCCCCCCCCCCCCCGTTCTTCAAACCAAGCAGGGGAAAACAGACCTGCCTTTGCAAGCGTCTTTGATGTCCATGCATCCCAGACGAGCCGCCAAATGAAGGACCTTCCTTTTGTTCTCCTTATCTGATACTAGGAGCATCAGGGACACTTCAAAGTGTCAAACAACAGCAGGACAATAAGGTTTTTATTTTTGTAAAGCAATTGCCAGACAAAGGTACAGACGAGCTCACGCTCGGAGTCTGCACACCCCTTTTGGGCATGCCATCCCCTTTTATACCCTTATGGAATACATAGACACATGTTTTCCCGTAAAACATGTGATTTACAAGAATAGCAATAAAATATAGCTTTCGTTTCCTCCATAAAAGGCCATTTCCTGTGGTTGTACGTAAGCTTACACTGTTTCCCTCCTCCTTTTCAGTTCACCTCCTCCTTTTCAGCCTCCCCTTGTCTGGGGTTACCATAGCAACACATTCCTCAGAGGGGCCCATCTTCACTGTAAAATCTAAGAGAGGAGAAAAAGCCTTGCTCTTCTGGCTGGTGTAAAAAACCTCCAAGCCTTAAAGGGGGGTTGGGGTTGGGATAATATATAGAATAATATTCTTATGGCCCTACAGTCGCAGGGAACAGCCAGTAACTTCTTTGAAAAACCTGCCACCTGTTATGGTAAAATCTGGGTGCGAGGCTGTTCTGCCACCCAGCTCGTCAGACTAAGTCCGCGGGTCCCTGCGGAGGAAAATGAGCTCAGCCGGAGACAGGAGCAAACTGCAGAAGATCCAAGTTTATTGCGCAACAGGTTCAAGGCGAGATTGAACCGCAAGAAAGGGGTGACATGAACTTTTGAAACTTCCCTCCATGTCCCAGAATACAGTGCAAAATACATCCCAGTTACATCATGAATACATTAAGAAGAGGTTGGGTTACACAGATTACATCATGAATACATTAAGAAGAGGTTGGGTTACACAGGATTAACATATGGAGGAGGGAGGGGGGAATATGCAGAGCTGGAGATATGCGCAGATAAGCACATCCTGATTACCGGTGATGAGAAGACAATGGTCCATGTATGCATGGTCTGCCACCTGGCATTGCCCGGAGGAAAGGCTTGGCAGAGTGATTTGACAGGATTAGGGTCTTGACACCTTGCTTGAGGGATTATGGAGGACAGGGGAGGTGTCATGGAGTCCTAGAGAAATTGAGCAAATTGGCATGTTGATTTTCTATGAATTTTATAGATTTTAGTCCCTTTTGACATTGACAATGGGAAATAAATGGATATATTGTAGCGAAGAAGGAGGTGAAGAAGACATGCCCCCATGCCCCCCCCTTCTGTATCAGTCCCCCATTCGGAGATAGATTTGCATTAAAGTTCTGTAAGAACTTGCAAATCTTTTCTCCGCACCCTAAATCTCGGTGAAGGTAGGGGTGCCCTGTGAGTGGGAATAGGCTCTAATGGAAAAGGAGGTGGGTTGAGCAGGGCAGCAAAGGAGGGAGCAACACAGACCAATACAATGTACGCGCGTGTTATATAGGTATGCGCTAAATAATAACTTGGTATCTACCGTACCAGATGTGTGGGTTTATGCAAACCTGAAAGGGACTTACAAGCCATGCCTCTTACGGTCATTTGCAAGTATAGCAGTGCAGATAGCTGGATATAGGATATTACATAAAAAGAACACCTGTTGTATTTTGTTACTAAATTACTTGTGGCATTCTAGCTCTTGGGAGAAACATTTTCAATAGTGGTGTATGCTTTACATTTAGCAGGAAGGTCCACTACTGACTGAAAAAATGCAGTTTGCTTTTTAGCCCCACCGTTTTGTGTTTTCAGGTGCCAAGCTAGCTCTTCTGTGGTCTCGCACCGGCATAGTGGTACAGTAACACATCCTGTTGAATCCCCTCAGGGCTTTCATTTAACCATGTTGCCTGGCATTCACCATAGCTGGCACAGGTTTGGACATATCATGAGAGAGATGTCTTTTCCTTGGCCTTTCTATGGGGTTTATTATTGCAGGCTCTGGTCTTGCACTCATGGAAAGTTGTTCACTTGCTCTTAAAGGGCCAAAAGCTAGTTGCAGCCTGGATACACGTGCCCAATTCCAATAGAGTCCAATTTGAATTTATCTTGCCCCATGGTTCTCAACTTTTCAAAACCAATATGTTAAAACAAAACCATTCTTAAAAAGGGCACTTGTCCAAATGAGTCAATTTAACTCTTTAAGGGACCATTCCTGCTACATCAAGGCATATACACGTTTCTTGTTATCAATAATAATAATAATAATAATATGTTAGAGATGTAAGGAAAGTGAAGGAACCTTATTCCACATATGGTAGTCGTGTCCTCAAATAAATAAATAAAATTTGGGACATGATCTACACCCATTTTCATTTGGCATTCTAATCAAAACATCTCAAATAATAATAAAGAGTGTTGCTTCAAAGCTACCTGATAAAATATGGTTCCAAGAATAATACTTGGTTGTGGTTAGATTAATTTCACAGCTATATCGGAAAACCAAGATTAATAAATAAATACAGAACAATTGCTACTTAAAGACAGTACTGAATCTGCAAGAGATACAGAGAAGTCATAGAAGAGATTTGAAATAGTTTTCTGGAACAGAAAGAAAGAAATAGTAAAAGATAATTTCTTTCTGGGAACTTCGTGTATAGAAAAACATTAAATACATAAATAAATGGGTAGGGAAGGTTGGCACTCTGCAGAGTGCCAGGTGGGACAAGGAAATATGATCATCAGTTGACTTAATCTAAATATAGCCTGCTCTATCGAAAAGCATGTAATATATGAGAATCCTCCATGAAAAAACTTGGGGTGTAAGCCATATCCTTCTGTTGTTCATAGTTATGTACCCTACATTATACAGAAACAATTACACACAGAAATTTTGTCCCCCCTTTGTGGAGATAACACACTATCAGACACATTTCAGCATTCCTACATAATAACACATAATACACAAAACATACAAATTATTAATTCTACACCATATCTTGAGGCAATAATGTGATCTTGAGAAATTCTTGCTGCTTTTACATGTATTTCCAAACTTGGGCACAAGGGCATTTCCTTCAAAATTCAGTTAGTCAGTTTCTCATGTCTTTTATGGGAAGAAATTGTTGTGGCCACTGTGATGCATTGGCAGGCTGCTTAGCTGGTGAGGAGATGGTCTTAATATTTTGGTCTCCCGCAAAGCATCCTTTGGAAATAGGCCTGCAGGGGGGGTGGGGTGGGATCTGAAGACATAATTAGTTGTTGTTGTTTTTTGTTTGTTTGTTTGTTTGTTTGTTTGTTTGTTTTAAGGAGGAAGTTAATAGTCAAGAAAGGAGAGAATATTCTAAAATTTTCTTCTTGGGAGGCTGTAAATACAAACTCATAGTTAAGCATTTTATCATTTACATTTAATTTCCTTCGCTTAGTTTGGCGGTGGAAGAAACGAAGGGACAAAACCTTTGTTAATTTGAACACAATTGGCAAGTTATTAATTATTTTGCTTATGTGGGTCCAAATTCTCTTAGGGTTCTCGTATCCTGTTTGAAAGGGAATTTTTATTTCCTGTGAAGATCTCTGTCAGGAATGTTGTTCTTATAATGCCTAGGTATATACTACTCAGAAAACAAAACCAGATAAGAGACAAACTCAGTGAGAAAACTGAAAAGATTTTTTGAATGTTAGATTGGAACTTGAATGTTAGATTGGAACTTGGTAGCCTCTTGACTTTTGATGGTCCAGTGCTTAATCCTTTTGTCTTACGTAGCCCCTGGAGCAAAAGGACACAAAGGACACAAGTTTCTCCCTGCAGCCCACGCTCTCCAAACTTCCTCCCCCCCCCTTTGTCTCTCTCTCTCTCTCTCTCTTTTTTTTTTAGCCGATCTAGCCTCTGTGCATGTGCAGAGTTCATGTCTCAGCAAAACCTTTTATACTATTGAAATGTTGCATTAAAACAAAGAGCAAAGCTGGGCTGAATTTCAACTCATCACATGCTTGCAGACACATGGCCCTCCACACAGCCACAAATTGGGAGAGTTGAAAGGGACCCTGGGGTCATCTAGTCCAACCCTAAAATACAGGGTTCATAGCAAGATTTGTACTACCAGAGAGACATACACATACTTATGTACACAGGCACAACTGGGGAAGAGACCATAATCAATGCTCCTATCATGTAGTAAGGAAGAGGAAAATAAAAGTACCCAACTTTATACAGAACCCCTTTAACAGATCTTGAAGCTAGTTTGAGTGAGAGTTTACTTCCTTAGACTAAAGAGTGCAAGTTCCTAGATAAATGATCTTAAAGGAAGAACAGTTTTCCTAAGATAAGATAGGAAGAGAATCTGGGAGAGAATATTTTATAAGCATAGGATTATTTCAGTTGATATAACCACTCACAAATAAGAAAAACAGCCCTGGATTTGATTTAAAAGGGCCCTCTCTCCCGGCTATAAAGGGACTCCTGCTGCGGGGAGGCCTCGGACCATCGGCTGGGTGAGGACTGCAGGGCCTGCTCCCTTCCAGGGCCTTTTCCAACTGGCCCAGGGGGCGTGGCCCAGGCCCTCTCTCCCGACTATAAAGGGACTCCTGCTGCGGGGAGGCCTCAGACCATCGGCTGGGTGAGGACTGCAGGGCCTGCTCCCTTCCAGGGCCTTTTCCAACTGGCCCAGGGGGCGTGGCCCAGGCCCTTATTTGGAACAAACTTTTGGGGAAGCTGGGAAGTGTTCTGCAATTGCTTCCCTGTTCCAAGTGGTTAATGTGTTTTAAAATGTCCTCAAGCAGTCGGTGGCAATTTAAATTTGTATTTCTTTTTTCCCCTTTGTTGGGGGTGGGTGGGTGGGATGGATATTTGGTTGGGGATTAATTTTGGTATAATTGTTCTGTTTTTGTTTTCTGTTGTTTTATTGGTTCTGTATAGTTTGTGTTTTGTTTTTAAGGGGCGGGATCAGGGCTGCCTGGGAGTGGGGCCCCAGCCAACATGATGGCTGGGACAAGTTCCACAGGGGCGGAAGCACTGGGACATCCAATCTCGGTGATCATGGGCAGGAGGCGGAGTTACGCTAAGACCAGACCATGTCATTACCGAGGAGGCAGGTTTAGTCGTTGTTTGAAGACTATCCCTGCCTCCGGGTCTGGCCTTGACCGGATGGATACTGGAATCAACAAGGGAAACCCACATAACCTGAAGGTATTGCTGTGTAATGCCAGGTCAATGATGAATAAAACCACTACCGTCCACGACTTGATTGTGGATGGAGGACCTGGCATGTGTGACAGAGACCTGGTTGGAGGAAGCAGATGGGCCTGTCCTTGCTGCCGCTTGCCCACCGGGTTTCTCTTACACACAGCAACCCAGGTCATGTGGGCGGGGAGGGGGGGTTGCAGTGATTTTTAGGAAGTCATTAGTTTGCATCAGGCGTCCTACTGGGAAGACCCAGCTTTCTGAGTGCATGTTCTGGAAGTTGGGCAATAGGGGCAGTACAGGATTCCTTTTGGTGTACCGACCTCCCCGCTGCACCAAGGATTCCCTGTCCGAGCTGCTTCAGGTCGTGGCGGATGTTCTCCTGGAGACACCTAGCTTGGTTGTCCTAGGGGATTTTAACATCCACGCCGACACGACCTTACAAGGGGCCGCTCGGGACTTCGTGGAAAGCATGGCCTCCATGGGGCTGTCCCTGAATAAGTTGGGCCCAACTCATAGTCATGGACATGCCTTAGACCTGGTATTCACCTCTAGTGACGTGGGTGATCTGACACTAAGTAAAAGTGAAACCAAAGAAGTGCCATGGTCAGATCACTTCCTGGTGCAACTGGACTTCTCCGCGACCCTTCCCCTCTGCAGGGAGGTGGGACCAATTCGGATGGTCCGCCCCCGCCACTTAATGGATCCAAATGGTTTCCAGAGAGTGGTAGGGGATGCTTTATCCCATGTTGATGGCCTTTCAGCTGATTCCCTGGTGGCCCGCTGGAATGCGGAGTTAACCAGGGCTATTGACTGTCTGGCTCCGAAGCGCCCTGTCCGATTGCATGGAGCCCGGACAGCCCCGTGGTTTTCTTCGGAGCTGAGGGCGATGAAACAATCGCTGAGACGGCTAGAGCGTCGGTGGCAGAAAACTCACTCCGAATCTGACCAGACGCAGGTTAGAGCTCAACGTCGAGCCTACCAAGTGGCGATAGCGACGGCGAAGAAGACTTTCTTCACCGCCTCTATTGCATCTGCAGAAAATAGTAGCAGGAGACTCTTTCAGGTGGTCCGCAATTTAACGGAACCACCTTTACCACCGGGGCCTTGTAAAGACCCCAAGATCTCCTGCAACGATTTTGCAAAGTTTTTTGCAGATAAAATCACTCATATTCGGAAGGCGCTAGACACCACCGTGGGATCAGGGCTGGGGCGGGAGAGTGCTAGAGCCCTGTCTGGTCAAGTTGCATGGAATCAGTTTCAATCCGTTACCCCCGAGGATGTGGACAGGCTGCTTGGACGCGTGAAACCAACCACTTGTCTCCTTGATCCTTGCCCATCCTGGCTAATAAAAGCAAGCCGGGAAGGGCTGGGCGATGGGCTCTGCGGGGTGGTGAATGCTTCCCTCTGTGAGGGAACATTCCCAGATCCGCTGAAAGAGGCGGTCATTAAACCGCTTCTTAAAAAACCATCTTTAGACCCGGCCAGTATGGCCAACTATCGCCCAGTCTCAAATCTTCCATTCTTGGGCAAGGTGATTGAGCGTGTGGTTGCTGAACAACTCCAGGCACGCCTGGAGGATGCGGACCATTTGGATCCCTTCCAATCGGGGTTCAGGCCTCACCATGGGACTGAAACTGCCTTGGTCGCACTGGTTGATGATCTCCGGCGAGCTAGGGACAAAGGTGAGAGTTGTTTCCTAGTTCTGCTGGATCTCTCAGCGGCCTTTGATACAATCGACCATAACATCCTTCTGGACCGTCTAGAGGGGTTGGGAGCTGGGGGCACTGTTATACAGTGGTTTCGCTCCTTCCTCCTGGGCCGTGTTCAGAAAGTGGTGGTGGGGGATGAGTGTTCAGACCCTTGGGCCCTCACTTGTGGGGTGCCTCAGGGTTCCGTCCTCTCCCCCATGCTTTTTAACATCTATATGAAGCCGCTGGGAGAGATCATCAGGGGGTTTGGACTGGGTGTCCATCAATATGCAGATGATACCCAGCTCTACCTCTCTTTCAAATCAGAACCAGTGAAGGCGGTGAAGGTCCTGTGTGAGTGCCTGGAGGCGGTTGGAGGATGGATGGCGGCTAATGGATTGAAGCTGAATCCTGACAAGACAGAAGTACTGTTTTTGGGGGACAGGGGGCGGGCTGGTGTGGAGGACTCCCTGGTCCTGAATAGGGTAACTGTGCCCCTGAAGGACCAGGTGCGTAGCCTGGGAGTCATTTTGGACTCACAGCTGTCCATGGAGGCGCAGGTCAATTCTGTATCCAGGGCAGCTGTCTACCAACTCCACCTGGTACGCAGGCTGAGACCCTACCTGCCCGCGGACTGTCTCGCCAGAGTGGTGCATGCTCTAGTTATCTCCCGCTTGGACTACTGCAGTGCGCTCTACGTGGGGCTACCTTTGAAGGTGACTCAGAAACTACAGCTAATCCAGAATGCGGCAGCTAGACTGGTGACTGGGGGCGGCCGCCGAGACCACATAACACCGGTCTTGAAAGACCTACATTGGCTCCCAGTACGTTTCCGAGCACAATTCAAAGTGCTGGTGTTGACCTTTAAAGCCCTAAACGGCCTCGGCCCAGTATACCTGAAGGAGCGTCTCCACCCCCATCGTTCTGCCCGGACGCTGAGGTCCAGCGCCGAGGGCCTTCTGGCGGTTCCCTCATTGCGAGAAGCAAAGCTACAGGGAACCAGACAGAGGGCCTTTTCGGTAGTGGCGCCCGCCCTGTGGAACGCCCTCCCATCAGATGTCAAAACGATAAACAACTACCTGACATTCAAAAGACATCTTAAGGCAGCCCTGTTCAGGGAAGTTTTTAATGTATGATATTTTAGTGTTTTTTGGTTTTTATGGAAGCCGCCCAGAGTGGCTGGGGAAACCCAGCCAGATGGGCGGGGTACAAATAATAAATTATTATTATTATTATTATTATTATTATTATTATTATTATTATTATTATTATTATTATTATTATTATACAAAAGTTAATAATGTTTCTGAACTTGCATAGGAATAGTACGCCTAATTAAGATTTTTTAAAATAACGATACATAGGAAAGTGAGATGTTGGGTACTTTTAGCAAAGAATGTGCCCCCCCCCCCTTTGTTGAAGGAAGCTTACTCGGGAGTAAATTCACTCGGCGCGGAAGTAAGAAGGGGGGGGGGGACCTGAAAGAGACTGAAACAAGTGGGGGAGGCATTTTCCAATAAGAAGCCAGGAAACCCTGGCTGATCTTTGAGACTGATATCAGGACTGGACTCTATAGATAGACAATTGTTGTCTATCGAAGCTTCTACCTTTTATTAACAATTTTCTTAGAAGGAACACCTATTTTCATAGGCATGTGCTTAATGAAATACAGACACTGCATTTTAGCTTGAGAAAGCAGTTGTGCTCAACTACGCTTTTGCAGCAGAAACATTAGGTTAACTTCACATTCCAAAATAGACTGTAGACTCACAATCTCAAAAGTTGCGGCAAAGCAAGAGGTGGGGTAAACATTTGCACACTTCATTCTCATTTTGTCTTATTTAGGACTGATAAGGTCCAGCATGGCTTCCTTAGATTTAAAATTTTGAAGCAAGCTTGCAGTTTAAAGAAAGGAAGTCTGTCAGAGACAGAAGGAACAGACAACACACATAACAGACAACAAGTAAACATACATATTCTCATATATGTATTAGCAGACAACACACATAACAGACAACATGTAAACATATATATTCTCATCCTTTAGTTGGTTATTGCAAGGAGTTGGGCCGCTTCCTTTGGCTTCATTAAGTGAAATTAGTAGGAAGGTCCCACATGGTTTTATGAGCCTCCTTGCCTCTTCAAACACACCACCAGTTATTCAAACTGGCAGGGCTCACAATGCTTGGTTGTGAAGGGAAGTTCTCTTTCTGCACATAAGTTCTCTTTCTGCACATAAGTTTTCTCTCTGCACATAACTGTTGCATTATGGGGAAGCATCGCTTCTTTGCTCTTGCATTCTGGAAAGTCTCGCTTATAATCTTTTCCCTGCTTTTGCACACACTGTACAGACCTGTTCCAAACACCAAGACATTCCCTCCTTGCTCAGTTCATCTTAAGTTCATGATGACCTGTTCTCAATGCATAGCTGACCACATCTACGGAACTCGATTATTGTATTCTTTCATGTTATGATCAATCATTAGTAATTGTTTTATGCTATATCAATCTTTAGTTATAATTTAATTAGGAGGTTTCATGCCTGTCTGGTTCCAACCTCATTTCCCAGCCTTTAATCTAATCGGTGATTAATGTTCACATGTAATTCCCACCTCTCACATGTAATTCCCGCCTTGTGCTTATGTTAACCAATCAGCAACAAGTTTCTTTGTGTTTGTATCAACCAATCAGCCACAAGCACACCTGTGGCCATGTTTGTAATATTCAATAAAGGAGAGCTCCCAGGGCTTGCCCTGGCCAGACGCCTCTCATCACACCTACTGCTCGTCTGCCGTGATTTTCATTCCTACATGGTTGACTGGGTACCCCTTTATATATGCATGCGTTGCTGTTGTTGCTTTTTTGTTGTTTTTCTTTTTTGGGGGGTCTGGGATAGAGAAGGGAGAAAGAGAGGGGTTGATAAGGATTTGGGTAACTCGTACAGGGGTTTATTTAGGGTTTTTTCTATCTCTTGTTGCTTGGCAACTTCCTAGTGGTTTTAGTGAGCTCTAACTATCTGGTTTCCCTTTATTCCTTTCCTTCCTTCCTATTCCAAAACTTGGGGTTCCTTTCCACTCTGCCAAATCCCGCCCAATTCCTCCTGGGCTATCCCTCCTGGCAACCTCCTACCTATCGTCACAATCTCAGGAAAAGGGGCCCTACTGGACGCCCGCGCCGTGTGGTGCCAGATCGGGTGATCCCTGGATAGAATTTTGAACCGAAAATCCCCCTTGCTTTTGGAAGCGGGCTCACGCACGATACACGTGTTATGTGGCACCGACCAGTGCGGCTGGGATTGAGACAGAAAGCAAGACCCCTTCCTGCCCCCTTGCAAGGACGCTAGGGAAGTTCGGAAAGAGAGCTCCAACCCCTTGCTTTCAACTGAGATGCCCATTGCGGAGAGTCTGCTGTCTTTCAAGTCGGTTCTCTCCGTCTTACTTTCGAGCTCCCAATTGGTGTGGCTGGCTGGAGATTTTAAGGAAAAGAGATAGAGCTCAGAACCCCCTTTCGGGTTGAGCGACGGTCCACGGTCTCTCTCACTAACCGGACCAGGAGAAAGGTAAGAAGGAGCGATAGAGAGGAGGGCAGAGAATTCAGTTGCCAGGAGATTTCCACCCCCTACCCACCAGTGCACTGGATTTTCCTTTTTCCTTATACTCACGCGTCTTCAATTATGATCCCGGGATCGATGAATAAGCCGGCTGGATCCCTCTTTGCTCCCCGGCTGAGCTCCTGGGGCTTTCGATTACCGCCCGGAAGATGGCCGGGGGTCCAAAGGATCTTCCCAGGCAAAATGGCCCGGTGCCGGTTGAAGATTTCAGGGCCCCCGGTCAGCAACACGGGAGAACCGCAACAAGCCCCACGTTGGGCGCCATCTGTTATGGTAAAATCTGGGTGCGAGGCTGCTCTGCCACCCAGCTCGTCGGACTAAGTCCGCGGGTCCCTGCGGAGGAAAATGAGCTCAGCCGGAGACAGGAGCAAACTGCAGAAGATCCAAGTTTATTGCGCAACAGGTTCAAGGCGAGATTGAACCGCAAGAAAGGGGTGACATGAACTTTTGAAACTTCCCTCCATGTCCCAGAATACAGTGCAAAATACATCCCAGTTACATCATGAATACATTAAGAAGAGGTTGGGTTACACAGATTACATCATGAATACATTAAGAAGAGGTTGGGTTACACAGGATTAACATATGGAGGAGGGAGGGGGGAATATGCAGAGCTGGAGATATGCGCAGATAAGCACATCCTGATTACCGGTGATGAGAAGACAATGGTCCATGTATGCATGGTCTGCCACCTGGCATTGCCCGGAGGAAAGGCTTGGCAGAGTGATTTGACAGGATTAGGGTCTTGACACCTTGCTTGAGGGATTATGGAGGACAGGGGAGGTGTCATGGAGTCCTAGAGAAATTGAGCAAATTGGCACATTGATTTTGAAGGGAAGCTTTGCTTCTACACATTTGCTTCTGCACATGAGTACAAACATCTAAGCTGAAGCATTCCTTTCTCCCCCATCCCAGAATGTTCTGTTCACATTGAGTTTATGAAATATTGTACCCTCACCTGTTCTTAATGCATGGTGGACCACATCTATGGAATGCAATAGTTATGCCCTGTTAGGTTTTGCTATATCAATCACTAGTTAAGGAGATTTTCATGCCTGTCCAATTCCGTGTTCCCTGTGTTCCCTTTCCCAGCCTTTCTTCTATTGATGATTAATGTCTATATGCAACCCTTGCTTTGTATTTGTGTTAACCAATCAGCAACCAGCACATACGTGGCAATGCATGTAATATTCAATAAAAGAGACTCCTCGAGACTTGCTCGAGAGGTGCCTCCCACATGACGCTCGCTACTCGTCTGTCGATTATTTCAACCCAACATCTGGTGACCCCGACGTGATTGCCAGATCCCTTACGCAGCCAGCCCCTATACTTCACTCGACTGGAAAAGTCTCAGCGCGCTACTTCGTGAGTATGGGGGGGGGGATTGACTAAATTCCAAAAGGAGCATGCCAAGGAGTTGCTCCATCTCGTTAGACAGCGGGTGGCGGGTGTTCATATTTCTTTAAGAGAGATTGAACGATTGCTATGCGAGATTGCTTGCCAGTGCCCTTCGTATCCAGAAACTGGTTCTTTGGAAGTAGAAACTTGGCAAAAGATTGGAAAAACCCTCTTTGCAGAACCGAGGGCTCCGATTCATTGTCTGCTCACTTGGCAGAAATGTGCAGGTGCTGTTGCTAAATTAGGACCTCAGGCATCTCCTTCGGCCCCTGCCCTTCTAGCCGTTGCAGACAATCCCCCACCTTACCCAAAGCTTTTGCCTCCTTCGCAACCCTGCCAACCCCTCCCTACGTCTCAACCGCCTCAGCCCACATCCTCCCCCCCCATCCCTCCTTCGCCTGCCACAGCCCCTATAGGAGCTGTGTGCACCGCGCTTTCTCTGGCTAGGCAGAAAGGGCTCATTTCCTTAGAGGAAGAGTCTGAAAGGGCTGGTGAAATGCCGTCTGCTTTCCCTATCACCTATACAAACCCAGGCACTGCTCAACAGCAGGTATTATATGAGACGCTTCCTTATTCTGTAATGAGAGAATTAAGGAAAGCCATTACTGATTCTGGTTTAAAATCCTCCTATGTAATAGGAACGCTAGAGGGAATAGTAAATGGTTATACAATGCTACCTCAAGACTGGAAAGATCTGATGCGCATGCTTTTGTCCCCGGCTCAGTATGTAGTTTTTGAAAGTGAATTTAAGCATAGCGCGTCAGCCCTGTCTGATCCACAGCATTCAGCCAATCAACTTTATGGCGCTGGTCCGTATGATAATATAACAGCTCAGGCGACGTTGACACCTTTACATTTCAGTCGCACCGCGACTTGTGTACAACGTGCCTTTCGGAAAGTCCCTGTCTCAGGGCAACCGCTGAGCTCTTTTGTTAATATTAAGCAACAACATTCAAAGCCCTACCATCAATTTATAGATAGATTGAAAGAATCAGTCACTAGGCAGATTGATAACACCACAGCTCAAAATGAGTTGAGGAAAAAAATGGCTTTTGAAAATGCAAACACCGATTGCAAAAAGGCTTTGCAGTCAATCATACATCGCATTAAATATGACCTGGCCGACATGATTCAAGCCTGTGCAGATGTTGGCAGCCAGAGTCATGTGATGTCCTTGCTTGCCGGCGCAATCCAGGCTAGCAACAAGCCTAGGGGCAATTGCTTCAATTGCAAACGCCCAGGTCATTTTGCTAAACAATGCAGAGCCCCTGGCGGGGGGACAAACAGGAATGGTGATGCCAACAAGGCTAAGCCTTCCAAAAAATGCCCGAAATGCGGGAAAGGCTATCATTGGGCTAATCAATGCAGGAGTCCGGGAAACTCCATAGCGGCCCCACTCTCAGGCCAGGACAAATAGAGAGCCCTCCGCCTTTAGTTTCCACTGCTAAATTTTTTTCAAAAAATATGCCTTCCGATTTTACCATTGAATTGATTAATCAAGAGACCAAAGACGCTGTTTTACCTGGTGAAATTGTGCTTATGCCCACCCAGTTGGCGGGCCCTCTACCACCTAAGGTCGCAGGCTTAATTTTACCCAAATTCTCTGTGGCCAAAGAAGGAATCCAGGTTATTCCAGGAGTCCTAGATCCTGACTATGTGGGCACAATCATTGTTCAACTTTGGAGCCATATGCCCATGTAGTTAAAAAAGGGTGAGTCCTGGGCGCATTTGGTGGTGCTCCCTTCTCATCCTACTGCTTCTATTATGGATAGTAATTTGCACGAGCTCTCTCCTCTCTCTCCACAGCTGTTAGCTGTAGTCCAGAGGATTGGTGAAAAGTTCTGGAAGGCTTGATTGACACGGGCGCAGACATTTCTGTAATTTCCAGTAGTTGCTGGGACCCCACGTGGCCCCTTGAGTCTGCCTCTGCAGTTTGGGGTGTAGGTGGACCTCAAACCTCTTCCAAAAGCATACAGTGGCTGCCTGTTTCTCTGCCTGATAGCTCTGAAACCATTGCATACATCCAGCCCTGTGTGCTGAAAATCCACCTCAATCTGTGGGGCAGAGACTTACTACAACAATTAGAAGCTACCATTCAATTTAATGAGTAAGCTTGCATTCCCCCTCAACTGGAACCGCAAGGAATGCTGAATTCCCCTACCATGTGCCAATATTATGTGAATCAAGCCGTCCAGCCTTTCCGTCTTCAGTATATCTAACTTCTTGCCAAATAAAATCACTCTCATTTCAAGCTGAACAGCTTAGAAAGGAAAATCAGCTGGAAGCAACCCCTGATAATTTGCTTCTGTGTCTCATTTCCTGCCTTAATATAAATTCCATGATAGTGCTCATTTTCAGCGTTTTGTTTTTGCCCCTCTCTGCTTCCGCCCCTAATGGCGGTGGTTCCTCACCAATAAATGTGTGGGAATCTTTTGCAAGGACCCTTAATGTTTCTTCCTTCTGCCTCACCCAGCAGGTATCAATAGGTGAGATCCTTGGCTCTTGCCTTATCCCTGTTTGTCATGACCCTCTTGATTTGCAAAATGATACCTGGTTTTATTCATCTTTACCCAAAAATGATTCTCTCCACACCCTTGGTTATTCCGGTTACCACAACTGGGGTAACCAAGTGCGCCGACGCCCACCTTTGGCCATTGGTTTACTGACCCCATACGTGGCTTCCTTTATGTCACCTGCGCCCGTATGGTTAATTGCACAAAAACCAACTGTGTGAAAATGGGCAAGGATAATTTTAATTGCTCTGATTATGTAAATATTTCCTATGTATATAAATACACAGAGCTGCCTGAAGGCTGGTTCTGGTCGTGTCCAGGCTATACATTCAATTATATTCCAGCAAACATTAGCCATGGCACACCTTGCTGTTTAAGCCGTTTGTCCATCATATTACCCAAAAAGCATCATCTGTCCCACTCTAGATATCGCCGCTCTATAGAATTGACTAATGATTGTGACGATTCTGTTTCTCTTCCCAGTAGATCTGAATATATTTCTTTAGCTGTTTCTCTCTTAGGAGTCCCTGGATTGGCTGTACGGAATAGTAGGAACATTAACTCTTTAGCCTGTTCCGCAGCAAACGCTTTAAATTTTACTTCACAAGCTCTTCACCTTTTGAATAAAGAACAGAGTGAACTCCAACATGGACTTTTGCAAAACCGTGCTGCTATCGATTATTTGCTGATGCTTCATCATTATGGCTGTGAACAAGTGGATGAAATGTGCTGTTTCAACATTACTGATAATTCTAAAGCCATTCAAAGCCAAATCTCTCATTTGCAAAATCTTACACACCACTTTAAACAGGACGTTGGACTTTTTGGCCTCTGGGACTCATTCACCCAGTGGCTAACCGGTTGGTTGCCAAACCTGAATTGGCTTCGTAATCTCTTTCAATATGCCATTGTTATAATATGTATATTAATTTTGTTATGATGTTTTATCCAATGTATTCCTTGTATCATACGTCTTTGCGCTCAGCTTTTTTCTCCCCCTCAGCCACCCAACAAAATCATTGCTGCCTACTTTGCGAAATGGCAGCACCAACAGTAAACATTAGGGAGATGTGGGCAGACTTATTTCGGGCATGCGCTGGCAAACCACGTATCCCGAAGTATTTTTTGTCCCATCCTCCCTGGCGAACTTATTTCGGGCATGCGCTGGCAAACCACGTATCCCGAAGTATTTTTGCCTTATTCACCATGAAATCATATAGTAACACCTCGCAAATAAGAAAAGAAAGGGGGAGATGAAGGGAAGCTTTGCTTCTACACATTTGCTTCTGCACATGAGTACAAACATCTAAGCTGAAGCATTCCTTTCTCACCCATCCCAGAATGTTCTGTTCACATTGAGTTTATGAAATATTGTACCCTGACCTGTTCTTAATGCATGGTGGACCACATCTATGGAATACAATAGTTATGCCCTGTTAGGTTTTGCTATATCAATCACTAGTTAAGGAGGTTTTTATGCCTGTCCAATTCTGTGTTCCCTGTGTTCCCTTTCCCAGCCTTTCTTCTATTGATGATTAATTTTTCCAACCACTCCCTTCAGCTTCATAGCTGTCAACTTTCCCCCCTTTTTAAGGGAAATTCCCTTATTCCGAATAGGATTCCTCACAAGAAAAGGGAAAAGTTGACTGCTATGTTCAGCTTGGTGCTAGATTCTCAATGTGCCTATCAATTGATTCATCAATTGCCAATGGCTCAAATCACGCATCGAACAGATGGAAATTTATTGAGTCTTTTTCTCTCTTTTCTAATCAGCCAGCATGCTGTAAGTTTTTTTTTTGTGGTAAACCACATCCGTGCACATAACCTGCATGGGCCTCTCTCTGCAGGAAATGAGTGGGCAGGTGCTGCCCTGCCTAACTTGGCAACCAATGCTTTGTTCACAGACCCGGCAGAAAGTTATGATGTTTTTTCATCTATCAGAAAAAAACGTTAGCTGAACAATTCCATTTACCTTTACTGCAAGCCCAGGGTCAGGATAGCTCAGTCGGTAGGGCATGAGAATCTTAATCTCAAGGCTTGCTCACATTGCTCCATGACTTCACAGGAATTTCCACATGCTGTGACTCCTAGAGGCACAGAAGCACTGCAATTGTGGCAAAGGGACTGTGCATTTTACACCATATTCCGCAGTCCATGTCACAATTCATACCTTTTTCAGGGCTCATTTGAGTGACAGCTCAAAGGTTATACAGCACATGATTGCCTGCATTGCTGTTACGGGCCAGGCCAAACACCTGAAAACTGACAATGCTCCAGTTTATTGTTTCCATCTTTTCCAGCAATCCGGCCTTCAGTGGGATTTCTTTTACCCACAGTATTCCCTATGCTTCTAAAGAGCTTGTTGGACGTGCCAATTGCTCCCTGAAGACACTTTTGGAACCAATTAGGAAATGGGGAGAAGTTCAGGACCCTAGGCAGAATCCAGTGTAAATTAAACACTTTGCTGTTTTCAATTAACCATTCTGCTTTTAATTCAGACAGGCTTGCACCAGCAGACAGGCGTCTCCACAAATCCAAGGACCTCGAGCTAACAACCTTTTTCATCAACAGCTACTTGATCTGCAGCGGAACTGAAGTGGCGTGGCCTTGTGGCCCCTGATCACCTGGGGACGGGGCTATGCTTTATTTCTACCCCTACAGGTCTGTTGTGAGTTCCAGTTTGGTGTGTGTGACTCGCTCTCCAGCGTGGTCTGGCATCATGGCCTGACCAATCCGGCTCCAAACTTCCAGCTTCCTACAGGAGATGCCAGTAACGCACCACCTGAAAGAGATGTAGTACCGCCAGGTGCAGACTGGGAAGAAGCCACTTCAGTCACTTGGGGCGACATCAAGTGTTGGAGGGGGATTTCCAGCCAGTGGCAGAGGACAGAGTGACTCCAGGAGACATAGGTGTAAAAACCCAAACTAAAACGAAGACTTTATTACTAAGCAAATAAACACAAACTCTGGTGGATGTTATTCCTGCAGGCAGGCAACAAAACTCAGCTTTTTTCCTTTATAGCAACGGTCACCTGCAGCCAATTAATCCCAGAAACTTCTTAAAGGTATACACACATGTTTCTGTGCCGAATGTCCTCTAACACCCCCTCTCATTCAAACAGAAACAATAGTATTTTAAACAGAACAGAACATATTTACATATCACACACAGCAACTCCCAACTTTGCTACCAGTCGTGCATGTTTTTTGAATTTCTAAACCGAGATAATTTTTTACTGGACCCAAATCTCTTACTTTAAATACCTTTCTTAGTTGTTCTGCAAATTTTTCCACTTGCTTGTCACTTTTTGTAGAGTAAAGCAAATCATCAACATAACACAAACACAATTCTTGTTTATCACCCTTTCTTTTAGTGTACAAGCAGTTATCAGCTAAGCTTCTTTTAAAACCAAGATTTTTTAAAGCATTATCAAGACACTCGTTCCAATTTCTAGCTGACTGTTTGAGCCCATAAATTGCTTTGTTCAGCCTATATACAGAATTCTGTTCTCCTGCCTCAAAACCTGGCGCTTGATTCATAAAAAATTCTTCTTGCAGATTTGCGTTAAGATAAGCTGTTTCAATATCAAAATGGTTTACCTTAAACCCACGTTGTGCTGCAAGAGCTAGCAATAAGCGTACACTTTCACTCCTTGCAGTAGGAGAAAAGGTTTCATCAAAGCTTTCACCTTTTCTTTGAGTAAAGCCTTGTGCTACCAGTCTGGCTTTGTACTTAACATCACCATCTGCCAAGTGTTTTATTTTATACACCCATCTACAGCCCACTGCCTTTTTTCCTTCAGGCAATGGCTCAATGGTAAAGACATTGTGTTCTGCTAAAGATTTCATTTCTGCTTTCATTGCATTTTTCCACCTTACTATTTCTTGGTGTGGTAACTTTAAAACTTCCTCATAATCACGAGGTTCCTTTTTCACATCAACAGTTTTAGCTTCTTGTATAGTAAACCTTTCTGGAGGTACCCCCTTATTGCTTCTTTGTGACCTTCTAACTTGAACACTCTCCCCCTCTGAACTATCTTCCCCTTCTGATTCACCCTGCTCAGGAGAAATTGGTTCAGCTTTAGGAGATTGTGTACTGGGATCCTCATCCCCTGAATCCTCATCACTGTCACTTTCAGAACTTTCTTTAATTTGTGGCTTTTCTTCCTCAGATTTCACAAATTTATCTGTATCATCAGAAGATAACACAACTTCTGAATTTCCATGTAAACGAACCCAACCATCTTGCTCACAAAACTCTGCATGTCTTGATATTACAACTCTGCCACGCCCTAGTGCAAAACGATACCCCTTTGACCAAGTTTGATAGCCAACAAACCTAAGTTTCTTTGCCTTGGGCTCTCCTTTCCTTCTCTGTCCTTTTGGGATGTGAACCCAAGCCCAGCAACCAAAAGTTTTAACATGGTCCAAAAAGGGTTTTTTTCCATAAAGCAAAAAATGAGGGGTGTTGTTTATGGTAGAATGAAACAATCTGTTCTGTATGTAGTTAGCACACAGAATTCCTTCCCCCCAATACTTTCTGGATAGGCCAGAATCACATAGCATTGAATCTAGCATTGTTTGTAAAGATCTTATCTTGCGTTCTGCAACTGAATTTTCTTCAGGCGAAAAAGGACACGATTTACGGTGACTAATACCACGCTTTTTCAACCAAACTTGGAGGGCTTCAGACATAAACTCGCCTCCACGGTCACTTTGCAACTGGGTAACTTTGTAAGGAAACTGCCTTTCTATATAGTTGACCCAATTCTTAATCAGTTGACCAGTTTCACTTTTGTTTTTTAACAAATATACCCAAGTATACCGGCTATAATCATCCACAAGAACCAAAAAAAACTTTGCTCCTCCTTCAGACTCTGCAAATGGCCCACAAAGGTCTGAATGTACTAAAGCAAATGGCCTTTTGCTAATTCTAGTACTTTCAGGATAAGACCCTCGCTTACTTTTAGACTCCTTGCAGGTATTGCAGTCTAGAAAAACTGAACATTTTTTCATTTTAATTCCCTTGCTTAATTCTGGCATTTTTGCAATACTGCGGAAATTGGCATGCCCCAAACGACGATGCCACAGATGCTGGCACTCATCATGCAAGGCTCTATTACAGGCTTTAACACATGCCCCAGACTCACTTACTAACTGGTCTTTCAAAACAAACAAACCATTTTGTAGTGACGCTGTAACCACTTTTCCAGCTTTCTCTATTCTACAGCCTGAACCAGAAAAGGTTACTTTAAATCCCTGCTTAACAAGACTTGTAACTGAAAGCAAATTATTTTCTAAACTTGGTACACATAAAACATTGGTAAACTTGGTACTTAAACAGTTGATATTCACACTACCCTTTCCAGCTGATTCATGCACTGTTCCATCAGCTAGTACTACATTTACAGATTTACAAGGCTGCTTTTCTACAAGGGTTTGTGCAGACTTAACAAAAATGTTTGTCGCTGCTGAGTCTAAAATCCAGTCTTGTCCATCGTCGTGACTGGTGCCTCGAACTGCTGCAGAAACATACTGGATTCGATTCTTCCTGTCTCCTCGCTTCCCAGCAAACGCAGGCCGCCCTTGTCTTGTATTTTCTCCCACAGACACAGTGCACTGTCATACTAAATGCTTGGTTGACCCACAACGATAGCATCTTCTAACTGTGAACACTGCTTCCTCTCTGTGGTCTACAACCTCTTTAGGTTGCCGCTCCTCATCAGTTGCATATCTTTTACTGGACTGCCTCCCATTTCTGGAGTTACGGTGAGGGGTTGTGGCCTTCCTCTCATGGCGTCTTTCCTCCTCATCAAGCAAACGCCCAGTTAAGAAAAGCATTGTTAATTGGCTTTCTGGGATTGCTTCCAGAGTCATCACTAAATTGTCCCATGACTCAGGAAGTGAAGACAGCACAATATAAACCTTTCTCTGTTCAGAAAAATGTTCCCCAAGTTCATTTAACTGTGAAAATAAATCACGCATTCTTTGAAGGTGTGTTGAAACACATTCACCCTCACTTAGTCTGGCTCGGTACAGAGCTCTCGTTAGAGTAATTTTGCTGCCAGCAGTGTCTCTAATATGTATTGCTCTCAGTGCTTGCCAAATATCACTTGCTGTTTCAAGGTCTCGCACATGAGATAACTGAGACTTCTCTAAACTCAAAATTAAATTGGCATAGGCTTTGTCCTCCAGCCTTTGGTCTGCTTCATCTACTTCTTCATCCTCCTCTTTTACAGGAGGGTTAACAATAACAGCCCAACATTGTTCTTTCTTTAAAAACGCCTGCATCTGTAAACTCCATGACATATAATTGGACTCTCCCAGTTTCTCTACTGGAAAATAGGAAGCTCCCCCTTGAGCTCCAGCTCCAAGTCCAGCCATGGCGCCACCCAGCTTTCAGCTTTCCACTCAGTCCTTACTCACACGTGGCTTGAAAAAATGTTCGGCTCCGGGTCCCAAACAGACACTCCCTGCCGCTGCCTTCACACAGCCAGCTGCTTGAGAAACGCTGAGTTGCTTCCAGTCTCTGGGTTCTTTTCACGCTCTGTCTCTGCCCACTCAGGACTGGGGACTGGGCCCATAACCTGTTGGAGGGGGATTTCCAGCCAGTGGCAGAGGACAGAGTGACTCCAGGAGACATAGGTGTAAAAACCCAAACTAAAACGAAGAGTTTATTACTAAGCAAATAAACACAAACTCTGGTGGATGTTATTCCTGCAGGCAGGCAACAAAACTCAGCTTTTTTCCTTTATAGCAACGGTCACCTGCAGCCAATTAATCCCAGAAACTTCTTAAAGGTATACACACATGTTTCTGTGCCGAATGTCCTCTAACATCAAGCCCTCATTCCTACTGGACAACATCAGCTCCCTCGAGCCTGAACAACCAGACTCCTGACTATTTGCTACCTTATATTTGCCCAATTTACTGCCAACTCCATGCTGTTTCTGTTCATGTTATGCCTGCTTTTGCCAATGAAGGCCTTGACGAACTGTGGAAATGGCTCACTAGCTGACTTCCTGATCTCCTATGGCTCAAACAGATCTTCTCCCATGCTGTTGTGATTATAGCCTGCCTTGTTTGCTGTCGTTGTTGCATACAATACATTCCCACTGTTTTACAACTCTGCAAAGTTCGCTCTGGTCCCCGCGTCATGGCCCTCTCTGCTTCTGATCATATCTGGCTTCGATGCCTTGCTCCCGGCATTATGAACTCCTCCAATTCAGAGTATGCCTGGCTCCACACACAGTGCACAGGCGGACTTGGGATCTACGCTCAGATAGATAGAAAAGGGGAGATGTAGGAATGATCGCTGGGTTGTGGAGCACACTCCCGCCCACAGGCAGCCTCTGTGGAGTTTGGAGTTTACAGGGTTAAAACTCCTTGGTGTCCTGTATCTGGGGAGGGGCCTGACGCAGGGCCATACGTCAGACGCTTTGTCTGTCTTTGTCTGTGAGCGTTGGTTTCAGTTTAGACTGAGAGACGCTGCAGAGAGACTGCGTGTGCTTTTTAGCACCAGAGAAATGCCTGAAGTTTCTGATGTAATTTATGGCTTGTAAATAAACATTTTTAGAGATAGCAACGAACTGTCTCTGGACTTGATTTATCCCTCTATCTCACACGGACGGCAGGACCGCTGCGACTCTGCATTTTCTGCCCAGGTCAGCAGAGCTACGCAGGGAAGCGCTGACTGGACAGCAGGATTTAATCAGCAAAGGTTATGGGTCTTCCGTGTTTCCTGCCAAGTGTGAGGAGGGAAGAAGGCTGCCAGCTGTAAGCTGCTTTGAGCTCCTGCCAGAAAGGCAGTGGGAGACGCTGGTGAAGAGCAAAGCCAGTGGCGGCTGCTGCTTCAGAGGACCGGCTAGCTGGCAATGCGTGAGTACGCTTAAGCCCCGGGGGGAGGAAGATGGCTGCTGCTCAACAACAGCAGGCCCATGAGAGCTACAATATCCCCTTTGAGAGGCTCAATGGGGCCAATTGGGAAGACTGGAGTAAGCGCATGTACTACTGGCTGGAAGGGAAGCAGCTATGGGAATATACGCAGGCCGATCCAGTTCTTGCCCAGCCTGGTGCTGCAGCTGCAGAGGCTGGGAGGGCCGCAGGCACAGCAGAAGCAGACGTGGCTGGTGCTCTGGAAAGAGAGCAAAGGGTGCTAGCCATTTTAAGGGCCAGCGTTGATGCTTGGCTGTTGCCAAACCTTCAAGTGAAGAAGCCCTGGGTCGCGTGGCAGGCACTGAAGACGGCATGTGAGGCCGCAGTGGGAGCCAGACCAGAGGGGGCTGGGGGATGCCCAGAGAGAGCTGTGAGCCCAGTGAGATAAGATGGCGCCCGGCACGCTTCCTCTGTGCCGATGGACGCTTGTGCCGATAGAAAACTTGAGCTCTTTGAAGCTCTTAGCAGAGTTCTTAGCAGCGGTAGAAAGTGTTGCCTTGTGTGTGGATAATAAATCAGACTGAACGCAGGCTTCTTGCTAATCCCTAACAGCCTTTAATGTGAAGAAAAACATCATAAATCAGTCCCGGCGAGAGAGCAGACATCCTTCTCGCCTCTCAGCCAAAAACGAAAGGAAACTCACACACAAAGACAAATTCCCGTATGTGAACCAAACCACGCCTCAGAATGTGAGACGTCACACAGAACTGTTTAACCCTGTAAGTTCTGATTCTCCTCACACCCCCTCTCGTCTCGCATCCTGAGGGAAACTGAGTATAACTCACCCCAAACACAACCCTTCACAGAACTCCCCATGTCGCTGGAAGGTCAAGGGTTTAGTAAACCCATCAGCTAGGTTCTCCCGGCTTGAACAATACTTGAGCCGTATCCAACCTGGAAACGTATGTCCAAATGCTTGGTTCTAGACTTGAACTGTCCAGATTCTGCCAACCTAAGACAAGGTTGATTGTCTCCCCAAACAGTTATGGGCAAGTAACAATCCCCACTGATCTCTTGGATCAAGCACCGGTAGAAGTCCAACTCCCTGCACAAATCCGACAACGCGCTGAACTCAGCCTCAGTGGAAGAAAGTGCAATAAGACTTTGCTTCCGGGACTTCCACCCAACCAGGGATTCCCCGAACTTTACCACCAGCCCAGACACAGACTTCCTGTCCCCAAGAGATGCCAAATCGCTGTCACTCCAGCACGTAAGCCGTACGTCACCTTCAGCTGACAACGTGAGGCAAAACTCTTTGGTATCCTGCAAATACCTCAACACTCTCTTGATGCCTTGCCAGGCATTCACACTGGGCTTTGTAACCTCCCTGCTGAGCAGATTCACAGCAAACGCTATGTCTGGTCTGCTCCACTGAGAGAGATACAACAGACTCCCTAGCGCTGACTGAAACACCTCAGGGTTTTGGAACTCATAACACTCCCCAAGCTGACTGCTCTTCACAAAGTTGGTCTCCATGGGCGTTCTGACCCCTGCACAGTCAGACATCCGGAACTTCTCAAGCAACTGCTCAATCTTGCCTTTCTGACTGAGCAAGAAACTCCCGTTCTCAGACCTGTCTATCCTAATGCCTAGATAAACCTGAACGGGACCAAGGTTTTTGAGCTTAAACTTCTTACCAAGCTCTTTGGCAAAACCTTGCACCTGTCTACCTGTCTGTGCCACGTACAGAATATCATCTACGGACACCAGAATCGCTTCCTGTGTCTCTCCTGACCCCTTCAGGAACAGGCAACTGTCTGCAAGACTCTTCTGGAAACCCAAACTTTCCAGAGCTTCATTCAGGCACATGTTCCAATTTCTGGCTGACTGTTTCAAACCATAAATTGACTTGTGTAGCTTCCACACAACACCTGGCTCATTGCCCTCAAACCCTGGAGGAGGTAGCATGTACAGATCCTCCTTCAGATCCGAGTTCAAATAAGCCACATCCACATCAAAGTGGTGCACTTGGTGCCCTCTTTGAGCAGCTACTGCTAAAAGCACGCGCAGAGTCTCACTCCGGGAAGTAGGAGCATACACCTCGGTGTAATGCAGCCCCCTTCTCTGCGTGCACCCTCTGGCTACAAGCCTCGCCTTGTACTGTGGTTCTCCAGACGCTGTGGGCTTAATCCTGTAAACCCAACGACAGCTCACGGCCTGCTTGCCCTCTGGCAGCTTCGTGGTGGAGAACACACCTAAGGACCTCATTGAGTTCAACTCCTTTCCCATTGCCTCTTGCCACTTCCTGGCTTCTACTTCAGGCAACTGTTGAACCTCCTCAAAACTCTCAGGTTCGCACTGCGCTAAACCAACCCACACGCTGGTGACCTCAAACCTCTCAGGTGGTACCCCCTTTGTAGTGCGTGTGGAACGTCTGAGCACTGTCTCAGGTGCTCCCTCTGACCCACTGGGGTCAGCAAGTGTGTCCTTGTTATCAGAAGACTCCCCCTCTGACTTACTGCGTCTTCTGGCCTTCTGCACTTGACTAACGGGAGACGAAGGCTCGCTCTTGGGCTCTCTTTTAACAACCTGTGGAGATGCCCCTCCCTGTTCTTGACCCTGGTCAGAGACCTGGTCCTCATCAACAGGTTCAGCTTCTAACTCTCCCTCCTCAGCAGAATCAGACAGACACTCTGAGAGAACGTCAGGATTCGCATGGATCCTTGACCAACCACTCTGCTCACAAAACTCAGCACTCCTGCTGACTAGAATCCTGGACTGATCGCCTTCTGGATAGGCAAACCTCCACCCTTTTGTCCCAGGCTCGTACCCACAAAAGATCATTTTCCGGGACCTCGGGTCACCTTTCTTGCGTTGAGCCTTTAGCACAAGCACCCAAGCTTCACAACCAAACACACGGAAGAAATGCACCTTGGGCTTCTTCCAGTGCAGCAGAAAATAGGGTGTGTCTCCTACAACAGAGCTATCGGACCTGTTCAAAGTGAAGCTGGCAGCTTTCCAAGCTTCGGCCCAAAAACTCTGAGGCAAACCAGAGTCAAACAGTAGAGCTTCAGCTGCCTCAACTAGCGTTCTGTTCTGGCGTTCCGCTACGCCATTCTCCTGAGGAGAAAAAGCAACCGTCAGCCTGTGACTTATCCCCTTCTGGCAGAGCAGACCCGGTGAACTCTCCGCCTCGGTCGCTCTGAAAACTCTGCACCTTGGTGGAAAACTGTAGTTCCACCGCCACAACCCAATCTTTGATCAGTTGCGCCGCCTCGCTTTTCTGTTTAAGCGAGAAGACCCAGCCGTTCCTCGAAAAATCATCTGTCAGCGTGAGCGCATACCTGGCTCCGCCCAGACTCGGCACTTGCATGGGTCCACAAAGGTCTGTATGCACAAGCTCAAAAGGCCTTGTGGTTACCCTCTCCGATCTGGGATAACTGCACCTTTTTATCTTTGCTCTTTTGCATGCCCTACAATCCAAAAATTTATCACATGCTTTCATCTTGCAACCCTCAGTGCATTCTGGCAACTTCTAGATATATTTCCAACAGCTATGTGACATTCTCCTGTGCCACAAGTGAGCACACAAATCATGTGTGGGAACGTTAGCACACTGCGCCTGTGCTGTCACAGCGTCCCCCTTACCCTCCAAAGGTGTCTCCAGAACAAAGAGGTTGTTCTGACATGCAACACTAACCAGTTGTTTCCCACCCCTGGAAATAGAACAGACATCATTTTCAAAGCAAACCTTATAACCCTCCTTTACAAGAGCAGATACAGATAAAAGACAACACTTCATTCCTGGCACAACGTAGACTTCCAGCTCTGCCTGTAAAAAAGAAACAAACACATTGCCAACAGTGGTTAATTGTCTCTGTGAGCCATCAGCAAGAGTGACTGTTTTCCCAGTTGAAACAGTCCTGCAATTCCACATTTCGCCACTAGATGGCGATGGCATCAGGTGATGGCTGGCTCCTGAGTCGATGACCCAACGCAGCATGCTGCCCTCACTGGAGTTGTCCCTCAGTGTTGCCATAGAGGCAGCTAGGTGATAAGAAGAACCATCCTTCTCACTTTCTCTGTCACGTCCTCCCTTCGCATTCCCATGCTGGCCTCCTCTCCTAGACTGGCTGCCATGGAAACCTGGCTGGCTGCCACGAGGACTTGGCTGACTGCTATGGGAAGTGACCTTGGAGACATCCTGCCCGGCCTCTCTGGCTCTCCTCGGACAGGACCGACACAGATGGTCAAGAGACCCGCAGACAAAACAACGACGAGTGGAAAAAGCCTGAACTGTGACCCTCTGTTACCGGCAGGGCACCCTGCGCCAGCTCGTCCCTCTCTGAGACGGCGTTCCTCCTCGTCACACAAACGACCAGTCACATACTGCAGCGTAAGATCCGCCGGATTCATCGATTCCAAAGTTAGACACAAATTTTCATAACTTTTGTCCAAAGAGCTGAGCAAAATATAAACTTTCAGTTCCTCAGTAAAGTTGACTTGCAACAGTCTCAGCTTGTTGAAAACAGAGAGCATCTTAGTCACATGCTGTCTGATGCTATCACCAGGACGCAGCTTCAGCTCAAACAAGCTTCTGGTGGTGTGGATCTTTGCTCCAGCTGTGGTCCTGTGGTGCACTCTCTCTAGTGCCTGGTAGGCCTCCTGGGCAGTCTCAAGATCCTCCACCAAAGGTAGCTGTGAGCCCTCCAAACTGAGCACTATAGCTCCTAGGGCTTTCTGGTCTTTCCTCGGTGAGGCTTGGGGAGCTGCAACAACTGCTGCTGCAGCTCCGGCTGGAGCTTGCAGTGGGGGCCCTTGGGTCGCCTCCCACAGACCCTTGGCTACCAGCCAGGCCTTCAGCTTCCTTGACTCCTCCTCCCAGTTGCTCCCATTTAACTTTTCAAAGGGGACTGAGAATGACTCCTGTCCATCTGCCATCTTCTCCCCCGGGGCTGAGCCTACTCACGTAACAGCAGCTCCTCTTGGCACCCGGTCCTGAAGATGAAATCCTCCCCAGCATGCCTCAGTGCCTTAAATGTTAGGCAGGGCTCCAGCTGGCTCCCACACACACAGGCACGACGTGGCAACAGCTTCCAAAGCTTGGCTAACTTCCATAACCTGTGAGATAAGATGGCGCCTGGCACGCTTCCCCTGTGCCGATGGACGCTTGTGCCGATAGAAAACTTGAGCTCTTTGAAGCTCTTAGCAGAGTTCTTAGCAGCGGTAGAAAGTGTTGCCTTGTGTGTGGATAATAAATCAGACTGAACGCAGGCTTCTTGCTAATCTCTAACAGCCTTTAATGTGAAGAAAAACATCATAAATCAGTCCCGGCGAGAGAGCAGACATCCTTCTCGCCTCTCAGCCAAAAACGAAAGGAAACTCACACACAAAGACAAATTCCCGTATGTGAACCAAACCACGCCTCAGAATGTGAGACGTCACACAGAACTGTTTAACCCTGTAAGTTCTGATTCTCCTCACAGTTTTTATGCTTCGACACATCTGTGTGATGGACTGTGTGCTGGAGAGAGGCTGAGAGCTGAGAAGAAGAGGAAAGCAGTGGCAAGCTGTTCCTCAGGAAGCTATGCACCCAGGAGTGGGGGTGCAGGCCGTGCAGGCCGTTCCAAGAGCTCTGGGAAAGCCAAAGTCTCCGAAAGTTGAAGACAAGGAATTGTAATGGAAACGGACAATATTTTTAAGTTTGTTTAGATATTGGTTACTCAATATATTTTTTTGCTCTTTTTTCCTTTGTAACTGTGGATTTGTTTTTCTTTTTGGTTATTCACATGAAAATTAATAAAAAGAATTAAAAAAAAAAAAAAAACAAAGTCTCCGAAAGTTGTTTGTGCTTTGAGTCAAAGTCCAACAGCGAAGGGCATTGTTCTGCAGAGGCTCTGGAATGCAAGGTCAGCCACCTGCTAGGAAGGCAGATAAGCGACGGTTCTCAGGCGGCGAAGCGTGAGAACAGCAGCAGAGGCCTTGCAACCATGGCAACCAGGAAGGACACTGGCAGAGACCCCGTGGGGGTGCGAGCGTTGCCATGGCAACCTTGGAAGACTGCCAGAGAGCCACGTTGACTCTTGTTGTCGATACAGGAGCCACCCATAGCCTAGTGCCATCTAGTGGGCTCCTTAGAAATTGCAAGAAAGTTAAAACTGGTCGTTTTGTCTCGATGGCTGATGGCTCGCAGAGAGTTAACTGAGACTGGTTTTTTATACTGTCCCTTTATAGATCATGAGGTGCAAGCTTTTGTGGTGCCCGAGCTTGCCCACTCTCTTTTAAGTGTATCAGCTCTGATTGCTGACGGTTTTGATGTGGTGTTTACTAACAATATGTGTTATTTCTACAGGGATGGGAAGAAGCTCCACAGCGTTGAGGGGAAGGACCAGCTCTTTCTGGTGCAGATGCCTGTTGCTAATGTTGCTGTTGCAGAGTCCCCTGAAGAAGCACAAGTGCAGTGTGCAAATGTACCACCACACCATGATTGTTTACACCTCTGGCACAGATGCTTTGGGCATGCAGGGTGGTCGTATGTTAAGAAAGCCACTGAGAACACAATTGGGTGTGGGTTCAAAGCATGTGATAAATACTTAGATTGTCAAGCTTGTAAGCAATCGAAGATTACAACATGCACATATCCCAGGTCAGAAAGGAGGACCAGCAAACCCTTTGAGCTGGTTCATGCAGATTTATGTGGTCCAATGCAGGTAGCTTCTTTAAGTGGATCGAAGCATGTTTTGGTTCTGATTGATGATTTTTCGAGACACGCCTGGCTGTTTACACTTAAACACAAAGGGGAGGCGGCTGCACTGATCAGGGATTGGATCACAGCGGTAGAGCTGCGTTTCTCCGCCAGGGTGGTTTCCTTTCAATCTGATCGGGGGGCGGAGTTCACAGGTTCTGCGCTGCAATCTTTTTTCAGGCAGAAAGGTATCAGTCATAGATTGACTGCCCCCTACAGTCCGCAACAGAACGGGGTTGCGGAGAGAAAACACCGCACGCTCCAGGAAGCAGCGAATGCTATGCTTGCAGACTCGGGTCTGCCACAGCGCTTTTGGGCCGAGAGTTATAAGACTGCATGTTTTTTACAGAACAGGGTGTTCAATTCAAGTGTGGGAGACACGCCCTATTTTCTGCTGCATGGTAAGAAGCCTAAAGTGGATTTCTTGCGTGGCTGTGAGGCTTGGGTCCTCATTCCAAAGGCCACTCGCAGAAAGGGTGAACCAAGATCTAGGAAAATGATCTTTGTGTTGGTTTCTATTTCCCTCACTGAGCAGCAACTGCAGTCACAAGACATTGTTTTGCATTCCACAGTCAGAGTTACTGTTGGATTCCCACGGGAATGGGAGACTGGATGTGATGTTCACTGGTTTCCTGTTTTTCAGTGTTCTCTCGGTTTCTTTGTTAGAGAGACGGTTGCTTCTCTGCTCTCACAGAGGCAAGATGCATGTTTGTATTCTCTCAGCATAGAGAGGAAATAAAGTTAAGAATGTGGCACATACTGCTTATCCTTCTGCTGTGTGGACTGTTCTGCGTGGGCTCAAGATGAGACGAGCCTGTATCAGCTTCAGATGGGCCGAAGCTGGTCAAAATCTCACATTTTTGGTTATGGGCCCAGGAAAACGGAATCTGACTGAATAATGGCTGCTGGCAAAGGAACAGAGAAACAGAGGATCGGAATGCCGGCAGAGGCAGAGGGACAGATCAGACGTTATCTGCTCTGCGCGTCAAGAAGATTGATGAGAGGTATGTGCTCATTGTTCCGGGAAGCCTGCCAGCTCCTAATTAATGGCTTTATGGCTGGACTTTGAACTTTTAAAGCCGTTTGCCACGGCACAGGCTCAAAGGCCTCGGAGGCTTGAAAACCAAAAGTACTTTTACAAGTGCTTTTGGAAGCAGCTGTACACAGCTTGATTAAAGCAGCAGAGATGGCTAATGCAAGGCTGGCTGATGCTTGTGGGATTCCAAAGCTCAATAAGAAGAATTACGCGGAGTGGGTACTCTACGCAGAGGCTCTTCTGCGAAAAGAAGGTCTGTTTACAGTTATTACAGACAACCCCCCAGCTCCAATAACAGATGAATGGGCAGCTAAGGATTCCAAAGCAAGGGGAACTCTTACATTGATAGTCTCCCCAGAAGAGCTCTGTCTGTTGCGTGATAAGACCTCAGCCAGAGAGATTTGGGACACTTTGAGAGATTCTCATTTGAGAACACAGGCTGGTGCTTCTTTGTTCTACTATGCCAAGCTGCATGATATGGCACTTGCTGAAGGTGCAGATGTTCGTACACATCTGATGGAGATGCAGAATCTGAGACATGAGCTGCAACAGAGAGGACTCACCTTTCCAGAGGCTGTGTATTCCTTCATGATACTACATTCTTTGGGTTCAAGTTGGGAGTCCGTTGCCACTCAGATTGCTGTTCTGCCAACTGCTCAGATCACAGTAGCACATGTTACTGCCGTGATTCTGAATGAAGCGGACAGGCGAGGTGCTAGCTGCATGGGTAAGGGGGAGTCTTCACAGACGTCATCCCAGAATGCAGTGGAACCATCAAATGGCGCCAAAGCTTTGAAGGCAGTGAAATGCTACTCGTGTGGACATCTAGGCCATATGAAGAGGGAATGCAGATATCCCAGGGCCAAGACTGAGCAGCGCAGCGAAAGCTCATCGCGTGGAAAAGACAAAGGCAAAGGTCAACGCAGCACAAGGCGATGGTCTCATGCTTCACTCCAAAGGTTGCAAAGGTCCAGAAGACGTCTAGATCTTTCTTCGTGGTGGATTCAGGAGCGACCAGACACTTATGCAACAACAAGCGACTGTCCGTGTCTTTTACACTGCAGGAAGGTGCGATTCACCAGGCGGATGACCACACAACCCCCAGTCAAAGCTACGGAACTGTTGTTCTTCACAGTATGGACTTATCAATACAAGATGTTCTCTACGTTCCAGATGCTTCACACAATCTACTCAGTCTTGCGCAGCCGAATGAAAAGAAAATTGACGTTTCCTTCAAGAACAAGAAGTGCACCATCACAAAGAAAAACGATTATGTATTGCATGCTGAATATGTTGATCGTTTGTTTGTATTGTATTTTGATGATGATGTGCAGGATGAAACTTGTTGCATTGCAGGTTCTAACAAAAGTTTGCATGCATGATGTATTCATGATTTTCACAGGAAATTTGGTCATTTGAATTTTTTTTAAAAAAAGATATTTATTAAAAGTTTAACAATTACAAAAAAGGGGGGAAAGACAATAAAAAGTTACAATACATCAAAAAATAGAAAGCAAAATAAAAAAAAAATACAGCACAACAATAAAAAAACATCAAAAACATTTAAAAACAAAAACATTTAAAAACACATCCAGTATTTCCATATCTTTGTCTTTCATTTACTTGTTTCATCGACCTCCTCGCACCTCCCTTTTTTGTATTCTAATTTAATTTAGCTATTTCAGCAAATCCTTACCATCTTTCTCAATTTTTGTTCTATAATTTACCTTAACCCAATCTGACCTTAAATTTTACACTTTGACCCATTAACAATCCATTTTTACTTAATTCTTTATAACATTTCTGCTAAAACCATGTAACTTCATTCCAGCATCCTTCTAACATTCATTAATTTTGCTATATTTTTGTAAATATACTTTAATTTTTTTCCAATCTTCTTCCACCGACTCTTCTCCCTGGTCTCGGATTCTGCCAGTCATTTCTGCCAGTTCCATGTAGTCCATCAGCTTCATCTGCCATTCTTCCCTGGTGGGTAGAACTTGTGTCTTCCAGTGCTTTGCGATAAGTATTCTTGCTGCTGCTGTAGCATACATAAAAAAAGTTCTATCCTTCTTTGGCACCAATTGGCCGACCATGCCCAGGAGAAAGGCCTCTGGTTTCTTCAGAAAGGTATATTTAAATACCTTTTTCATTTCATTATAGATCATCTCCCAGAATGCCTTAATCTTTGGGCATGTCCACCAAAGGTGAAAGAATGTACCTTCAGTTTCATTATATTTCCAACATTTATTATCGGGCAAATGGTAAATTTTTGCAAGCTTGACTGGTGTTATGTACCACCTATAAATCATTTTCATTAAATTCTCTTTTAAGGCATTACATGCCATAAACTTGATACCAGTGGTCCATAACTGTTCCCAGTCTGCCATCATAATATTATGTCCAACATCTTGTGCCCATTTAATCATAGCAGATTTCACCGTTTCATCTTGAGTATTCCATTTCAACAGCAAGTTATACATTCTTGACAAATTCTTAACTTTAGAATCTAACAATTCTGTTTCCAATTTTGATTTTTCCACCTGAAAGCCTAATTTTTTGTCCAAGTTATATGCCTTCATTATTTGATAGTAATGGAGCCAATCTCGCACTCTATTTTTTAATTTTTCAAAACTCTGCAGTTTTAGTCTATCTCCCTCTTGCTCCAGAATTTCCCAATACTTCGGCCATTTGGCCTCCATATTGAGTTTTTTTCTGGGCCTTTGCTTCCATTGGTGACAGCCATCTCAGGGTTTTATTTTCTAACAAATCTTTGTATCTTATCCAGACATTAAACAGTGCTTACCTGACAATATGGTTTTTAAACGCTTTATGTGCTTTAACCTTATCATACCACAAATATGCATGCCAACCAAATACATTATTAAAACCTTACAAATCCAACACGTCGGTATTTTCAAGAAGCATCCATTCTTTCAGCCAACAAAAAGCGGCTGATTCATAATAGAGTTTAAGGTCTGGCAGGGCAAATCCACCTCTTTCTTTAGCATCAGTTAATATCTTAAATTTTATACGAGGCTTCTTGCCCTGCCAGACAAATCTAGAGATATTTCTCTGCCACTTCTTGAAACAGTCCATTTTGTCCAAAATTTGCTATGTTTGGAACAAAAACAGCATTCTTGGCAATACATTCATTTTTATCACAGCGATTCGGCCTAGCAACGATAACTTCAAATTTGACCATATTTCTAAATCCTTTTTCACTTCAGTCCAACATTTTTCATAGTTATCCTTAAATAAATTCACATTCTTAGCAGTCATGTTAACCCCTAAATATTTCACTTTCTTAACCAGTGTCAATCCTGTCTCCTTCTGAAACTTATCTCTCTCAATCTCAGTTAGATTCTTCTCTAGAACCTTAGTTTTCGTCTTATTCAACTTAAAACCTGCTACCTGACCAAATTCTTGAATCAATTCTAATACTCTTTTGGTGCTAGATTCTGGCTCCTATAAAGTCAATACCAGATCGTCCGCAAATGCTTTCAATTTGTACTGTTTGGCTCCCACTTGTATACCTTTTACCAATTGGTCCCTTCTAATCATATTTAACAAAACCTCCAGGACCGATATAAAGAGTAATGGAGAGATTGGGCAACCTTGTCGTGTTCCTTTCTCAATCTTAAATTCTTTCGTCACTACATTTTTCATAATTAGTTTGGCCTTCTATTCTGAATAAATTGCACCTATACCGTTTCCAAAACCTTGACCAACCCCCATCCCCAATAAATTCTTCTTCATAAAACTCCAGGAAATATTGTCAAAGGCTTTCTCCGCGTCCACAAATATCAAAACTGCTTTTGTATTAATCTTCACTTGTAGTTTTTCTAAAATGTTAATTATATTCCTCGTATTGTCAGACAAATGTCTGCCCGGGAGAAAGCCCGCTTGGTCTTTGTGGATTTCTTCTGCTAACACCTTTTTTTAATCTTTTAGCCAAAATGTCTGCAAAAATTTTATAATCCACATTAAGCAATGATATGGGACGGTAGTTCTTAAGCTGTGTCTTTTCAGTCTCTGTTTTCGGTATAAGTGTGATGTAAGCTTCCTTCCACGACTCTGCTGCCCTTTTCCCTTCCAATATTTCGTTGCCGACTTCCTTTAAAGGTTGTATTAACCATTCTTTCAAAGATCTATAATATCTTGAAGTCAGACCATCCGGCCCTGGAGATTTACCCAATTGCATATTCTGAATGGCCCCTCCTACTTCCTGTTCCGTTATTTTGTGATTCAACATTAACTTGTTTTCTTGGGAAATTTTTTGTAGTCCATTCCTTTTCAAAAATTTATCGATGTCCATTTCTTTCTGTTTCTCCTGTGTATATAGTTGTTTAAAATACCTCTGGAAGTACTTTCTAATTTCCACTGGATTCTGTATAATCTTTCCTTCCACTTCCAAATTCGTAATGGTGTTAAGTTTTTGTCTTTTTTTCATTTGCCACGCCAACAATTTCCCACACTTATTTGCCGATTCAAATGTCTTTTGTCTCATCTGTTTAATCTTCCATTCTATTTCCTGATTCATCATTTTCATGTATTGTACTTGATATAACTTTATCTCTTTCAAAATCTCCTGCGACTTTGGTTTCACTCTCAATTTCTTCTCTCCTTCCTTTATTTTTTCCAGGATTTTGTCTTTTTTCTCATTTTGAATTCTCTTCTTAATTGCATTCTGTTGTATCAAAAATCCTCTCATGACCGCTTTGCTTGCATCCCAGATTACTCTTTTTTCCACAGTAGTGTTCATATTTATCTCAAAATAGTCTCTCAAAGTTTTTTGGGCCTTCTTCGTAAATTCTTCATTCCTAAATAGGGTATCATTCATCCTCCATCTAAAAGAACGAATTGGCGTCGATTTCATTTCCATCTTCACGGCATTATGATCGGAGCAGGATTTGGGGCAAATTTCCACTTTGCTCGTCTTCGGAGCCAGTCCTCTCATTACCCAGATTTGGTCAATTCTTGTCCATGTCATTTTAGCCTCAGAGAAGAAGGTTCCCTCTCTTCCCAGGGGGTTCTTCGTTCTCCAAATATCAACTAAATCCATATTTTCTGTCATATCAAAGAAAGTTTTTGGTAGTCTTCCATCCTTGGTGACTACCTGTCTCTGTGCCTTGTCCATATTTGTAGACACCACACCATTCATATCTCCCATCAAAATCATATTGTAATCCATATACTTCATCAGAGTCTCATGTAACTTCTTGAAAAATTCCGATTTTCCTTCATTTGGTGCATAGATACCTACTATCAAAATTTTTTCTCCTTGCGTTTGAATTTCAATTGCAACGAATCTTCCTTGATCATCTTTAAATATAAACTTTGGTGATAGGCTCTCCTTTGCGTAGATGACCACTCCTCTTTTTTTAACTTTATCCGATGAAATAAATTCTTCGCCTAATCTTTTATTATTCAATAACTTCCTGTGTAGCCTTGTCACATGTGTTTCTTGTAAACAAATCAAGTCCAAATGCTCTTTTTTCAATAAATGAAATACTCTCCGCCTCCTTTCGGGGGAGTTCAGTCTATTAACATTCCAACTCAAGACCTGCAGCGCCATCATGTGGTTACTTTGGTGCCCCCCAACTGCACCCAATGCTTGCTCCTCTTCTGTTGGTGATGGTGTTGGCACGTTCACTGGGGGGTCCAATCCAAAAGATAATGTTGATATGTCCAACGTTGGCGATCTTCTCTCCAATGCTCTTAGCTCTGATCCTCTATCTGGTGATCTTCTGTCCAGTGCTGCTGGCTCTTTTCCAATTCCCTTCTGCAGATATTCTTCGTATTTAAACAGAAACTTTATTTTATCATCTACTGATCTTATTTTTATTTTCCTTCCTTTAAAGCTGAAGGATAGGCCTTGAATTCCCACCTGAAGATTATTTTGTTCCTTCTCAACAGGGCAACCAAATCTCCAAAGTTGGACCTAAGGTCCAGAAGATGTTTTGGGATATCTTTAAATATTTCCACTCTTGACTGATGTATTACCAAAGTCTTCTCGTAATGCCAGCCCAAAATTTTATCTCTCTCTTCTTTAGATCGGAGGGTAATCAAACAGTCTCTTATTCTGTTCTTCTCCTTCTTCCCTCCTCTTCCAAGTCTAAAGGCCCTCATTTTGAACTCCTCTTTTCCCAAATCCAAGTCCCAACAGTCTGCAAATTCCTGTGTAAGAAACTCTGACAAAGAGCCCTTTTCCAGTTCAGGTACAGCTCTAACTCTCAAATTTATCTGTTTTTCCTTGAGTTCAATCATAGAAAGCGCCAACTTATGGTCCTCCAGTTGCTTCTCTAGGTCTGGAACTCTCTCTGTTTCCAATTGAGTTACCTTCGCTTCCACAGCAACAACCTTCTCCTTGACTTCCTCTGGTCATTTGGTCATTTGCATTTTGAGGCAGTATCTAAAATGCCTGCCTTGGTTGAAGGTATGACTATTAAACCCTGCAGGTACCACATGAAGTGTAAGGCATGCGCAGCAAACAAGGTGAAAATGGCTGCAAAAGGTAAGGTGTCTAGTAGGCAAGCTACAGAACCATACCAGGTTGTTCATGCTGATTTGGTTGGTCCACTATCGCCCTCTTTGGGTGGAAACAGGTACTTCATGGTTCTCATTGATGCATTTTCCAGGTATATTTATGTGTACAATCTCGAGCAGAAATCAGAGGCTTTTCCAATGTTCAAGGAATTCTGTGCTTGGTTGGAAAATGTGCATGGTAAGAAGATAAAGACTCTTTTCACTGATCGCGGAGGGGGGGGAATTCACTTCTCAGCAGTTTGAAGCTTTTCTGACTGAGAAAGGAATTCAACATGATTTGTCTAGTCCTCACTCACCATGGCAGAACGGACTTTGCGAGAGGGCAAATCAAACATTGCTTCAAGGTTTAAAAACCTTGCTGCATGATGCCAATCTTCCAGAGAGTTATTGGGCGGAATCTTTGGCATGTTTTGTTTACAGTTATAATCACAGGTTATCTTCAGCGATTGGTTGTACCCCCTATGAGAAGATGTTTGGCAAGAAACCTTACATCAAACACATGAGAATTTTTGGTTCTGACATGTGGGTTCACACACCACAAAGCTCCAAGTTAGGCAAGCGTGGATTGCATGGTATCTTTCTAGGCTATCAGAAAGGTTCTTACAGAATAATGATGACTGACTCTAAGACAATTAGGCTCACAAGAAGTGTTGAGTACAATGCCAAGTGGGGGGAGAATGTGGGAATTTTCCAATGTTATCCTGATGACAGTGATGAGACTGAGGATAGGCAACAGCAACAGCAGCAGCAACAGCCACAGCTGCCGCAACAGCCCACACCCACTGATCAAGGTCCTGATTCTGAGTCTGAGACTGAATCAGATGATTCAGAGGATTTCAAGAGTGTGAAAGCCTCTATGCGACCCTCTGAAAGCTCTGATCAAGAATTGGAGGAACCATTGTTCACTATAGGTCACTTTTCTCCTAAGAAGGAAGAGGAGAGTGTTGAAGACCTAAGGCTAATTCGCAGGTCTCAGAGAGCCACAAAAGGCACAAAAGGCAGACCTCCAAAGAGATTTGCTGATGAGTTTGCTAAGACAGCAGTAGCAGCTGTTAAAAGCTCCAAGAAGGTATTTGAACCTTCAAGTTTCCAAGAAATCCAGGATTTGGATTCAAAGGATGCTGAGCCATGGTTAAATGCCATGAAGGCTGAGTTTGATTCCTTAGAGAGGAACAAAACATGGGAGCTAGTTCCAGTAGTTCCAGGAATGAAACTGCTTGGAAGCAAATGAGTCTTCAAAGCGAAGACAGATCAAAATGGCAAGATAGTCAGACACAAAGCCAGATTGGTAGCCAGAGGTTTTTCACAGGTACCAGGTGAAGACTATCACGAGACCTATTCACCCACCGTGAGATATGAGAGCATTAGGCTTATGCTCAAGCTTGCTGCAGAGGAGAATCTACACGTTAGTCACCACGATGTGAATACAGCGTTCTTGTACGGCTCTCTAGGTGAATCTCTTTATATGCTTCCACCTGATGGCGTACAGATAAAACAGGGATTTGTTTGTGCTCTGAAAAAGTCCCTTTATGGTCTCAAACAAAGTGCACGGTGTTGGCACACAAAACTCACTGAAGTACTGTTTTCTCTAGGCTTTCAGCAAGGGAAAGCTGATCCATGTGTATTTGTCAAAGAGGAGGGGCAAAAGAAGCTGTATTGCTTGTTTTATGTTGATGATATTCTGTTCTTTTGGAAGGATGTCACAATATACAATAACGCCCTAGCTCAACTGAAAGAGCACTTTGACATGAAAGATCTTGGTGAGGTAAACAACTACCTATCTCTGGAAATAGAGAGAGATCAAGATGGTAACATTCTAGTACACCAGTCACGGAAAATTGCTGATGTGTTAAGCAAACTAAACCTGATGGATGCTAACCCTGTAGACACACTGATGACAACAAGTTATCAGGTAGATGACACTGAAGAAGCATTTTCTGACACTACACTGTACAGAAGTGTGCTAGGCAAACTAAACTTCATTGCCAGATGTTCAAGACCTGACATTGCTGTTAGCTGTAATTTGCTAAGCAGACAAGTCAACAATCCTACTGTTAAGGATTGGAAAGCTCTGAAACGCATAGCACGCTATTTGAAAGGCACTATGCATTACAGACTGAGATTTAACAATCAGAAGTCTGGTGGTCTTGAGATATTTGCAGATGCAAGTTTTGGAAGTGACACTACAGACAGGAAAAGTACGCCTGGAGTTTGCTACATGTACAATCAGGGTCTATTTGATTGGTCATGCAAGAAGCAAACAACAGTTAGCTTAAGTACTTGTGAAGCTGAACTGAATGCACTGTCTTATTCACTTAAGGATTGTGAATGGTTGTTACAATTGTACAAAGACATGAAAATTCCTGTCAAATGTCCAATCCAGGTTTACCAGGACAACAAAGCATGTTTGGCTTTGCTGAATTCTGAAGGTTGTAAGCAAAGCACGAAGCATTTGCAATTGAAACAGAAGGGACTCGTAACGGTGTCCTATATGCCAGGTAATGAAATTCCTGCTGATGTATTGTCCAAGGTTGTATCAAGGGATCAACACTGTACCTATGTGCAGAAGTTGGGTTTGTACTGATATTGTACAAACACGCTGCCCAGTGATGTACACAGAAAGGGGGAGGATGTTGGTTTCTATTTCCCTCACTGAGCAGCAACTGCAGTCACAAGACATTGTTTTGCATTCCACAGTCAGAGTTACTGTTGGATTCCCACGGGAATGGGAGACTGGATGTGACGTTCACTGGTTTCCTGTTTTTCAGTGTTCTCTCGGTTTCTTTGTTAGAGAGACGGTTGCTTCTCTGCTCTCACAGAGGCAAGATGCATGTTTGTATTCTCTCAGCATAGAGAGGAAATAAAGTTAAGAATGTGGCACATACTGCTTATCCTTCTGCTGTGTGGACTGCTCTGCGTGGGCTCAAGATGAGACGAGCCTGTATCAGCTTCAGATGGGCCGAAGCTGGTCAAAATCTCACACTTTGTTGGCTATGAGCCGGTGAGACACAGCAAGCTGCTCAGATTTTTGTCGATGATATTTTATACATAGCACAGACAGGTAAACAAGTGGAGAAGTTTGTTAGGGAGCTTGGAAAGCGGTTCAAGCTCAAGCAGCTTGGAGATGTCAAATCGTATTTAGGCGTAGGGATAACCAGAACAAAAGATGGAAGCTTCTTGCTCAGCCAGAAAGGGAAGATTGAGCAGTTGCTTGAGAAGTTCAGAATGTCTGAGTGTGCAGGTGTCAAAACTCCCATGGAAGTTGGATACGTGAAAGAATGTCAGCAAGTAGAACGCGCTGTGTTCGAAAATGCTGAACTCTTTCAATCAGCTCTGGGTAGTCTACTGTATCTGTCACAGTGGAGCAGACCAGATATAGCGTTCGCTATCAATCTGCTCAGTAGAGAGGCTTCAAGTCCAAGTGTACAGGCCTGGAATGGTATTAAACGGGTGCTGCGTTACCTGCAAGATACCAAAGACTTTTGCCTCAAGATGTCAGCTGAGGGTGGTGTCAAGCTTACCGCCTGGGTGGATTCGGATTGGGCTAACCTTGAGGACCGCAAATCAGTGTCAGGCCTAGTGGTGAGGTTTGGGAACTCTGTAGTTGGGTGGAGGTCCCGAAAGCAAAGTCTCATAGCACTTTCGTCTACTGAAGCTGAGTTCAGTGTGCTATCTGAGGTTTGCAGAGAACTGGAGTTCTATGCGTGTTTGGTCCAGGAACTCTGTGGAGGGCATTGTCTACCCATCGTGGTGCACGAAGACAATCAACCGTGTCTCAAATTGGCCGAGACGGCACAATTCAAGGCCAGGACCAAACATTTGGACATACGTTTTCAGAATGTGTGTCAGAGCGTTCGTGAGGGGCTAGTTGCTCTGAAATACTGTCCCTCAACCAAGAACCTCGCTGATGGTCTCACGAAACCGTTAACCTTCAAGAAGCATGAGGAGTTCTGTGAAGGTCTGTGTTTGGGGTGAGCATTGTTGCTTATTTCCCCCAGATGCAGGACAAGAGGGGGTGTGGAGTTTGGAGTTTACAGGGTTAAAACTCCTTGGTGTCCTGTATCTGGGGAGGGGCCTGACGCAGGGCCATACGTCAGACGCTTTGTCTGTCTTTGTCTGTGAGAGTTGGTTTCACTTAAGACTGAGAGATGCTGCAGAGAGACTGCGTGTGCTTTTTAGCACCGGAGAAATGCCTGAAGTTTCTGATGGAATTTATGGCTTGTAAATAAACATTTTTAGAGATAGCAACGAACTGTCTCTGGACTTGATTTATCGCTCTATCTCACACGGACGGCAGGACCGCTGCGACTCTGCATTTTCTGCCCAGGTCAGCAGAGCTACGCAGGGAAGCGCTGACTGGATGGCAGGATTTAATCAGCAAAGCCTCAGTTGTCTGCACGCGTGACCTTGGAGTGCAGAGCACACTCCCCCTCACAGATAAGGCCACAGCTGTCTGAACATCTTGCCCTCTGTCTAACCTTTTGTGGTCTCAGTAATGTGCCATGTCCTGTCTGTGACCTTTGTCTCTGAGACCTTTGTCTTCTTCGACATACACTGTGCAAGGGGAAAATGACGCGGTGGAAACAGGTGCCAAAATAACTGTACCACCCCACGATCTTGGGACTGGAAGATGTGTAAAGGTCACAGCCCAAAATGTATCTGCCTCTGTCTGCATATTGTGTCAATAAAAGGAGCCTCCACAGAGCTAGCTGGCAGCTTGCTTGTGCACAGCTCACCTGCATTATCAACTCCTGCCTCATGTCCTTCACTTCAAATCTGGGGCATGCCACATCTTTGTGTATGTTGCCTGAATAAACGTTATGTGCAATTCAGCATTTTGCTATGTTCCTTTGCTGTCACAGATGGTTCCATAGGAAGCACCACCGGGAAGCATAATTGGTGCTTCAAGATTGATAGAAGGGCTTGTTATTGGGGGTGTCTGCATCAAGGCTGGAGAACCTGTGGCACTCCAGTTGTTTCTGAACTACAACTCCCATCAAAGGAGCCAACTCCTAAGGCAAAGCCCCCACAATAAAATATTTGAGGGGGCTGCCCCCCAAAGTTGATAGGCATTCCCATTCAAATGGTGTGTGTGCATTGCATCATGTGATTGATTATGCAGGATGGGGCTTACCTGGGCTCCCACAATATTTTATTCAAATTGGCACCCCTGACTCCCATCACCAGCAATCATTGGTCATGCTGGCAGGGGCTGGTGGGAGCTGGCATTCAACAATATCTGGTGGGACATAAGTTTCCCACCCGCTGCTCAGTATCTTTTTTTTTAATATTTTATTTTCAATGCAGAATCATAACAAAAATTACAAACATTGAATCCAAAATAATACTATCCAGACAAAAATCCTGGGAACATATAGGGGAAAAAAAAAAAAAGGAAAAGGGAAAAGAAAAAAGAAGAAAAAAAGCAAAGGAAATGAAACAAAACGAAACTAAACAAAAACAAAAAAGCACACATCTACAGAACAAAACCATATCATTACGTACATAAACACAAATTGACTTCCTTCCTTTGTTCTAAGACCTCAAAAAATTTACTCTTACTGTATTGTTGTGTCTAATTAGATTACTTCCATCTTTGTGCTTTTTTACACCATTTTTCTTATTCTTTAACCCTGTAAAGCATCATTCATTACATACCAATATACTAACTCCAGAACAATGTTTCTTCATATAGTCTTTAGCACAACCCCATTCTTTTAATAATTTCTGATCCGATTGACCCCTTATGTAAGCTGTGAGTCTTGCCAGATTTATGTATTCACAAAATTTATGGTCTTAGTTTTAATTGGCCCTGTTCTTCCTTTAGGAGCTGCTGGTAAGTTGCCATTCTTCCTATAGTATTTTTCTTTTTAACCGATATTACTTCTAGCGGTGAGACCCACCATGGGGTTTTTGGTTCTAACAACCTTCTATGCCTCACCCAGACCTTGTATAGTGCATTTCTAATTACGTGGCTTAGAAATTATTTATGGACTGCCACTTTGTTATAAATTAGATAAGCATGCCAACCATATCTGTTGTTCCATCCCTCCAAATCCAAAATGTCACTGTTATCCAATTTGATCCAATCCTTGATCCAAGTAAAGCATGCTGCATCGTAATATAGTCTCAGGTCTGGGAGTCCAAAACCTCCCCGCTCTTTTATGTCGGTTAATAATTTATTTTTGATCCGTGGCTTTTTGCCTTGCCATATAAACTTTGTTAGGTCCATTTTCCATTTTTTAAAACAATCGTCTTTACCTATTATGGGAATCATTTGAAAAAGGAACAGAAATTTTGGTAAGATATTCATTTTAATAGCCGAAATTCTACCCCAGAGTGTTAATTTCAATCTTGTCCAAGTTTCCATTTCTCTTTTTGTTTCTTCCCAAATTTTTTTATAGTTATCTTCAAACAAATTTATATTTTTCATTGTTATTTGTATACCTAAATATTTCACTTTTTTTACAATTTGTAATCCAAATTTTTCTACCAGTTCCTTTTTCTCTTGATCTCCTATGTTTTTTACCATTAGTTTCGTTTTTTCTTTATTCAAAGCAAAACCTGATACCCTTCCAAAGTTTTCCATTTTTTCTAGAGCCTTTGCTATGCTTTCCTTTGGATTTTCCACCATTAAAACTAAATCATCTGCAAATGCCCTTATTTTGTATATTTTCTCTCCTAGGGATATTCCATTTATTTCTTGATCCAATCTGATTTCTTGATTTAATATTTCCAAAACCAAAATGAATAACAAAGGTGAAAGTGGGCACCCTTGTCTGGTGCCCTTCTGTATTTTAAAATAATCAGTCGTGTCATTATTTATTATTATATTTGCTTCTTGTTGTTCATAAATTGCTTTTAACCCTCTTGTGATTTGGTCTCCCATGTCCATCTGGTCTAATAATATTTTTAGAAATTTCCATGATACTTTGTCAAATGCCTTTTCCGCGTCCACAAAAACAAAGGCTACCTTCTTACTTGGTTTCATGTCTAAATACTCGATCATATCAATCACTATTCTTACATTGTCACTCATTTTCCTGCCCGGCAAGAACCCTGCCTGCTCTTTATTTATACAATCCTGCAAAACTGTCTTTAATCTTGTTGCCAATATTTGTGCATAGATCTTGTAATCATTATTTAGTAATGATATTGGTCTATAATTGGTTATAAACTCTTTATTTCGTCCTTGTTTTGGGATTACTACTATGTGCGCCTGTTTCCAGGTGTTGGGAATCTTCCCGTCTTCTAATATTCTATTTAAGAGTGTCTTCATAGGTGATAGTAGTGGTTCCTCTAATTTTTTGTAATGTATTGCAGTAAGACCATCTGGGCCTGGGGATTTTCCCAGTTTCATCTTAATTATCGCTTGATGAAGCTCTGTCATGGTTATTGGGGAGTTTAGCTCTTGAATCTTTTCTTTCTTAATTTTAGGTATATCCTTTCCACATAAATACTCTTTTATTTCAACCTCTGTCTCATTTCCTGCTTTATATAACTTATTATAATATTTTGTAAAACACTTTTTAATTTCCTCAGGGTTATCTAAAGTTCTCCCCTCTTCCACTATTTTATCAATCAGTTTTTCCTTTTGTTTCTTTTTCAGTTGCCAGGCTAGCATCTTTCCAGGTTTATTTGCAAATTCGAATGACCTTTGTTTCATCCATTTAATATTGTCCTCAGTTTCACTATTTAATATTGCTGAAGCCTGGGTTTGTAATATTTTTAGTTTTTGGTTTATTAATTCATTTTTTGGTTGTTTTGCTAATAATTTTTCATTTATTCCTATTTCCTTCCTTATTTGTTCCAGTTTTTGCTCTCTGTTTCTTTTCCTTATTGCACTTTGTTGTATGTAAAAGCCTCTTATAAAAGCTTTACTTGCATCCCATATTGTCCTGAAGTCTGTATCCTGTTCTTTATTTAATTCAAAAAATTCTTTCTGTAATTCTTGAGCTTTTTTCACAATCTTTTCGTCATTCAATAATCTTTCATTAAGTCTCCATCTTTTATTAGTTTTCTTGTGTTCCTTTAATTCTAATGTGACTGGGTTGTGATCTGTAATAATTTTGGTCTGTATTTCTGCTTTTTTAATTTTAGTTGTTAAGTTATTTGATACCCATATGCTGTCAATTCTGCCGGCTGATTTTTTAACTTCCGAGAAATGTGTATACTGTCTTTCTCCTGGGTTTTTATATCTCCATGTATCAATCAAATTTAAGTTTTCTACCATCTGAAAGAAGGTGTCTGGGAGTCTGCCTTTTTTGGATTTTCTTTCTCTCTGTGTCCTATCTAATTCTATTGATGTGACACCATTTAGGTCTCCCATCAAAATAATTTCCTCTTCTATAAATTCCAGTAAATTAGCTTCTACTTTTCTGAAAAATTCTGTTTTGTTACCATTCGGTGCATAAACTCCTACTATAATTAAATGTTCTTTACCTTTTGTTATTTTTACCCCTAGTAATCTACCCTCATCATCCTTAAAGATTTTTTTTGCGTCTAGTTTAGGGTTCACATAAATCACAATTCCCCTTTTCTTTTTTACATCTGAGGATATAAATTCTTCACCCAATCTCTTGTTTTCTAAAACCCTTCTATGGTTTCTAGTCACATGGGTCTCCTGCAAGCATATAATGTCCCATTGTTCTTTCCTCAATACATGTTCTATTTTATTTCTCTTCCTCTTATCATTTAAACCGTTAACATTCCAAGATATAATTTTTAGATTCATTAATTTTTATTTATTATCTACAGTAGTTTCGTTGAGTAAATAAAAAAAGAAAAGAAAAAAAACTCAGAAATTTTAGGATTTTGATAATCTGCTTCTTCCAGTCTCTCCCCCCCCCCTTAATATGCGCTTATCTCTCTATGCTTGTTGTGGTGTCTGCGTTGTTTCCTCTCGCTCCAATGTTGGCTCTCCAGTTAATTCTTTTTTGTACTTCCTCCAGAATTTTCCCAGCTCATCTACTGATCTAAAAGTTTTTCTTCTGTCCTTATATGTGAAGGTGATGCCCTCAGGAAATTCCCACCAGAATCTAATCTAATTCTTCTTGAGTGCTTCTGTTACTGTCTTATAATTCTGCCTTTTCTTCTGCTCAGTATCTATTGGTGTTGAACTGCTATGATCTGTAAGGGCTCATAGCCACCTCCATTCTGAGAGGATTTTCTTTTGTCCCACCGCTCTCACCGGGGAAACCCTCCGTTTACCGCTGAACGGGTCCAAACGTCAATCAGATTTTTGGCAGATAAACATTTGTTTTGATTCAGCAGCAAACAGTGAGTTTTCTGGGGAAATCAGTGGGACAAAAGACAAACCTCTTGGACTCCAGTCTGACTGCTTATGAAATATTCAGACAGAGATTTACTTGTTAAGAATCTGGTTGTATGTAAAACTGAGGATTAATTATGGTGAAGTGTTGGGGTGGGTGGCGCTGGTTGATCGGCAGTGTGAGTGGAGGAACGTATGTTATAGTTACATATATACACACATATATTCTAGGGGGTTTCAGTCTCACCCTCTCACACTGCCCTCATGAGAAATGGAGGTAGAGTTCATTAAAACTGTAGCCAGATGTTGTCCAAGGATTGTTTATGTCTGAGAGAAATGAGAAGACATAGCGGTAAAAAAAAGAAAAAAAGAAGGAAAAGACTGGGATCTGTTTTTCTTCAGGCAGAGTGTTACTACTTTACTCAATTATTTTATGGACAGGTTATAGCAATGTAAAAAGTCATAGCAGAAACTGGATCATGTACAGTCAATGAGTAGGGAGAATGGATTAATGAATTTTGAAATGAAAGGAGGGTATGTTAGGGAGGGAGGAAAAAGGGAGGGAGGAAAAAAGAAGAAACATCTGGGGGGCAATTAGCTTTTAAATTGCTATTAATTTGTATTAATTCAGTGATAATTTGTTTAAAATTACGGAAAACCAATAAAAATAATTGGCGAAGAAAAGAGAAAGAAAAACCTTGCCTCCCCCATATGTATTTTTATTGCTATTTCGTTCTCTGCTCTGGGATTGAAATGTTCAGTGATGAACAGGTTAGTAAAGGTAAAGGGACTCCTGACCGTTAGGTCCAGTCGTGACCAACTCTGGGGTTGCGGGGCTCATCTCGCTTTATTGGCCGAGGGAGCCGGCGTACAGCTTCCGGGTCATGTGGCCAGCATGACTAAGCCGCTTCTGGCGAACCAGAGCAGCGCACGGAAACGCCGTTTACCTTCCCGCCGGAGCAGTACCTATTTATCTACTTGCACTTTGACATGCTTTCAAACTGCTAGGTTGGCAGAAGCAGGGACCGAGCAACGGGAGCTCACCCCGTTGCGGGGATTCGAACCGCAACCTTCTGATCGGCAAGTCCTAGGCTCTGTGGTTTAACCCACAGCACCACCAGCGTCCCTGAAAGAGCTAATGTCTTTCATTTATTTTCTGCTTTCTTGTCATCTCTCTGTCAATCAATATCTGGTATGTGACTCTCCATCTTGTTTTGTTTCACGATTCCATATTTCTATAGTCACGTTGGAGGCAAACGTGTAAAGCACATTTCAAGCTCACCCTTTCCATCAGATAAATCTGGACATGGCAGTTTGCTAAAGGTTGCTGGGAATTTCAACCTGGAGGATGGGTTAGTGGGGTTAAACTGCAGTTCCCAGAGTGCTTTGGGGGGGGGGGAGGATGTTGCTTGCAGCATAGTCTCCCCAATCCAATGCTCTCCCTTCTACACTCCATTAGTATGGGGTGGGGCCGAGGGGTGGTTTGTGGCAGAGGAGAGGCATGTTCTCTGCAGCAGAAGAATTAGGATAAATGAGACTGTATTTCCACCCTCATTCCATCCACTCACGGCTTCTAAATGTTTCAACATGGAAAGTGGGGAGTAAATGGCGCCTCTAGTGGGGCAGTGAGCAAGTGGCACAAAGAAGGCCAATTCCCCCCACATGATTTAAATACAGTGGTACCTCGCAAGACGAATGCCTCGCAAGACGGAAAACTCACAAGACGAAAGGGTTTTTGGTTTTTTGAGTTGCTTCGCAAGACGATTTTCCCTATGGGCTTGCTTCGCAAGACGGAAACGTCTTGCAAGTTTGTTTCCTTTTTCTTAAAACCGTTAATACAGTTGCGACTTGACTTCGAGGAGCAACTGATAGCACGCGGTGTGGTAGCCTTTTTTGAGGTTTTTGAAGACTTTGGTGATTTTTGAAGCTTTTCCAAAACTTTTCCGAAACCGTGCTTCGCAAGACGAAAAAATCGCAAGACGAAAAAACTCGCGGAACGAATTAATTTCGTCTTGCGAGGCACCACTGTATTGTGATTTGGTTTATATCAAATCCACTCTGCTTTAATACAAGGAAACCTGTCAGTTATAATAATAAAATCCCATTAGCAATGGGACAAATTGGTTTGTCGGTTTATCTCCCCCAACCCACCCCCACCCTGGCTTTTAAATCTTTTCCTGACTGAGAGACCAACCATCTTTTAGGGAAGCTTTTAATATTTGATGAATTATTGTATTTTAATATTTTGCTGGAAGCTGCCCAGAGTGGCTGGGGAAACCCAGCAAGATGGGTGGGGTGTAAATAAAGTATTATTATTATTACTTTTGTGTTGATGCCAAAGTGGCAGCAGAAATGGAGGAGTCACCGTTGCTCAGAGTATACAGAACAAAGGAGCTGCCAAATGTTCGGGCATTTCAGCCACAGATGGGAACCTCACTTGGCGACTCCTGGGTCCTCCGGACTTCAGATCTCTAGAAAAGGAGTACTGTATCGGCCTGAATATAAGCCTCACTTTCCCCCCAAATCCCAACCATGGAAAGCTAAAGTGTGGCTTATATTCAGGCCAATACAGTACTGTATTAGAGAAAGGTTCAGCCTTGCTGGCATCCTCTTAATATTGACAAGCGGAAGAAGGACGGCTTAAATTTGCCGCCTGACCAAATGGAAAGCATCGCTGCCAAAACAGACATATGGTCAAATGGAACAAAAAAAAAAGTCTTGCTCCCAAACTCGGTTTGCCTCTAGGGTGGAGATGGGGGATTTGTGGCCCTCCAAACGTTCTGGGACTCCAATTCCTATCATCCCTGACCACTGGTGAGGATGGCTAGGGGGCAAGGTGGATTTGTTTTAAATCAAATTGATTTAAATCCCAATTTAAATCCCTAGTTTTGATTTAAATCATTTTCTACAGAAAGACTCAGCCTTGCTGGCACCCTCTTAATATGGACAAGCAACAGAAAGTTTTCTTTTTGGAATAATAAAATCATTTTTACAGAAAGGTGCAGCCTTGCTGGCATCCTCTTAATATTGACAAGCAGAGGAAGGTGTGGGGTGGTTAAGGGTTAACCTTCTGAGTGTCCTGTATCTGGGGAGGAGCTTCCCAGGAAGCAGAAGCTGCGTTGTTTCTTTGTCTGTGTGAAAGTTAGTTTCACTTTTTGCCATGAGTGAGAGGGAGCGAGTGTACGGCACAGCATGTGTTCAAGTTCCGATGGATTTATTGCTTGTAAATAAACACTGTTAAAGAGAGAAGAACAGTGTGTGGACTTTCCTTTCCTTCTTCTCACACGGAGGCAACCGCTGCTGCTCTGTTACTGCCTGGAGACATTTTCTATTGTTCTTTCCTAGATCATGAGATCCAGGCTTTTGTGGTTCCAGAAATTGCCAACTGTCTTTTAAGCCTGTCTGCTCTTGTCGCTGATGGTTTCTGTGTAAAGTTTGCAAATAACATGTGTTCTTTTTCCAGGGATGGGAAGCAGCTGTTCACTGTTGAGTGCAAGAATAGGCTATTCGTGGTTGAGATGCCTATTGCTGGTGATGACCCCCCTGAGGTAACACAGGTGCAGTGCGCAAACGTACCACCGCATGATGACTGTTTTCATCTCTGGCACAGGAGATTTGCGCACACAGGTTGGTCCTATATCAAGAAGGCCCCAGAGTGTACAGAGGGGTGCAAGTTTAAGGGATGTGACAAGTTCTTAGATTGCAGAGCCTGTAAGCAATCCAAGGTAACAACATGCTCATATCCCAGGTCGGACAGAAAGACTAACAGGCCTTTTGAGCTAGTCCATGCAGATTTGTGTGGGCCCATGCCGGTGGCATCACTGGGTGGGTCCAAACATGTTTTGTTGCTTTGGGGTGATTTTTCGAAGACCTCTTGATTTTTTACGATTAAACACAAGAGTGAAGCTGCTGCATTGATTAAAGATTGGATTACAGCAGTTGAGTTGCTTTCAAAGTGATAGAGGGGTGGAGTTTACTGGGTCTGCACTGCATAATTTCTTCCGCCAGAAGGGAATCAGTCATAGGCTGACAACACCACACAGTCCTCAACAGAATGGTGTTGCTGAACATAAGAACAGAACACTGCAAGAGGCTGTGGGTGCCATGTTGTTTGACGCAGGTCTCCCGCAATGCTTTTGGGCCGAAGCTTGGCGGTGTGTGGTTTTTGTCCAAAATCGCGTGTTTAATTCAAGTGTAGGGGACACGCTCTATTTTCTGCTGCACGGTAAGAAGCCCAAAGTGCATTTCTTACGTGTTTTTGGCTGTGAGGCTTGGGTCCTCATTCCAAAGGCCAAACGCAGAAAGGGTGAACCAAGATCCAGGAAGATGATCTTTGTGGGATATGAACCTGGTTCCAAAGCTTGGCGGTTCACATATCCCGATGGCAACCAGTCTCGGCTGTTTATAAGCAACAGTGCTGAGTTCTGTGAGCAAAGTGGGTGGACACGCATACATGGTAACCCGGATGTTCTTTCAGAGCAGTTTCTTGACTCAGATGAGGAAGATGAGGGAACTGAACCTGTTGCTGAGGAACAGAGTCCAGAGCAACAGAGTCCAGGACAGGAGCGGCTCAGAACCCCTCCACAGGCCACTGTCAAGTCTGAGCCAAAGAGTGAGCCATCCTCACCCGCAGGTCCAGCTGTAAAGTTCAAAATACGCAGCAGGTCAGAGGGGGAGTTCTCTGACACTGGGGATGGTCTGGCTGGCCCTTGGGGGGCAGAGGGGGTACCAGAGCTTACGCTGAGGAGATCAGCGAGGACTACTAAGGGGAAGCCACCTGACAGGTTTGAAGCCACAAGTGTGTGGGTTGGTGTGGCTAGGTGTGAACCTGAAACCTTTGAGGATGTTCAGAAGCTGCCTCAGGAAGAAGCCAGCAAATGGCATGAGGCGATGCAGGAGATGAGCTCAATGGAGTCTCTAGGTGTGTTCTCCCTCACAACGTTGCCGGCTGGCAAACAAGCTGTGAGTAGCAGATGGGTTTATCGTCTTAAACCCACAGAAGCTGGAGAACCACAGTACAAGGCTAGGTTAGTTGCCACAGGGTTCATGCAGCGGGAGGGAGTCCATTTCACAGAAGTGTATGCACCGACTTCCAGAAGTGGAACTCAGAGCATGCTCTTAGCTGTTGCTGCACAAAGAGGTTGGAAGGTAAACCACTTTGATGTGGATGTTGCCTACTTGAACTCAGCCCTCCAGGAGGAGTTGTACATGCTTCCTCCTCCAGGGTTTGAGGCCAAGGGGCAAGGCATTGTGTGGAGATTGCATAACTCTATTTATGGTTTACGTCAATCTGCCAGAAACTGGAACATGTGTCTGAATGAAGTCTTAGAGCAGTTAGGTTTCAGGAAAAGTGTTGCTGATAGCTGTCTGTACCTTAAAGGGTCAGGAGAGACACAGGAAGCGGTCCTGGTCTTTGTTGATGACATTCTTTATATGGCCCAGACAGGTAAACATGTGGAGAAGTTTGCTAAGGAGCTTGGTAAGCAGTTCAAGCTCAAACACCTGGGAGCTGTTCACTCTTACCTAGGCGTAGAGGTAGCTCGAACAGAAGATGGAAGCTTTTTGCTCAGCCAGAAGGGTAAGATTGAGCAACTGCTTCAGACGTTCAGAATGACTGAGTGTGCAGGAGTTAGGACACCCATGGAGACGAGCTACGTGAAAGACAGTCAGCAAGTAGAACGCGCTGTGTTCAAAAACACTGAGCTCTTTCAGTCAGCTCTGGGTAGTCTGTTGTATCTTTCCCAGTGGAGCAGACCTGACATAGCGTTTGCTATCAATCTGCTTAGCCAGGAAGCTTCAAGTCCAAGTGTGCAAGCCTGGAATGGTATCAAATGGGTGCTGCATTACCTGCAAGATATGAAGGACTTCTGCCTTAAGCTGTCAGCTAGGGGCGACGTCAAGCTGACGTTGTGGGTGGACGCTGATTGGGCCAATCTCGGAGATAGGAAGTCCATGTCAACCCTTTCTATCCCTGCCATGGTCCGAACCCAAGTCTTTGAAGCTGCTGTATTTCAAGGGAAGGTCCCTTGGCCCCCCTGGCAGAGAGAAAGACTTTGACTCCCTCCTCCCAGCCATCCCAGCAGCCCTCAGGCTTCCCCTTAGCTGCTTCTAACGTAATAAACAACCACCAATTAATACCATGCCTACTTTGGATCTGAGAATTAAGAAGATAACCTGCCAAGAAGAATACACAGCTATTTCTCCCCCTCAAGGTACCTTGTATTCCTCAACAGCCTCTTCCAGAGGAATCACCTCGTGCTGTTTATGCATCTTGGATCTGCCCCAAACCACACAGATGGGGGCTTCATCCTCCTTGCAAAAGAGTTTCAGGGGCTCCTGGTGCTTCTCACAGACTCCTCCTTTCCCTCTTGAAGACTGAGAGCCTTGGCTACTTCGACAAAGGTAGCCAATTGCCGATTGCGAACGAGACTGCTTCTCTGGACTCCAACTCGGCCTTGAGGACAGGAAACCAGCCTCCTTTTTGCTCCGCTGCACTGGATCAGGCCAGACCGGCAGAAGTTGTGCCCACACTCTGGGATGGTCCCTGTGTCATAAGAGAGTCAGGGTCAGAGAGGGGAATGAAGGAGAAGGACCCTACCAATATCAAATAGATCGTATTCTGCCTTAAAACCCTACAAGAAGGTCAACTGTGCCTTGGGGAATGGATCGTTTTTCGCTGTATCGAATTGTATCCTTTTTGCTGTATCTTTCTCATTGACTTTAAGAATGGATCTGAATGTATTTTTCGACTCAAATGTATTTTTCCTCAAAATGCTGTACTTTTCTAAATGTATCCAAATGTATCCGAATGGGTTTTTGTATTTCCCCCCAATCTCATCGCCTAGAGAATGTTCCTTAAATGTAACAATCACTTGTTCCAAATGTATTTGATACAAATGTATTCGAGTGTATACTTTTATGGGAAAACGTAGCTAGGAAAATGTGGAGATATATATATATTGCTTATAGTGCCTTTGAACGGTCAACGTTCCACCCTCTATCCTTTCACGAGCTGCCAAAAACACTCTCCACACCACACTGCCATCTACTGGGTCTACAAATGATACCATGAATACACACAAATACAAGCTCTAAAATAAATTTGTTTTATTTTCCCATAAGTATGCAAACATAAGACTATCACACCCGAACTGATAGCTATGCAGAACAGGATTTCCCCCCCTCCCTCCATCGGATAGCTGCCTGCCTGCCTGCCTGCCTGCCTGCCTGCCTGCGTGCCTGAACATACCATGCACCCGGGGGGCGCTGCGACCGGCGCCCATTGGGAAGGAACAAGACAGGAAAAGGAAGGAAATGGGAAAGGTTTTTTTAAGGCCCCACTTTTCACATGGTGTCCTGTTGCGTGGTCTGAAAGTACTCTTTATTGTTTGATTTGGGTTAATGTCAGAATAAAAGCGAGTTCCTTCAAAATAACACATTCCTTTTTATCTTACCAATTTCTCATATTGTAAGAAGTGGAAGAAGAAACCATAGAGAGCATTAATATTTTCCTTCTGATCAATATAGTCAAACATTACAATTATCCATTTTGGAATGAGCACCTATAGGGAGAAGACAGATATCAGTAAGCCAAAGCAAGACCAAGACAACAAACCCCTTCTGGAATATGGTCAGCGTGTACAACATCTAGCTGAATCATCACCAGGATAACTAAGTCAGACTGGGGGAAATATCATTCTTCAGAACCAAGACATCATTACCATGCTTTCCAAGTTACCTGAAAGTCACTAGAACACTTGCGAGCACAGAGCTAAGACACAGCTAAAATAAGAGAATCCTCTGTTATTATGGAAATGGGAATCAGATTCTTCAGTAGTCTAGTGCTTATCACTGTGCCTGCAAGACACTGAAAGACACTGCTTAACATTCTGAACATCTTCACTCTTGATAATTTCTCACAAGCTAGAAGCAGCCCCGGTTCTTGTTAAGGGAGAAGGCAGGGCAATGCAGCTACTTTGACATACTTTACTGCCAAGGGGAAAGAGAAGCCAAAACATGTTTTATTTACCAAGCTTGGCACTGAGTGCGATGTTCAGCAAGTTCTGAATTTCTTCTGGTGCCAAGCCTCTCTCTTGCACAATCTTTTCCACAGTCTCCAAAGGACTCTGCAAAGCTCCCTGCTTCCGTAAGGCACTATCTTGAATTTGAAAAAAGTCAAAGTGTGATTCAAATCCATTCAAAAACCCGTCCTCATGCATGATGGCCTGTCCAATGGCTTGCTTTACCATCAATTGGCATGGGAGCCCCATTGAGATGCCATGGCATTTGGAAAACTCTGGAATTCTGAACTAGCCTCTTGCTTTCTTGCTCCTTGGTTCAGTGGGTAGGTAGGTGTAGGTCGGGGCAAGTCGAAAGCTTCCTTGAAATTCCTCAGCCCCAGCCAGCATTGCCAATGGGCAGGATGATGAGAATTGTAGTTCAGCAACGTCTGGAGGGCCAGAGGTTACCCTCACCTGTTTTATCGGTTAGTGTGCTAAGATCTGGGCACAAGCCCAATTCAGCTGATGGTACTTAACAAGGGCTTGCTTTACACAAAACATGAGAGCTAATACACTATTCTGCTCCACTATACAAAACAGCCCCTTCTCTAGAGAAAGCTAAAGAAAATACAAACTTTGGGGTTTGTAGATGGTTGTAAAGGTTGCTGAAAGGTTTCTAGTTCACTAGTTGGAAACAGCTTCCAGGCTAGGCAGGACCAAGGTTGCTTTGTAACTGTTCCTGTCTGCCTGCTTGCCATCGTGCATATTTGTAAACCATTTCTGCCAAAATATATACATCTGCAATAGTAGTTTCTGGAAGCAGACCCTGCAAGAGTGCACACTCGCACTTCCGGGTTAGCGCCATCGGCAATGGCGGAGTTCCTCTGACTGAGAGGAACCCGCTCCGTGAAAATCGGGTCTTGCCGCTGCGGCGAAGGCGGAGACCCTTCAAAATCCCAGGCGGAGGAAGCCTGGGAACGTGGGATTCGGCTGACACCAGGAGCCTACTCGCAGGGAAACCCTTTTTCGGCGATCTGAAGCGACGTGGGGTGAGCGGCGCGGTGTTTTGAATCGACCGCTACTTTTATGGAGTGAAGCCGCACAGCCGTTGCCGGAGAGCGCTGACTTTTTCCTGTGGACAATTGGACTCTAAACAAGTACCCGTGAGTAGAATGGAAAATTGGATTAAGAAACAATTTAATTTGGCACTGAAGCGGGAAGGTTCTAAACAGGAAGTCTGCCTTCCGTTTTTGTAAATAGACTGAAGCAAAAATTTGCAAGCTACAGTCTGGAAAGTCGCATATAAAGGTCTAAACTTCCTTCAGTTTTAACCACCAAACCCCCTCTTGGAAGCAGGAGAAAAGGGGGGGGGGGGAATTTTGATTGTTCAAGCCTGCAGGAGAGAGAGTAAAGAAAGATAAATTTCCACCGTCTCAAACCTGGGAACGGGGTGTCAGAGACAGAAATTTTTGGGGAAGTTCATTGACTGTGAATGGAACGTCTTTTGACAGATAGTTAAAGAAGAGAAACAAATTGATTCCAATGTTGCCTTCTGCATTTAAAAGAAACAAAATATTTGAAAAATGAAAGTAATTTTCCTTTGTTGGACCTGTTTTCAAAAGATGGATACAAATAGAAATTGTCTCCCCTAGAGGGAGCTTGTTAAATTGTTGCTGGAGTCGATCTGGGGATTTCACAGCTGTGGAGATTAGGATCGTGGGACCAGACTCTGACCTAATAATAATAATAATAATAATAATAATAATAATAATAATAATAATAATTTATTATTTGTACCCCGCCCATCTGGCTGGGTTTCCCCAGCCACTCTGGGCGGCTTCCAACAAAGATGAAAGATACACTAAAATGTCACATATTAAAAACTTCCCTGAACAGGGCTGCCTTCAGATGTCTTCTGAATGTCAGGTAGATGTTTATCGCTTTGACATCTGATGGGAGGGCATTCCACAGGGCGGGCACCACTACCGAGAAGGCCCTGTGCCTGGTTCCCTGTAACTTGGCCTCTCGCAGTGAGGGAACCGCCAGAAGGCCCTCGGAGCTGGACCTCAGTGTCCGGGCAGAACGATGGGGGAGGAGACGCTCCTTCAGATATACTGGACCAAGGCCGTTTAGGGCTTTAAAGGTCAGCACCAACACTTTGAATTGTGCTCAGAAACGTACTGGGAGCCAATGTAGGTCTTTCAAGACCGGTGTTATATGGTCTCGGCGGCCGCTCCCAGTCACCAGTCTAGCTGCCGCATTCTGGATTAGTTGTAGTTTCCGGGTCACCTTCAAAGGTAGCCCCACGTAGAGCGCATTGCAGTAGTCCAAGCGGGAGATAACCAGAGCATGTACCACTCTGGCGAGACAGTCTGCAGGCAGATAGGGTCTCAGCCTGCGTACCAGATGGAGCTGGTAAACAGCTGCCCTGGATACAGATTTGACCTGTGCCTCCATGGACAGCTGTGAGTCCAAAATGACTCCCAGGCTGCGCACCTGGTCCTTCAGGGGCACAGTTACCCCATTCAGGAGCAGGCAATCCTCCACACCTGCCAGCCTCCTGTCCCCCCAAAACAGTACTTCTGTCTTGTCAGGATTCAACCTCAATCTGTTAGCCACCATCCATCCTCCAACCGCTTCCAGACACTCACACAGGACCTTCACCGCCTTCACTGGTTCTGATTTAAAAGAGAGGTAGAGCTGGGTATCATCCGCATACTGATGAACACCCAGCCCAAACCTCCTGATGATCTCTCCCAGTGGCTGCATGTAAATGTTGAAAAGCATGGGGGAGAGGACAGAACCCTGAGGCACCCCACAAGTGAGAGCCCAGGGGTCTGAACACTCATCCCCCACCACCACTTTCTGAACACAGCCCAGGAGGAAGGAGCAGAACCACTGTATGACAGTGCCCCCAGCTCCCAGCCCCTCAAGATGGTCCAGAAGGATGTTATGGTCAATGGTATCAAAGGTCGCTGAGAGATCCAGCAGAACTAGGAAACAGCTCTCACCTTGTCCCTAGCCCAACCAGTGCGACCAAGGCAGTTTCAGTCCCATGATGAGGCCTGAATCCCGACTGGAAGGGATCCAAATGGTCCGCTTCTTCCAGGCGTGCCTGGAGTTGTTCAGCAACCACTCGCTCAATCACCTTGCCCGAGAATGGAAGATTTGAGACTGGGCGATAATTGGCCATCGTGGCCGCAATCTAAAGATGGTTTTTTAAGAAGCGGTTTAATGACCGCCTCTTTCAGCGGGTCTGGGAAGGCTCCCTCATGGAGGGAAGCATTCACCACCCCACGAAGCCCATCGCCCAGTCCTTCGTGGCTAGCTTTTATAAGCCAGGATGGGCAAGGATCCAGGAGACAGGTGGTTGGCTTCACTCGTCCAAGCAGCCTGTCCACATCCTCGGAGGTAACAGATTGGAATTGATCCCACACAACTTGACTAGACAGGACTCTAGCACTCTCCCGCCCTGGCCCTGCTCCCACAGTGGAGTCTACTTCTTCCCGAATCTGAGCGATTTTATCTGCAAAAAACTTTGCAAAAGCATTGCAGGAGATCATGTGGCCCGTACTGGGCCCCGATGTCGCAGGTGGTTCCGCTAAATTGTGAACCACCTGAAAAAGTCTCCTGCTGCTGTTTTCTGCAGATGCAATAGAGGCGGCGAAGAAAGTCCTCTTCGCCGTCGCTATCGCCACTTGGTAGGCTCGACGTTGAGCTCTAACCTGTGTCCGGTCAGATTCGGAATGAGTTATCCGCCACCGGCGCTCTAGCCGTCTCAACGATTGTTTCATTGCCCTCAGATCCATGGAAAACCACGGGGCTCTCCGGGCTCCATGCAATCAGAGAGGTCGCTTCGGAGCCAAACAGTCAATAGCCCTGGTTAACTCCACATTCCAGCGGGCCACCAGGGCATCGGCTGAAAGGCCATCAACATGGGATAGAGCATCCCCCACCACTCTCTGGAAACCATTTGGATCCATTAAGTGGCGGGGGCGGACCATCCGAATCGGTCCCACCTCCCTGCAGAGGGGATGGGTCGCAGAGAAGTCCAGTTGCACCAGGAAGTGATCTGACCATGGCACTTCTTTCGTTTCGCTTTTACTTAGTGTCAGATCACCAACATCCATAGAGGTAAACACCAGGTCCAAGGCATGTCCGCGGCTATGGGTTGGGCCAAACTTATTCAGGGACAGCCCCATGGAGGCCATGCTTTCCACGAAGTCCCGAGCAGCCCCTTGTAAGGTCGTGTCGGCATGGATGTTAAAATCTCCTAGGACAACCAAGCTAGGTGTCTCCAGGAGAACATCCGCCACAACCTGAAGCAGCTCGGACAGGGAATCCTTGGTGCAGCGGGGAGGTCGGTACACCAAAAGGAATCCTGTACTGCCCCTATTGCCCAACTTCCAGAACATGCACTCGGAAAACTGGGTCTTCCCAATAGGACGCCTGGTGCAAACTAATGACTTCCTAAAAATCACTGCAACCCCCCCTCCCCGCCCACATGACCTGGGTTGCTGTGCGTAAGAGAAACCTGGTGGACAAGCAGCGGCAAGGACAGGCCCATCTGCTTCATCCAACCAAGTCTCTGTTACACATGCCAGGTCAAGTCCTCCATCCATGATCAAGTCATGGATGGCAGTGGTCTTATGAATCATTGACCTGGCATTGCACAGCAACACTTTCAGGTCGTGTGGGTATCCCTTGCTGATTCTAGTATCCATCCGGTCAGGACCAGACCCGGAGGCAGGGATAGTCCTCAGACAACGACTAAACCTGCCTCCTCTGTAATGACATGGTCTGGTTTTAGCGTAACTCCTCCTCCTACCCGTGATCACTGAGATCGGTTGTCCCAGTGCATTCCCCCCTGTGGAACATGCCCCAGCCATTTTGTTGGCTGGGACGTACTCCCCAGCAGCCCTGAGCCCTCCCCTTAAGAACAAAATAACACCTTTAAAAAAAAACAAATAAAACAATACAAACAAAAAACAATAAAAATTACAAAAACATAAAATCAAACAAATTCCCAGGCCCAATAAACATCCATCCCACCCCACCCCACTCCATACAAAAAATTCAAAAGAAAAATTTAAAAACATTTTAAAAGCACTCTGCACCCCTCCAGCGGAGCACAGCAGTCCTTATGAGGCTTCAGGCCCCGCCCCAGGCCAGATGGTGAGTGGCAGGAAGGAGCAGGGCCCTCAGACACTCACACAGGAGAGTCCTCCTGGGCAGCGGAGCACAGCAGTCATTATGAGGCTTCAGGCCCCACCGCAGGCCAGATGGTGAGTGGCAGGAAGGAGCAGGGCCCTCAGACACTCACACAGGAGAGTCCTCCTGGGCAGCGGAGCACAGCAGTCATTATGAGGCTTCAGGCCCCGCCCTGGGCCAGATGGTGAGTGGCAGGAAGGAGCAGGGCCCTCAGACACTCACACAGGAGAGTCCTTGAATAAAAATGTGTTTAGAAGAAGTTTTGGTGCTTGCTTTTTGCAAGGCAAGCGCTTTGTTGGAGCAGATGCATGAGAAGATGGATTTGATGACTGTTGCAGTCAAAAACTTTGGACAAACGGCGAATACTCATATAGAAACCATTCAGGAACCAACCCAGGAACCTGTTTTGACAGGGCAAGAGCAAGTGCAGAAGATAATGGAGGAGGTTGCTGCTGAGCCTCAAGTAACACAAATGGAGAGAACCGAGGCCCTGCAGGAGCATAAGCCGCTGTTCTTGAAGACTGAATCTGGAGTGGGCCAGGGGGGATCTGGAGTTGTGGGGGCTCTTAATTTTGGAGGGACTTTGAAACATGCTTTTAAATACTTTCTGGACTACACTGTTGACTGTGGGGAATGGGCTGATCTGTTGAGGGGAGATGGAGATACTTTTGGGTTGGAGTTTCCCCGAGACCTACTCCTCAATGGGAAAGGAAAGAAATTAAGAAAGAGATCAATAAAATACAAGGTAAAGTGCAGGTACAAACAAGAAGATGATCTGCAGAAGGGACATGGAAAAGACTTAAGAGCCTCGGACATAAGATTACCAGGTTGATGGACTAGATGGAATGGATAGTAAGGACTGACATAACCCGAGACCAAGAAGAAGAGACGTTGGATGAAGATTGGAAGAAAGTTTTTTTTTTAAAAAAAAAATTATTTCGGGAATTAGTGTAAAATTAACGAGTATTAGGAAAAATGTTGGAATGAAACTATTTGGCTTTAGTAGAAATGATATAAGGAGTTATGTATAAATAAGTATTAAGTTTTAAGCTTTAAGGTATTTTATGGTAAGATAAGGTTAAAATAAATTAAGGTAAATTGAACGACAGAATATAGTGAAAGATGGAAAGGATTTGCTGAGTTAATTAATAGGTTAGACTGTTAAGATAAACCACCCAACAAAAATTGAGAAAGATGGAAAGAATTTGCTGAAACAATTAATTAAACTAGAATACAAAAAGGGAGGTGTGAGGAGGTCGATGAAACAAGTAAATGAAAGATAAAGTTATGGAATATTGGATGTGTGTTTTTTATTGTTGTATTGTTGTATTGGCTTTTATGCTTTTTAATTCCCCCCCCCCCTTTTTTATGTATCGTAATGTATGTCTTGTTAATTTTTTTGTTGTTTTCTTCTTTTTTCTGTAATTTTTAAACTGTTAATAAATATCATGTTAAAAAAAAAAAAGAGTGCACACTCCATGAAGTCCATATGATAGTTGTTCCGCTTGACAATAGTCAGCAAGTGATCTCAAAAGCTTCCTCAAGCCAACGCAGGAAAAGGAGAGCAGGACTGCGTCGTCCGCATACAGAAGCACCGGGAGGGGCATACCTGCCAGTTTGGGAGGGTGGGCATTTTCTTTCTCCATATTTACTGCTAAAGAGTTGATGTAGAAATTAAATAGCATTGGCGCGAGGACACATCCTTGTTTAACCCCATAGTGCGTTTGGATTTCTTTAGTTAGATGGCCTGACCGGTCGCATCTTACCCTCACCCTGGTGTTTTCGTATAGACCACGGATAAGGCGTAATAAGCGCTTGTCTATGTTTGTAGCGCCAAGCTTTTCCCAGAGTCTGTCCCTTGGTATTAGATCAAAAGCCAATTTAAAATCCACAAAAGCTGCATATAAAGACCCCCCTTTTCTAGAGTATTTGTCTGCCAGGTGTTGAAGGATAAGGGCCTGGTCTATAGTTGAACGCTTTGCTCTAAAACCAGCTTGAGCTTCTGATGGAATATGCTCTCTTTCCAAAAGGGAGGTGTGAGGAGGTCGATGAAACAAGTAAATGAAAGATAAAGATATGGAATATTGGATGTGTGTTTTTTATTGTTGTATTGTTGTATTGGTTTTTATGCTTTTTAATTCCCCCCCCCTTTTTTATGTATCGTAATGTATGTCTTGTTATTTTTTTTTTGTTTTCTTTTCTTCTTTTTTCTGTAATTTTTAAACTGTTAATAAATATCATGTTAAAAAAAAAAAGAGTGCACACTCCATGAAGTCCATATGAAGAGTGTTACGGAATGGAGGGGGGGCATATGAACGAAGTCTTACTCCCGAGTAAGAGATGCAGAGCCCGAGGCGATGACTTCAAGGGAACCCTGCCACACTAGGACTCCCCTCGCCCCGTCACAACGTTGCACCAAGCACCGCACAAAAGTCCAAAACCCCAAGACGTGTGGGAATTTTCTGGGGCGCAGGAGAGGATATATTGACTAATTATATCCTTATCCAACTTGTGCTAACAAGTTCCCAAAATATCAGCAGAGTTTATAGACATTCCCCTTTAAGTTCGCAATGGTAACGTCTCCACAGGTTCGCTAGAACCTCTATAATAATTACTCTGGTAATTTCCCCTTTGTTCCCTCTTAAAATACAAGACACGACACAGTCTTTATAAATGTATAAAAGAGCTTACTCACGTTCTGTATCACAGTATGATCCCAGAAGGCAGACAGACTTTAAAAAGTTACATACATTCAGAATCTATCTTATAGCAAGATACTCCTATCCTCCTCTCTTAGCTGAGAGCCAAGAGGGCATGTTGCTCCTTCAGAAGATGAAGATGAGAGGCAAGAGGCAAGAGAGGCAAGAGAGAGAATGGCTGCCTGCCCTGTGCTTTTATCATTTACCTGCACAGGTGAGGCCACACCCACCTCTGGTCACATGCGGAGGAAGTCCGTCCCCAGGAAATTTACCTGCTTGCTGGACAGACATCCCTCCCCATGTTCTAACATGTACACTCTAGGAATGTTGTCATTGACTGCTCCTGTGTTTACATCCCACAAGAAGAAAGCGCCATTTCTGACCCCGTATCCCGATGCTATACATGATCGATGTATTTTAGGAATGAACAATCTATTTGCATGAGGATGCGCTCTACCCAATCAGATGGCGTTGAATGTAGCCCTTCAGCCAATCGCAGCAATGCCATGGCTCTGCAGAGGCAGCTCAGCTCCAGCTGTTTTGCACGCTCCACTGAGCGCTGACAAGGTGATGACAGCTCCCGCTGCGAGAACAAAAAACTGAATCAATGGAAACCTCGTTACCCTGTTAATCCAATCAAAACTAGATGTTGTTTAGTCGTTTAGTCGTGTCCGACTCTTCTTGACCCCCTGGACCAGAGCACGCCAGGCCCTCCTGTCTTCCACTGCCTCCCGCAGTTTGGTCAAACTCATGCTGGTAGCTTCGAGAACACGGTCCCACCATCTCGTCCTCTGTCATCCCCTTCTCCTTGTGCCCTCCATCTTTCCCAGCATCAGGGTCTTTTCCAGGGAGTCTTCTCTTCTCATGAGGTGGCCAAAGTCTTGGAGCCTCAGCTTCAGGATCTGTCCTTCCAGTGAGCACTCAGGGCTGATTTCCTTCAGAATGGAGAGGTTTGATCTTCTTGCAGTCCATGGGACTCTCAAGAGTCTCCTCCAGCACCAGAATTCAAAAGCATCCATTCTTCGGCGATCAGCCTTCTTTATGGTCCAGCTAGATACGATGTAGCAATGTGAGGCCAGGCCACTTCCGAAAAGAACCGTCTGTCTTAAAAAAGCCTAAAAACACTTGGAAATTCATAGAAAATCACTGGTTTCACCGATTCTCTTCATTCCACCGCCAGTCTGCTTCGTTGGCCAAGGACTTGGGAACCCCTCGGTCCCCGCCAGAATTCCCCAAGCGGGAGGTCACCTACTCACAGGAAGGTACTTTACCCGTAGGTGACAATCGCTGGGCAAAAGCTCTCCTCCGGACTTACCCAGGCGGCAGACTATGCAAACCAAAGTTCTATTGTCCTCTTGCAGTAGGTGCTTAGAATGCACTTCCCAAGACATATCCTGTATTTGCATGTTACCCCAACACATTCCTCCTATGTTAATCATGTATAACCCTCCCCTTTTCTGATGGAGTGGTGATGTTTAGCGAACTGTCTGCTGGGATAAGATAGGAACTTTTAAAAGTCCTTGTCACCCCGTTCTCGGGGTTCAATTCATCTCTGAACCTGTTGCGCAATAAACTTTGGTCTCCGCTATTTGCTCCGGTTGGTGGCTGGACTCCTTCTTTGTTCCACAGGGACCCACGGGCTCTGAGCAGCCTCCCACCTGGATTTTTCCGTAACAACAGAAACTCGACTAACCCTCTTGAGAGAAGAAAGGTGGCTTTTGCTCCCGCTGCAATGTTGTAATCTAAATAAGCACATCTTCCTACAAGTGAATAGTAGCCACCTATCTGGGGGGAAATAAAGTGGTATGCTGAGAGACATTGTTACGGTGGAGAGCAAATCTGTGTTCAACAATCCGAACATCCAGAGAGAAACCAGATGGCAGCTTTTTTTTACTGTGTCCACAGAACTCAATGAAAGCCAACCAATGGTTTGGGTCAGGTTAAGTAGAAGCATGTTGAAATCTGCAGATGGCACAAAGTTCAGCGGAAGTAAATCAGAAACAGGGGCAGTTCTTAAACAGCTGAAGAGAATGGGATAAACTTCAACTGAGCAGCCAAGTATTAACATCCTTACAGTAAGGACCTTACCCAACCCTAGTCAGATGTAAACACCATTTTAAAGTATGGCTTGATGAGCTAAAAGATGAATAGGAGTACCCATTCAGAAGCACATCATATTGGAAACAATGCATTTCAGTACTAACACTCAGATATGCACCAGCTTTATTCCCAGTTCGTGATCCAGCAAGAGACAAACGTACTGGAGCTGATTTACATGTCTTTTTCTTCTTTGCTGGATTGGGGCATAAGCACTGAGCCCTATCTTTCTTCTTACCTTTATTCAAACGGTTCAAGGCCTCTTCGATGGAAAGTCGGTCATCTTCTTTCTTTGCTGGTTTGTTTACTACCAGTAGCCAGCAAAGCTTGTTTTGGCACCTTAGAATTCTCGTGTCTCTCCATTATTTTCTTATTCCAGGAAAGAAACACAAGACAAGGTCAGCTTTCCCCCCCTTTTCTTTTGCTAGTATTTTCCTGTCCTCCAATAATCAAGTTTATTGCAGAAAAGGAATGGAGAGCTTTGTTGTTGTTGTTGTTGTTGTTGTTTAGTCGTATCCGACTCTTTGTGACCCCATGGACCAGAGCACACCAGGCCTCCCGCAGTTTGGTCAAACTCATGCTGGTAGCTTCAAGAACACTGTCCAACCATCTCGTCCTCTGTCATCCCCTTCTCCTAGTGCCCTCCATCTTTCCCAGCATCAGGGTCTTTTATAATTCCTCATAGTAATCCGTTCTGATCACTACATCTCTGGATATTTGCACTCCTACATAGGCTGAGCCTGGGACCTGGCTCAGGAATGAAGTCTTTGTCATTACAAAAGACTGGCCAGGCTCCCCAGGGTACCCAATCAAGTGAGCACTAACAGGTAACCTGCCAGACAGGAGGTAAACAACGCACTCAGATGTCTGTTGTAGACCGCCCTTTCTGTGATGTAGGTATGATGTTTCTGGGGGTGGTCTTGGACTCCAGGGCGGGCAATTTAAAATGTCTCTATAAGGGCAGGCATATCTTTGTTCGGAGTCCTCCTCCTTATGTTGGGATACTGCCAGGGAGATAACGTCCATCTGAGCCCCAAGCCGGCTGCCGGACGATCCATCGACCTCCCGTAGTCACGCAGTCACGCAGTATCAGCAATTAGCGACACGAAGCCTTAGAAGCCACATTCCTAGGCTGGTGCACACTCTTTCAGCAGAATCCACACAGCAAAAGATGCACAGCAGGAGAGCATATTTACAGTTTATTCAATGTTGGTCAGAACAAAGGAAAGACATGACCGTCTGCTTCAGCGTTCAAGCACAGACAGAGAAAACGAAAGCAATAGCAAACATAAACATCCTGTGAACAGGAAGTACGCAGACTCTGTGACTCACAGCCTGCTCCCTTTTAAGGTGGAACGGAAATATCCTAACATCCTCCCCCTTTCCGTGTAACCTGTAGTACCTGTGGTTCAACCCAATTGCAACCTTTGTACGCAAACCTTAAGTTGTTCTCTGTTAACAACCTTAGACAACAGATCAGCAGGAATTTCATTTCCTGCCATGTAGGACACCCGAATCAGTCCCTTTTGAATACACTCTCTTGCACGATGTAGCTTAATCTGCAAGTATTTGGTTCTCTGCTTGCAACTCTCTGAGTTCAGCAAAGCCAAACAGGATCTATTGTCTTGATACACTTGTATAGGACATTTCACAGAAACCCCGATGTCCTTAAACAGTTGCATCAACCATTCACAATCCATGAGTGAAAATGACAGAGCATTGAGTTCTGCTTCACAGGAACTTAGGCTCACTGTCATCTGCTTCTTGCACAACCAGTCAAACAGGCAGTGGTTGTACATGTAGCATACTCCAGAAGTGCTTGTACCATCCGTGGTGTCACTTCCAAAACTAGCATCTGCAAAGATTTCAAGACCTCCAGTCTTCTGACTGGTGAACCTCAGCCTGTAGTGCATAGTCCCTTTCAAATAGCGGGCTATGCGCTTCAGAGCTTTCCAATCCTGAACAGTAGGATTGTTAGCATGTCTGCTAAGCAGGTTAGTGCTTACAGCTATGTCAGGTCTTGAGCATCTAGCAATGAAATTCAACTTGCCTAGAATACATCTGTACAGCGTAGTGTCAGAAAACGCTTCAGCAGTACTATCTACCTGGTAACCTGTCACCATCGGTGTGTCTGCTGGGTTTGCATCAACCAAATTCAACCTGGTTAATACATCAGCAATTTTCTGTGTTTGGTGTACCAGAAAATTACCTGCTTGGTCCCTCTCCACCTGCAGAGAAAGATAGTTGGATACCTCACCAAGATCCTTCATGTTAAAGTGCTCCTTCAGCTGAGCTAGGGTGCTTTGATAGAAAGCCTGATTCTTCCAAAACATCAGAAGATCATCAACAAAACATAAACAATACAGTTTGTTTTGCCCCTCCTCCTTGACAAACACACATGGATCAGCTTTGCCCTGGTGAAAACCTAGAGAAAGCAACGTCTCAGTGAGTTTTGTGTTCCAACACCTGGCACTCTGCTTGAGACCATATAAGGATTTCCGCAGTTTACAGACCATTCCCTTCTGTATCTGCATTCCATCAGGTGGAAGCATAAACAGCTCCTCGTTCAAAATCCCGTACAAAAAAGCTGTATTTATGTCATGATGGGAAACATGCAGTTTCTCCTCCGCAGCGATCTTGAGCATCAGCCGAATGCTCTCATATTTGACGGTGGGCGAGTAGGTCTCGTGGTAATCCTGTCCTGGTACCTGTGAAAAACCTCTGGCAACCAATCTGGCTTTGTGTCTGACAACCTTGCCATTCTGGTCTGTCTTGGCCTTGAAGACCCATTTGCTGCCAACCAGTCTCATTCCTGGGACTACCGGTACCAGTTCCCAAGTTTGGTTCCTGTTCAAGGAATCAACTTCAGCCTTCATGGCATTAAGCCAAGGCTCAGCATCTTTAGAGGTTAACTCCTGAACCTCTTTGAAGCTTGAAGGTTCCCACACCTTCTCTGAGCTACTAAGAACAACAGTTGCTGTCTTAGCAAACTCATCAGCAAATCTCTTTGGAGGTCTGCCTTTGGTCGCCCTTTCAGACCTGCGAACCAGACGCAAGTCTTCTGGACTCATCTCCTCCTTCTTTGGAGAAAAGTGACCAATGGTGAACAGTGGTTCTTCCAGTTCATTGTCAGACGCATCAGATGGTCTGACTGAGGCCTTTGCGCTCTGGTAGTCTGCAGTGTCATCACTGTCACTGACACCAGCAGCAGTGCCACCCACTGAACTGGAATCCGAACTCTGATCATCATCATCCTCATCCTCATCCTCATCTTCCTCAACATCATCTGCCTTTTTCACATCACCTTCATCCTCCTCTGGGTAACTCTGGAAAATTCCCACATTTCCCCCCCTCTTAGGATTGTACTCAACACTCCTTGTGAACTTAATGGATTTAGAGTCAGTCATCCATACCCTGTATGCACCCTTTTCATACCCCATGAACAAACCATGTGCCCCACGCTTCCCAGGCTTGTTGCTTTGTGGGGTGTGCACCCACATGTCAGAACCAAAGATTCTCATGTGCTTGATGTTAGGTTTTTTACCAAACATCTTCTCGTACGGAGTACAACCAATAGGTGATGACAGTCTGCGATTAACGGTATAAACTACCGTTGACAGAGCTTCCCCCCAAAACTTCTCAGGGAGGTTGGCATCATGCAACAAGGTTTTCATTCCTTGCAGCAACGTTTGATTTGCTCGCTCCGCAAGTCCATTCATCCATGGCGATCTAGGCATTGACATGTCATGCTGGATTCCCTTCTCAGTCAGGAAAGCTTCCAACTGCTGAGAAGTGAACTCCCCGCCCCGATCAGTAAACAGACAGCCGATACGTTTACCGTGAGTATTCTCCAACCAAGCACAGAATGCCTTAAACCTAGGAAATGCTTGCGATTTCTGCTCGAGCATAAACACATGAATGTACCTGGAAAAAGAATCAATTAGAACCATGAAGTACCTTGCTCCTCCCAAAGAGGGTGCAAGAGGACCAACCAGGTCTGCGTGCACTAGCTGGTAGGGTTTGGAAGCCTGCCTGCTAGACTCCTTGCCTTTTGGAGCAACCTTCACCTTGTTCTCTGCACAAGATACACATTTCATGTGAAATTTACAGGGTTTGATGTTCAAACCTTCAACCAACTCAGGCATCTTGGCCAGCGCTTGCCAAGACATGTGACAAAATCTTCAATGTGCATCGTGAATGCATCCTGCATGAAGAACTTTGTTAGTTTGAGCAACACAACAAGAATCAGCATTAGACACAACAGCATTGTCATCATAAGTTATACAGAATAAACCATCTATAAACTTTGCATGCAAAATGTCCTCTTTGCCTTTCCTGATGACACAGCCGTTCCTCTTGAAGGAAATCTCAAAACCACGCAGAATCAGCTGTGGGACACTGAGCAAATTGTCCGCAGCTCCTGGAACATACAGTACATTACTTGCAAGTTTCACAGTCCCTTTTCCTGCAATTTGCAACGTCCTTCCATCAGCCAGGTGGATCTCTCCGTCTTGAGGTGTGAAGGAGATAAAGAGATGGCGGTCCTTCGAAAGATGGCGCGTGCACCCCGAATCCACAATAAACCTGGCCTTAGCCTTTGGAGCAGTCTCTGCAGCAAGCAAAACCTTGTTTTCCACCAGCGTGGGTTTTTGCAGCTTGCCCCCCTGCTCCTGGCCATGAGACTTGCCTTTAGCCTTTGGTGAAGCAGTGCCAGCAAACAACGCTTTGTTTTTCCCTGGCGTGGGCTTTTGCTGCTTGCCCCCCCCCCCCCGCTGCTTCGGGCCATCTGCAGGCATCTTGCTTTGTTTACCTCTGGCCTTCCAGCCTTTGCAAAGGCGATGACCTTGGTTCCCACGAGAAACAGAGCTCTCAGCTGCCGACTCCTTGGCTCCCCCTGGAGACTGGAATGCTGCCTGGGATGACGTGACAGTCAACTCCCCCTGCAGCTTGCAACCGGTGCCCTCAGCATCCCTGCATTCATTCGCATTCTGGGAAACAGCCAGGACCTCCGATGCATTCAAACTCTGGGCTGGGATGACTGGCAGATGGGCAGCTTTCAAAGCATTCCACATTTTACGTGCAGTCGTGTTGCCAGCTAGCGTGGCAATTTTCTCCAGAGAGACGGATAAGACTATTATGTCAATGGCCCTCGAATTCTGGGCCTCTCATTTCTCTGCCAGAGGAACTGGAAGGGCTTGAGACACAGTATGCCACACTCCATACTGTCGCAACAAACTTTCACACCATTTTGCCCAGGTCTGATAATTGTGCCGATTTAACTTTGGGCACTCAGTGGCCTGAGAAGCTTGGGAAAACTCCATTCCAGCTTTCTGCTTTAGCCTTTATGCCTTCAAAGACGTGTTATCTCGGCAGCTCATAAATCACGAATTCTCTGGCGTCGCTCCCAGACCAATTAAGCCAGCCGGAGTTCTGAGACTCTTGCCGCGGCCCACAGAAAAGCCTCTGCTTTCGCTTTTCCACATACCTCAGCAGTCTGTTGCAATTTTACTCTCCTGTAAGTGCCGTGAATCTGGGCCCGAAACCTTGTTGTTGGGATACTGCCAGGGAGATAACGTCCATCTGAGCCCCAAGCCGGCTGCCGGACGATCCATCGACCTCCCGTAGTCACGCAGTCACGCAGTATCAGCAATTAGCGACACGAAGCCTTAGAAGCCACATTCCTAGGCTGGTGCACACTCTTTCAGCAGAATCCACACAGCAAAAGATGCACAGCAGGAGAGCATATTTACAGTTTATTCAACGTTGGTCAGAACAAAGGAAAGACATGACCGTCTGCTTCAGCGTTCAAGCACAGATAGAGAAAACGAAAGCAATAGCAAACATAAACATCCTGTGAACAGGAAATACGCAGACTCTGTGACTCACAGCCTGCTCCCTTTTAAGGTGGAACGGAAATATTCTAACACCTTATCCCTCCTTTAAAAATGAAACTCTGATTAGTAAGAGTTTGGGGAATTAAAAATGGTTTGTTCTGGGGGCGCTGAAGCTGTGTTCTGGCTTGAAAACCCAGTGAGACCACTGGGCCATCTGGTTCTGTATGGTCTGCCACAGCCAGCAGCTGCTCTCCAGGATTTCAGAGCTCTGTTTCCCATGAGTGGATTGAAACCGCCGCTTTTTGCATCATGTGCCTCTCCCAGTGGGCCACCCAGAGCCATTTCCTGTATAGCGTTCTACATCCCATGTTGTCCTGCTTCTTCCAGCTCAATTCAGTTAATTCTGCAACTGTGCAAGTTAGGCCGCATCTGCTTTATGCATTCAAAGCACCATCATGCCACTTGACATTCTAACAGTTGCATCTTTGTAGTCAATCCCTTCAGCACGTTGGACAGCAGTCTCTCAAGGCTCAGCCACAGTTACCTTGTGCCCCATGCTTCCTAGGCCCAGGTCCGTGCTTTAAAGGCACTGTGTCCGAGTGTTTTGTTGTCCCAGGGCTTTCTAATTGTGACTCATTTTCAGCATCCCTTTCCAGGGCAGCTTTATTTATTTCATGTCTTTAAGGAGTCCTCTGTGCGTGGCAAAGGCTTGTTGCTGCGACAATAGGAGGCTGCCTTATACTGAGTCCCACTATGGCTCTATCTAGCTCAGTCTTGTCTACAATGGATGGCAAAAACTCTCCAGGGTTTCAGACAGAGGACATTCTAGCTGGAGATACAACAGATTGAACCGGAGAGCTTCTGCATGTAAGCAGCTGCTTTACCACTAAGCTATGGCCCTTCTCCCATTGCTTCTGCCCTGAATGAACTGCAAGCCTGTCCTACAGTCCTCCCAAAACTCTCTTTTGTGGCTACACTCTGCAGGAGGTCATTGGTTGCAGAATTTGAGCAGTCTGCACAAGCGACTGAATCCATGAGAAGGCTGATCTGTAATGAAATGCTGACTTTCAGGCATCTCTTGAAGACCTTTTTTATGCCAACAGCTCTGTGCTACCATTTAAACATTTCTTGAGCACCCAGACATTTGAATTCTTTGGACTGATTTTAATGTCCACCCTACACCCGCTTTTGTACATTGCTGTCTTTTATGACATGCCCTAGCTTCTGAGACCGGAAAAGACCCTGATGTTGGGAAAGATGGAGGGCACAAGGAGAAGGGGACGACAGAGGATGAGATGGTTGGATGGTGTTCTTGAAGCTACCAGCATAAGTTTGATCAAACTGCGGGAGGCAGTGGAGGACAGAAGTGCCTGGCGTGCTCTGGTCCATGGGGTCACGAAGAGTCGGACATGACTAAACAACTAAACAACAACAACAACAAACAACAAAGCTTCTGAGAAGCCTTTCGCTCAAACCAGTTAGACATGACATGCGTCCCATCTCTCTCCTGAATGTGGATTACAAAATTTTTGCTGACATTTTGGCAAGTAGACTTAAAAAAGTGTTAAACGAAGTAATTCATAAAGATCAGGCAGGCTTTCTCCCAGGCAGACACATTTTTGTTAATACTAGAAACATCATAGACATTTTGGAACTTTTACAAACAAATATGAATACAAGAGCAGTGTTGATTTTTATAGATGCGGAGAAGGCCTTTGACAATATATCTTGGATGTTCATGAATTTTTTTTTTGAAGGGATGGGAGTTGGACGGGGGTTTGAAAATGCTATAGAGGCAATCTATTCAGAACAAAAAGCTAAATTAATAGTTAACAATGTGGTGACAGAAGATTTTAAAATTCAAAAAGGAACACGACAAGGTTGCCCGATTTCCCCTTTGTTATTCATTTCGGTCCTGGAGGTGCTCTTGAATATGATTAGAGGGGATCGGTTGGTGGAAGGGATTCAGGTCGGAGCCAAACAGTACAAACTTAAAGCTTTTGCAGATGACCTGGTTTTGACATTGCAGGAACCAGACTCTAGTACGAAAAGAGTTTTGGAACTGATTCAAGAGTTTGGTCGGTTGGCGGGTTTTAAATTAAATAAGCAGAAGACAAAGGTTCTGGGAAAAAAATTGACAACTGAGGAATCAGAAAGGTTTCAGAAAGAGACAGATTTAAAAATTGTTAAGAAGGTGAAATACCTAGGGGTTAATATGACTTCTAAAAACTTGTATCTATTTAAGGATAATTATGAAAAGTGTTGGACAGAAATTAAGAAGGACTTAGAAACTTGGTCAAGACTGAAACTCTCCTTGTTGGGTAGAATTGCTGTGATAAAAATGAATGTATTGCCAAAGATGTTATTCTTGTTTCAGACCCTACAGATCGTGGACAGAGTGGAATGTTTTACAAAATGGCAGAGAGATATTTCTAAGTTTGTCTGGCAGGGCAAAAAGCCCCAAATAAAATTTAAAATTCTAACTGATGCTAAAGAAAGAGGGGGGTTTGCCCTGCCGGATTTGAGACTGTATTATGAATCGGCGGCTTTCTGCTGGTTGAAGGATTGGTTTTTACTTGAGAACACTGATGTCCTAGATCTGGAAGGGTTTAATAATGCTTTTGGATGGCATGCATACTTGTGGTACGACAAGGTAAAAATGCATAAGGCCTTTAAGAACCATATTGTCAGGAAAGCTGTGTTTAATGTCTGGATAAAATACAAAGACTTATTAGAAAACAAGACCCCAAGGTGGCTGTCATCAATGGAAGCCAAGGCCCCGAAAAGACTCAATATGGAGGCCAATTGGCCAAAATATTGGGAGATAATAGAAAAAGAAGGTGATACTTGGAGATTGCAGAGTTTTGAGAAATTAAAAGGTAAAGTGCGAGATTGGTTACATTATGCTCAGATCAAGGAGGTTTTTAAGTTGGACAAGAAAGTAGGTTTCCAGGTGGAAAAATTGAAATTAGAAACAGAGCTGTTAGAACCTAAGACCAAAGTACTTTCAAAAATGTATAACTTGCTGTTGAAATGGAATACGCAGGATGAAATTGTCAAATCAGCTATGATAAAATGGGCTCAGGACATTGGGTATAATATTATGTTTGCTGACTGGGAAAAGTTATGGACCACCGGAGTAAGGTTCACGGCATGTAATGCCTTGAAAGAAAACATTATGAAAATGATATATAGGTGGTACATGACCCCAGTTAAGCTGGCAAAAATATATCACTTGCCCGATAACAAATGTTGGAAATGTAAAGAAGCTGAGGGAACATTCTTTCATCTTTGGTGGACATGCCCAAAGGTTAAGGCTTTCTGGGAAAAGATTTATAATGAACTAAAAAAGGTATTTAAGTATACCTTCCTTAAGAAACCAGAGGCCTTCCTTCTGGGCATTGTCGGCCAAGGGGTGTTAAAGAAGGATAGAACTTTCTTTATGTACGCGACAACAGCAGCAAGAATTCTCATTGCAAAGTATTGGAAGACACAGAATTTGCCCACCCTGGAAGAATGGCAGACGCAACTGATAGACTACATGGAATTGGCTGAAATGACTGGCAGAATCCGAGATCTGGGAGAAGAGACGATGGAAGAGGACTGGAAAAAATTTAAAGACTATTTACAAAAACATTACAAATTGTATGAATGCTAGGAGAATGCACAAATGAAAGTAACATGGCAACAGTAAAATTATTGTAAGATATTTGAGAACATATGATGTTTGAGCTAACGTCGAAAATGGAAGTAATATTTGGTTCAATAGAAGGAGTTGAATTTATGACAAATACAAGTTAAAAGTCGAAATTGAATACCTGAGATTTATAAAATAAGAATGGAAGTAAGGTAACAAATTGCTGCATACAATTATATTGTCGGGAACACAGGCAAGGGAGATGTGAGGAAGTCCAAAGTTTATGAAAACATAATTTATGAATACTGTTATTTTATTTGTATTTTCCTTTTGTATTCTTCTTTTTCTTGGAGTTTGGTTTTATCTTTCCTTTTTTCTTGTCTGTTTGATGTTGTTTTGGTTGTTAAAAAATCTTAATAAATATTTATAAAAAAAAGACATGACATGAATTAGTCGTTTTATCCACCCGGCATGTATGGAACAGACCCTGACGAATCAAATGACAAGGCATAATTAATCCCCCAGCTGAACTGAACAGGGAGCAGCAGCTGGGGTAGAACATGCAAACAAGAAATTATTAGTTCAAGGTATAGAAGCCCCAGAACACCCCAGCCACATGGAGTTAAGAATAGCAATTCCAGATTAAAGGGCTTGCATCTGAGACATTTGTTCCTTCCTTTTTTCCAAGACAAGTGATGTTCCTAAGAATACATGGGAAATTTTGAAAGGACCGTGGGAATTTTTGTTGGAAAACTTGCCACCTCGGGAGAGGCGGGCTCCTCTCCCAGGCTCCCGGGGCTTGTTTGCTGGTGATCTCCCCTGGCTGACATCCCGGCAGTCCAGGGAGATCTTGATATAGGCGACACCTCCCTGCGTGAAAGGTGCACACCCCCTTCTTCCTTGCATGCCAGCAGGAGAAAGAAGATAGTCAGAAAGTCTTTTACATCTACAGTTTATTTCTGACTTTACAACTGTACAAAAAACATGTCCGTTCACTCAGTCTCCACTGAGCAACTGCAAAAAGCTTCCTTCACAAAAACAACAGGAAGGTCTCATATGACACAAAGAACAAAGCCCTGTGAATTCACTGAAGCTTCCGGTCCCACGGTCAGCTCCATCATGTGATGTAAGCATCGAGCTGCTTGTTTGCAGCTGTGTAGTACTCATATCCCAACATACTCCCCCATATGATTCGACGTTATCTGCGAACAAAGCTTTATCCAGGGAAGAAAACAAACAGTTGTTATACACGTAACAATCCCCTGTTGTTTCAGTTCCACCTTTGGAACTACCCTCCACTGGTTCCACCAGTGTAACTCTCTGGTTGTCTGTTTTCCAAGGAATGAGTGCTTCTGCATTACCTCGGCTAGGGAAGTTAGTATTATGCTTAGTAACTCCTAGTTGTGTCTTTGTCTCTGACTTAGACACACCTTTAACTTGGTTTGAGTTGTTAACAATAGTAACACATGCAACAGCTGAGTTAGCAAACTCTTGAGAGTACCTTTTGGGTGGTATGCCCTTTGTGACTCTCTCAGACCTGCGAATGAGGTGCAGATCATCCTTGCTGACTGGTTCGTCCTCTGGACTTTTGGGAGAACCACGCCCAACAGTAAACAGTGGTTCAGTCAATTCTAGTTCAGCCTTAACCTGTGGAGGACTATACATTGTGTGTGAACCCCTCTCAATAACTGTGTCAGCAGAGCTCTCTGAGCTCTCTGTGTCACTCTCAGTATCAGAATATTCATCTGCATTGTCATCAGTGGGACAAATGTGGAGAACCTCTCTCTCCTGTTTCAGAGTGCTCTCTAGAAACTTTGTGAGAATCACCTGACCAGATTCAGACAAAATTACTCTGTAAAACCCCTTTTCATAACCCACAAAAATGCCTCTGGCATTTTTAACCCCTTGTGGAGTTTCCGTGTTGACGTGAGATCCAAAAACCTTAAAGTGTTTTACCGAAGGTTTCCTGTGGAACAGCTTCTCAAAAGGAGAACTTTCCATACCTTTTGGAACCTTTCTCACCCAAGTGTAACTATAAGAGGATAAAGATTCAGCCCAGAACTCATGTGGCAAATGTGAACTCAGCAATTGTGCTTTCATGCCATTTTGCAACTCTTTGTTCACCTTAACACACACACTCTTGTTCCATGAAGCTTCAGATACAGCAATCTTATGCTCTATCCCTTGTTTCTCAAGGAAATCTTGAAAATCCTGTGAAAGAAAAATTGGCTTTTCATCTGTGAAAAGATAATCAATATTAGCATTATGAACAGTCTTAGCCTTATCACAAAACTCTTTAAACCTTGTTAAGGTTTCCTTTGGTGATTGCAATACGTATATCCATACATATTGAGAATAGTGATCAACAAACACAAGATAGTATTTAGCATTGCCTCTAGATGGTGCTAGAGGACTAATTACTTCAGCATACACTCGCTGAAAAACACTGTCAATCTTTGTTTGCTTTCTTCCCGTGGCTTCTTTCGATACACCTGTAAGAGAAAACATCTTAGTATCACATGCTTTAGACACTCTGTAATCAGATTCTTTAAAAGTTAATAGATATAGTCCATCTTTCTCTCTGGCAGAAAGATACAGCTCTCCGTCTTTAAAGATTTTGCAACTCTGCTTATCATAGGACAACACCAGTCCTTTTTTTGTCATCTGAGAAACACTCAGCAAATTGAATTTTAAATCAGGAACAAAATAAACATTATTTATAGTCAAGTTCAGACTTTCCAAATAGACAGTTCCAATCCCGGTCGCATCCATCTCTTGACCGTTGGCCTGTTTCACAGTGAAGCGTTGCTTCTCAAATATAGAAAACAACTCCTTGCATGAGGATAAATGCTGTGTGGCCCCAGTGTCTAAGATAAATGCATTCTCAATCGATGATGAGGCTATTGGCGACATCAAAGCCTTTGCGGGTCTTGCCTGCGACTTGGCACGACCCTTGCCTGAAGCCTCTGGCTTTGCAGAGCCTCCCTTGGCTCCTTTTGACTGACGTGGCCTTTTATAGTTCTTCTGAACATGCCCAGGCTGGCCACAATTGTAACAACGAACAACGTTCAAAGCTACAGCTTGCTCCTCTGTAGCAACAACAGTGGGGGCACTTGAACTCTGAGCTTCACTCCCCCCATCAGCAACAGCTATTGCAGCAAGGCGGTCTCTCTCATTAAGAACCACGGAACAAATTCTCTCCACCGTCAGATCCGCGGCAGGTAGAGAACCAAGTTGACTTGCAACAGTTTTGTAAGTCTGGTTCAAGCTGTTAATAATCATAAAACAGAATATATCTTCCTGAAGAGGAAAATTTCTTTGCGCCATCTGCTGGCGTAGAAATTTCATCTCTGTCAAATGCACCTGCATATCCCCATCAGGCTTCAGTCTCATATTTGTGAGTTTCTCAAAATGCAGCAGCGCAGTGCCCTGTGGCATCTCTCTGATGAATTCGCTGTAGCGTAAGCCAAATTTCGTGCGCAAAGTCTAAATCCGCAATATGCACAAGTTGATCGTCAGAAACACATAAGATGATAGCCGACCTGGCTTTCACATTCTGTTCAGTCCAAGCCCTTGTGGGTGCTTACTGGGATGGGATTTTCAATCACCCCAAATATTCTCTGTCTCTGAAGTAGGGCTTTCATTTTCAAAGACCATGAGGAATAATTGTCATTAGTTAGGGGGGGTGGATAAGGCAAACCCGCCCCTTGCTTGGCATCCATCTTGATTCCAAGTTACAACTTTCAGCTACAAGCTGAAAAATCCAACAGCCTGTCAGCTGTTTACAAGCTGCAAGCCCTTGGCAGCAAGCTTCCGCTTGGAAAATCCCTTCCAATAGCCGGTGAGCAGCAAACTACGCTGAAAATTCCAACAGCTATTCTCAGCCTCTGAGCCCTGTTCAGCTCCGGCTCGCCTCCCTCTTGCCTTTGATGCTTTATGAGCCCATAAATCAGCCCAAAATTACTCACTATTTCTTGGCAGGCGACGGCAGTTTTATCAGCTCCCCCGGAATGCTCGGAATGTGGCTCTCTCTGGCTGTTTTTAATCCAAAAAACAGCAGCTCTTCAGTGAACCGGAGAACCGTTCAATCCGCGTTCACCATGCAGCCATAAATCAGAGGTCCGTGGAACGTTGCAAACAGCAAAAAAACTTCTCCACCGGGTGCTCCAGCCGTCCTTAGTATTGCTTTGTAGCCTCTGCCATCCGCGTGCTACCACTTGTTGAAAAACTAGCCCCCTCCCAGGCTCCCGGGGCTTGTTTGCCGGTGATCTCCCCTGGCTGACATCCCAGCAGTCCAGGGAGATATTGATATAGGCGACACCTCCCTGCGTGAAAGGTGCACACCCCCTTCTTCCTTGCATGCCAGCAGGAGAAAGAAGATAGTCAGAAAGTCTTTTACATCTACAGTTTATTTCTGACTTTACAACTGTACAAAAAACATGTCCGTTCACTCAGTCTCCACCGAGCAACTGCAAAAAGCTTCCTTCACAAAAACAACAGGAAGGTCTCATATGACACAAAGAACAAAGCCCTGTGAATTCACTGAAGCTTCCGGTCCCACGGTCAGCTCCATCATGTGATGTAAACATCGAGCTGCTTGTTTGCAGCTGCGTAGTACTCATACCCCAACAATTTTCCCTCTGCAGCTGAAGATCCAGAGCTATCTGAAGAGGGGAAAATACCAGGTCTTGCTCAGCTGGAGATGTCTTATTTCCTTTTTAGATATAAGCTAATGAGAATTTTAAGCTGCTGGGGGTGGGGCAAAATCTGAGGATGGTAAAAAGGTTATCACTGGCAGTCACCTAGAAGGCCGCTGAAAATGCACATGGAGCAACAATGGGTCCTTGTACTGAGGGGACTGTTTGACCTGCAGGAGGTAGCCAGTTGTTGAAAGGGAACATGGATCTGAGAAGGAGCTTAGAGGGAGATTTCAACATCCAGCTGGAGCCATCAATGGCAGTTCGTCACTAATTTGGAGTTGGGGACTCTTTTTCAGTCTTAAGGGCCATATTCTCCTCTGGGAAGCCTTCCAGGGGCCGTGTGCCTGTGGTGGGAGGGGCCACAGGTGAAAGTGGGTGGAGTGATGAATGTAAACTTTGTTTTGCTAAGGGAGGCTGGTTTCTACACACATTCAACTCTCCACTCTCTGTCCTTCATGAATCTAGGGTGCGAGGGGAGGGCTAGTACCTCTGGTGGGGGGCACGTTGTGCTCCTTCTGGGGTAGTTTGTCCACCTTTGGTCACTACAGCTCTCACCTGCAGCTCTTAGAAACTGTCAGTCTGCAGCAGCAGCTGCACCCCAGGAATGGCTTCAACTGGCGGGCTAACCAGGTGAGGGGAGTTGATGGGTCTCAAACCCTCAGTGAGTAAGGGGCTTCCCCTGCACGCTAAGCTAGTGCCGGGTACTGGCTAGAGGAGGAGGAATGGCAGGAGGCTACAGCCAGGGAACCCCCCAGGGAAGCATCAAAGTGGGAAGGCCCCAAGCCAGGAGACTGCTGGTGGGATACAGGAGACAGGTCAGAAGAAGAAGAAGAAGGGGGAGCAGATGGCTTGGAGGCTAAACAAGCAACAGGTTTAAGGGAGACTGAGGCAGCTGAGGAGGAGGAGGCTGAGGTTGCAACAGATCCCCAGGCACCTGCCATGTCCACTGTTCCCTTCTCCCCTCCTCCTCTGTCCCCAGGAACAAGGGAGGCATTACATGGAGCAGAACAAAAGGCACAGAGAGCCCCTCCACGACTGTTGGGAAGTCAGCTGATTGGGGAGGAGCCTTAGGCTAGGGATGCCATATTTCTAAAAGTAGAAACCAAGACACCCCGAAAGCTGTGGAGCTATTTTCAGGAAGACCCCCAAATTGTTGAGCTTCTTAAAGGAAGACCCAGAAGCTGTTGATGTATGATAGCCCTACCTTAGGAGGAGGCTAAGATCCTCCATTCTGGCAACTGGGGCTAGTCCTGCCTGTGGAGTTTCTCTGTCGGGTTTTGTCTTTCTGAAGAAAGAGTCCACCTTACTGCTCATCTCTGAGTTTTGATGCTGAACTGCAGCTGAATCAGCCCTGACAGCCAGGCTCCGGACAATTGAGCAGATGAGACCACTAGGGGGTCCAACAGTCAAGAAAGTGGTTTCTGCCCGTGCTGTAGAGGGAAGTGAAGAGCAGTGGGGCTCATCCACCTGGGAAGGTAGCTCATTTAAGAGAAGGAAGTCCCTGATCCTAAACCTTATTGATCCATTTAGCCCAGTATTGCCCACTTCCAGCCTGAGTGGCAGAAGCTCTCCAAGGTCTTGGGCAGAGAGAGGCTCCTACCTACATTGAGCTTCTAACTGCAGGTGCTAGGGACTGCACCTGGGACCTTCTGCATGCAATGCAGGTGCTGACACACTGAGGCTATGGCGCCTCCACAAAACCTTCACTTATGGGCAGGAGGCACTACTCGGCATCATTATATCCCACCCTTCCTCCCAAAGGAGTCCAGGGCAGCAAACACACAACAGTTAAACAACCAAAACATCCAAAAACAGTTCCAACACAGAAACAGACAAAGAAAACTCTCTTCTTAGAAGGCTTCTTGAAAGAGGAAGAGGAAGTAGGCATTGAAAAGATAGCAGAGAAGGGACCCCCGATAAGATGGTACCTGCAGGAAGCCGTCATCTGCAGAGCAGAGCCATCAATTGGGTATATAAGGGGTGATATGATTTTTCAGGTGCCTTAGCCTCAACCAATACCTCAAACTATCAATCAACCTCCTCAATCTCCTTTATGCTTCTGATGAAATAGGCTATGCCTGCATAAGTTTTTGTTATGTTGTCCTAAAATGCCACTACTCTTTTGTCTCTTCCTTCTGAAGGATCCCGGTGAACAAGCAAAAAGCACACACACACACACACACACACACACACACACACACACAAGGACAAGACAGACAGGGCTGTGCACCACAAACCATCCCAAAATAAGCCTCCATTCCCCATCAATCAATATTGGGCTAAAAGCTATAGAACACAAAGCTAAATGCACCTAAAAACTGGTTTTGAAATAGCCTTGGTCTTGCCTAGTCCCTCAGCCTTATGAGTTTGGGAGCTAGTCTGCAAGGGTGAAAATCTAATGGAGGATTCCATTGTTGAATTAACCAAGCAAGGGTCATAGTTGCCACCTATGTACCCTGTGGTTGCTCTGTGCCAGAGGGCAAATGAGGGTGGGCCTCCTCCCTCGCCTGGCTGGGAATGAGAAAGGAAAAGGTCAGAGTTGTGTGAGAGAGCTGGGCTGGAAGTTGGCAGAAGTCACAGAGAGAGAGCCATGCCTGATTTCTTCTTGATTCGAAGGCTGTAACTGGAAGAAGCAAGACCTTCTGGGGCGTTAATGCTGTGAGCCTCTCTATCTTCGGCTCAGGTTGTATATGTGTGTGTGAATAAACCATATATCATAAAGACACCACAGTCTCCGCTGAGCCTCATTCCAAGGAAACTTGCTCTAACAACCTCACTAATGCAGCCCCTTCAGTCCTTTATTCTAGTTCCCCTTTCCATGCCGTACCATACAAGGCTTTGCCAGTATTTTCAGGGTCATCTTCCACCACAATTTAGGGTTGCCATATGTCTGGGGAAACCCGGACATGTCCTCTTTTTGGGGACCAACATGCCTATCTGGGCGATTTTTTTTAAAAAAGATATTTATTGTAATTTTACAAAAAGAAAACATAGGTTTACAAAATAGAGAAAATTATAACAAAGATTAACAAACTAAAAAACACACATAGAAAAACAAAAGAATAAAAAAGATAAAAAATACAAAGAGCAAATAGCTGAAAAAAAGAAATTTAAAAAGAAAATATCTCAATTTTTCAATATCTTTGGGCTCATTTACTTGTTTCCTTGACCTCCTCACACGTCCCCTTTTTGTATTCCCATTTACAAACACATTTCAGCAAATCCTTACCCTCTTTCATTTATCTTTACTCTATATCTTAGCTTATTATAACTGTATATTTTCATCCATTATCCATCCATATTTGCATGTTCTTATTAAACTTGTAGCCAATACCACTTATTTTCAATCCAACATCATTTTAACATTCATTAATTTTACAGTATTTCTGCAAATAGTCTTTAAATTTCTTCCAATCTTCTTCCACCGACTCTTCTCCCTGGTCTCGGATTCTGCCAGTCATTTCTGCCAATTCCATATAGTCTATCACCTTCGTCTGCCATTCTTCCAGTGTGGGTAAATCTTGTGTCTTCCAATACTTTGCAATCAGTATTCTTGCTGCTGTTGTTGCGTACATAAAAAATGTTCTATCCTTCTTTGGCACCAATTGGCCGACTATGCCCAAGAGGAAGGCCTCTGGTTTCTTCAGGAAGGTATATTTAAATACCTTTTTCATTTCATTATAGATCATCTCCCAGAAAGCCTTAATCTTTGGGCACGTCCACCAAAGGTGAAAGAATGTACCTTCAGTTTCTTTACATTTCCAACATTTATTATCGGGCAAATGATAGATTTTTGCAAGCTTGACTGGTGTCAAGTACCACCTGTAAATCATTTTCATAATATTCTCCCTTAAGGCATTACATGCCATAAATTTCATACCTGTGGTCCACAACTGTTCCCAGTCAGCAAACATAATATTATGTCCAACATCTTGTGCCCATTTAATCATAGCAGATTTCACCGTTTCATCCTGAGTGTTCCATTTTAACAGCAAGTTATACATTCTTGAAAGTATCTTAATTTACCATTTGCCCGATAATAAATGTTGGAAATATAATGAAACTGAAGGTACATTCTTTCACCTTTGGTGGACATGCCCAAAGATTAAGGCATTCTGGGAGATGATCTATAATGAAATGAAAAAGGTATTTAAATATACCTTTCTGAAGAAACCAGAGGCCTTTCTCCTGGGCATAGTCAGCCAATCAGTGTTAAAAAAGGATAGAACTTTTTTTATGTATGCAACAACAGCAGCAAGAATACTTATTGCAAAGCATTGGAAGACGCAAGATCTACCCACCGTGGAAGAATGGCAGATGCAAGTAATTGACTATATGGAGATGGCAGAAATGACTGGCAGAATCTGAGACCAGGGAGAAGACTTGGTGGGAAAGGACTGGAAGAAATTTAAAGACTACCTGCAGACACATTGTAAAATCCATGAATGTTAAAATGATGTGAGATATAAAATAATATGGCATTAGTGAATAAGTTATGATTATGCAATAAGGAATGTAATAGGGATGAAAGTTTGGAAATAAGACTTACTTAAATATTTTAATAGATAACGAGATTTGAAAGAGGATAGGGATTTGCTGAATCTGATGGTAAACAGGAACACAAGGAAGGGAGGTGTGGGGAAGCCAAGAAACAGAGTTAAGAAATTCATAACTTTAAAGGGAAAAATGTTTAGTCTTTCTTTCTTTTTTTTATGTATTCTTTATCTTCTTTGCTCTATGTTTTGTATTGTTTTATTTTTTATATGTTCTTATGTATCTCTCTAAAAAATCTTAATAAATATCTTTTTTAAAAAAAGAAAGTATCTTAGTTTTGGGTTCTAACAGTTCTGTTTCCAATTTTGATGTTTCCACCTGGAAGCCAATTTTTTTATCCAGATTATAAGCCTCTCTTATTTGATAATAATGAAGCCAGTCTCGCACTTTGTCTTTTAATTTCTCAAAACTCTGCAGATTCAAATTGTCTCCTTCTTGCTCCAAAATTTCCCAATATTTCGGCCACTTGGCCTCCATATTGAGCTTTCTCTGAGCCTTTGCTTCCATCGGTGACAACCACCTTGGAGTTTTATTCTCAAATAAGTCCTTATATCTTGTCCAGACATTAAACAATGCTTTCCTGACAATATGGTTTTTAAATGCTTTATGTGCTTTAACCTTGTCGTACCACAAATATGCATGCCACCCAAAAACATTATTAAAACCTTCTAAATCCAAAATGTCAGTGTTCTCAAGAAGCAGCCATTCTTTCAACCAGCAGAATGCTGCTGATTCATAATAAAGTTTAAGGTCTGGCAGGGCAAATCCACCTCTTTCCTTTGCATCAGTTAATATTTTAAATTTTATTCTGGGCTTCTTGCCCTGCCAGACAAATCTAGATATATCTCTCTGCCACTTCTTGAAACAGTCCACTTTGTCCAAAACTTGTAGTGATTGAAACAGAAATAACATTCTTGGCAATACATTCATCTTTATAGCCGCAATTCGCCCCAACAAGGCAAGCTTCAAAATTGACCATATTTCTAGGTCCTTTTTCACTTCTGACCAGCATTTTTCATAGTTGTCTTTAAATAAATTCCCATTTTTAGCTGTCATGTTAATCCCCAGGTATTTCACTTTCTTAACCAATGTTAAACCTGTCTCATTCTGAAACCTCTCTTTCTCAATTGGTGTTAAGTTTTTCTCAAGAACTTTAGTTTTTGATTTGTTCAACTTAAACCCTGCCACATGACCAAATTCTTGAATCATTTCTAGTACTCTTTTGGTACTAGATTCTGGCTCCTGTAATGTCAATACTAAATCATTTAGCTCCGACTTTTATGCCTTTGATCAGATGGTCCCTTCTGATCATATTTAGTAAAACCTCCAGGACCGAAATAAACAGTAATGGGGAAATTGGGCAACCCTGTCATGTCCCTTTCTCTATCTTAAATTCCTCTGTCACCACGTTATTAACTATTAGTTTGGCCTTTTGTTCTGAGTAAATTGCACTTATACCATTTTCAAACCCTTGACCAACCCCCATCCCCTGAAGTTTTTTCTTCATGAAACTCCAAGAAATATTGTCAAAGGCTTTCTCCGCATCCACAAAAATTAAGACTGCTTTAGTGTTGACGTCCACTTGTAACTTCTCCAAAATGTTAATTATGTTCCTCGTATTATCAGACAAGTGTCTACCTGGGAGAAAACCAGCTTGGTCCTTGTGAATCTCTTCTACTAATACTCTTTTTAATCTTTTGGCCAAAATGTCAGCAAAAAGTTTGTAATCCACATTAAGCAGGGATATGGGGCGGTAGTTCTTAAGTTGTGTCTTTTCAGACTCCGTTTTCGGTATAAGTGTAATATATGCTTCTTTCCACGACTCTGGCGCTTTTTCCCCCCTCCAAGATTTCATTGCAAACCTCCTTTAGTGGTTTAATTATCCAGTCCTTCAAAGTTCTGTAGTATTTTGAGGTTAAACCATCCGGCCCTGGAGATTTGCCCAACTGCATATTCTGGATGGCACCTTCTACCTCCTGTTCTGTAATTTTATAATTCAGCATTGTCTTGTTTTCTTGAGAGATTTTTGTAATCCATTTGTTTTTAAGAATTGGTCTATATCAAACTCTTTCTGTGGCCCTTGTGTATATAACTGTTTGAAATACCTCTGGAAACATTTTCTAATTTCCACTGGATTCTGAATGTTCTTTCCTTCCACTTCCAAATTGGTAATAGTTTTAAGCTTTTGTCTTTTTTTCATTTGCCAAGCTAACAGTTTCCCACATTTATTAGCCGATTCAAAAGTCCTTTGTCTCATTTGTTTGATTTTCCATTCAATTTCCTGATTCGTCATCTTCATATATTGCACTTGATATAACTTTATGTCTCTCAGAATCTCTTGTGAATTTGGTTTCACTCTCAATTTCTTCTCACCCTCCTTTATTTTTTCCAAATTTTTTCTTTTTTCTCATTTTGAGCTCTCTTTTTTATTGAATTCTGTTGAATCAGAAACCCCCTCATAACTGCTTTACTTGCGTCCCAGATTACTCTTTTTTCAATGGTGGTGTTCAAATTTATCTCAAAATAGTCTCTCAAAGTTTTTTGGGCCTTCTTAATAACCTCTTGATCTCTATTTTTTTTTTTATAAAGATATTTATTTCAATTTTTAAACAACAAACAGACCACCAAGCATATAAAGTATAACAAACAAAAAAGAACAAAGTAAGATTATAAGATAGAGAAAGAAAAAAAATGAGAAAAGAAAATACAAGTAAAATAAAATTGTTCATAAGACATATTTTCATAATCTTTAAGCTTCCTCACATCGCCCTTCCCTGCGTTCTCAATCATATAGTTATATGCAGCAATTTGTTACCTTACTTCCATTCTTATTTTATAAATCTCACATATTCTGTTCCAACTTTTAAATGGTTTTATCATAAATTAAACTATTTGGCTTGAACATAATATTACTTCAAATTTCATCATTTCATTACACATCGCTTATTCTCATATGTCTTACAATAAATTTACTGCTGCCGTGTTTCTTTCAGTCGTGCATTCTCCTAACATTCATACAATTTATAATACTTTTGTAAATAGTCTTTGAATTTTTTCCAGTCCTCTTCCACCGTCTCTTCTCTTGTCAATAACCTCTTGATCTCTAAACAAGGTGTCATTCATCCTCCATCTGAAGGAACCGGTTGGTGTTAATTTCATCTCCATTTTCACAGCATTATGGTCAGAGCACGTTTTAGGGCAGATCTCTACTTTCCGAATCTTAGGTGCCAGTCCTCTAGTTATCCAGATTTGGTCAATTCTTGTCCATGTCATTTTGGCTTCAGAAAAGAAGGTTCCCTCTATACCCAAGGGATTCCTAGTTCTCCAAGTGTCAATCAAGTCCATGTTGTCAGTCAGTTCAAAAAAAGTTTTTGGTAGTCTGCTGTTGGGTTGAAAATGAACGACAGACGAGCAGATAGGTGTCATGTGGGAGGCGTCTCTCGAGCAAGCCTCGGAGACTCCCTTTTATTGAATATTACTGCGTTTGCCACGTGTGCTTGTTGCTGATTGGTTAACATAAGTTCAAAACAAGGGTTGCATATAAGACATTAATCATAGACAGGTTAAAGGTTGGGAAAAGGAACGCGGAGTTTACACAGGCATGGGTTCAGACTGCCCGTACCAGAGTGGTACGAAAAAGGAATGTACAAGGAGGGGTAAGTACAGATTGATATGGTGTGATCTCAAGGTGAACAGAACGTACCAGGGTGATGAGGGAATGTTTTAGCGTCAGCACGGTTTGTGCAGTGTGAGCAAAACAAACCTTAGAAACAAGACTTCCCATATGTGCAGAAGCAATGCTTTCCTTCATCTCCCCCTTTCTTTTCTTATTTGCGAGGTGTTCTGGGTGAATAAGACAAAAATACTTCGGGATACGTGGTATGCCAGCGCATGCCCGAAATAAGTTCCCCAGGGTTGATGGGACAAAAATACTTTGGGATACGTGGTATGCCAGCGCATGCCCAAAATAAGTCCGCCCACATCCCCCTACTAATTACTGTTGGTGCTGCCACTTCGCAAAGTAGGCAGCAATGATTTTATTGGGTGGTTGTGGGGGAGAGAGAAGCCGAGACAAAAGACTTATGAGTCCAGGAATGCATTGGAGGAAGCAACATAGCAAAATCAATATACATATTATAACAATGGCATATTGAAAGAGATTACGAAGCCAATTCAGGTTTGGCAACCAGCCAGTGAGCCACTGGGTGAATGAGTCCCACAGGCCAGGAAGTCCAACGTCCTGTTTAATGTGGTGTGTAAGATTTTGCAAATGAGAGATTTGCTTTTGGATGGTTTTGGAATTATCCGTAATATTAAAACAACACATGTGATCCACTTGTTCACAGCCGTAATGATGAAGCATCAATAGATAATCGATAGCAGCGCGGTTCTGCAGGAGACCATGCTGGAGTTCACTCTGCTCTTTATTCAAAAGATGAAGCGCTTGAGAAGTAAAATTCAGGGCTTTTGCTGCAGAACAAGCTAAAGAGTTAATGTTCCTACTATTGCGTACAGCCAATCCAGGGACTCCTAGGAGAGAAACAGCTAAAGAGATATATTCAGACCTACTGGGAAGAGAAATAGAATCATCACAATCGTTAGTCAGTTCAATATTGCGGCGATATTGAGAGCGGGTCAAGTGATGCTTTTTGGGTAATACGATGGACAGACGGCTTAAGCAACAGGGTGTGCCATGGCTGATGTTTGCTGGAATGTAATTAAATGTATAGCCAGGACACGTCCAGAACCAGCCAGCAGGTAGTTCTGTGTATTTATATACATAAGAAATATTTACATAATTAGAGCAGTGGAAATTATCCCTGCCCATTTTTACACAGTTGGTTTTTGTGCAATTTACCATACGGGCGCAAGTGACATTAAAAGAAGCCACGTATGGGGTCAATAAATCAATGGCCAGAGGTGGACGTCGGTGCACCTGGTTACCCCAGTTGTGGTAACCGGAATAACCAAGGGTGCGGAGAGAATCATTTTGGGGTAGGGATGAGAAAAACCAGGTATCATTTTGTATGTCAAAAGGATCATGGCAAACAGGGATAAGGCAAGAGCCAAGGATTTCACCTATTGATACCTGTTGGGTTAGGCAAAAGGAAGAAATATTGAGGGTCTTTGCAAAAGATTCCCACACATTTGTTGGTGTGGAGTTACCGCTATTAAGAGCGGAAGCAGAAAGAGGCAAAAACAAAACGCTGAAAGTGAGCACTATCATGGAATTTATATTAAGGCACGAAATGAGGCACAGAAGCAAATTATCAGGGCTTGCTTCCAGCTGCTTCTCCTTCCTTAGCTGTTCAGCCTGAAATGAGAGTGATTTTATTTGCCTGGATACTGAAGACGGAAAGGCTGGACGGCTTGATTCACATAATATTGGCACATGGTAGGGGAATTCAACATTCCCTGTGGTAAGACTTTCCATTGATGCCGTTCCGTGGGCTGGCTATTATTTAACACAGGAATAGTAAAAGCAAAGAATTTACGATCCTTCTCCTGTAAGGGGATGGAAAAGAAGCAATCTTGCAAATCTATGATAGCCAATTGATAAGAATGAGGCATTACATTTGGATTAGGCAGACCACACTGCAAGGGCCCCATGGGTTCAAGGATTTCGTTAATTCTCCTTAAATCTTGGAGAAATCTCCATTTGCCACTCTTCTTTTTTATGACGAAGATGGGGGTATTATAGGGGCTAACTGAAGGCTCTATATGGTCTGCCAATAATTGTTCATTCACCAAATTTTTTAAAGCAGTTATTTCCCCCCGTTATGGGCCATTGTTCCACCCATACAGGGCTGGTAGATTTCCAGCTGAGGGGAAGTGCAAGCTTACTCATTAAATTGAATGGTAGCTTCTAATTGTTGTAGTAAGTCTCTGCCCCACAAATTGAGGTGGATTTTCAGCACACAGGGCTGGATGTATGCAATGGCTTCAGAGCTATCAGGCAGAGAAACAGGCAGCCACTGTACGCTTTGGAAGAAGTTTGGTGACCACCCACACCCCAAACTGCAGGAGCAGACTCAAGGGGCCACGTGGGGTCCCAGCAACTACTGAAAATTACAGAAATGTCCGCGCCTGTGTCAATCAAGCCTTCCAGAACCTTGCCATTTATTTTGTACTTACGAAGAAGTTTCTGATGACCAATCCGCTGGATTACAGCTAACAGCTGTGGGGGGAAAGGAGAGAGCTCGTGCAAATTACTATCAATAATAGAAGCAGTATGGTGAGAAGGGAGCACCACCAAATGCGCCCAGGACTCACCCTTTTTTAACTGCATGGGAATATGGCTCTAAAGTTGAACCATTATTGTGCCCACATAGTCAGGATCCAGGACTCCTGGAATAACCTGGATTCCTTCTTTTGCCGCAGAAAATTTGGGTAAAATTAAACCTGCGACTTTAGGAGGTAGTGGGCCCGCCAATTGGGTGGGCATAAGCACAATTTCACCAGGTAAAACAGTGTCTTTGGTCTCTTGATTGATCAAATCAATGGCAAATTCAGAAGGTGTATTTTTAGAAAGCTTTTCAGCAGCAGAAACTAAAGGCGGAAAACTCTCTAATTGTCCTGGCCCGAGAGTGGGGCCGCAATGGAGTTTCCCGGACTCCTGCATTGATTAGCCCAATGATAGCCTTTACCACATTTCGGGCATTTTTTGGAAGGTCTGGCTTTGTTGGCATCACCATTCCTGTTCCCCGCCCCCCCCCCCCCCGCCAGGGGCTCTGCATTGTTTAGCAAAATGGCCTGGGCGCTTGCAATTAAAGCAATTACCTGTAGGTCTATTATTAGCTTGGATCGCACCGGCAAGCAAAGACTGTCAGGAAAAAGCAGCAATGCAAAAGCAAGCTGCAGGTGTCTGGAATGCAAAACACAATGTTGATGTCTGGGACTGTACCGTCGGCAAAAAGGGGGCAGTCTATTCAGTGTACTGAGCACCGGATGTTAGCTCAGAGTGTCATCTGACCTGTACTGGAAGTGCATGGGTGGAGTCAGTTTGGTCTTTTGCTGGAGACTGGAGGGTACAGACATGTTTCTCTGTACTGCTAGAATGACAGAAATAAAGAGATGTAAATAGATTTCTGTCTGTCTCTTTCCCCTCCCTGAGGGAAGCAGGGAGGAGGGTGTGTCCCTCTCACGTTGAGTGGGATCGCCGATTTGTGACCTTGCCTGTAACCTGCCGGTAGACGCAGCCGGGAAGGTCATCAAGGATCTCGAGCCGAATGCCTGGGGTGAGGCCAGTTACCTCTGACTGCGGCTGAGAATCCTGACATCTGGTAGCATTACCGGTGGTTTTCTGATCCATGGAATGCAAGAATGAGAGGTAGATGGATCATTTGCCATCCTCTGCACCAAAGGAAAGAAGATAACGTCTGCGAACAGCCAGAAGCTGTACAGACGGCTGGAAACCGAGAGGAGGTGTTTTCCAAGCAACGGAGCCCAAGGTATGCTGAATTTCGGGCTAAAAGAGTGAACGCAGATTGCTTCATTCTCTGGTTCACGGAGCTGTGTTTGGGAAGAAAAACAGCTCTAAGAGAAGAGGCTGCAGCTTGGACGCTCAGCCGCATTCCACAAATTTTTGTGGTTGATAAGCTTTCCTGTTCAAAGAAAGGAATGCACAGTTGCTAAGCAACTGGACTGTGAGGCTGGGCCTGGAAGAGGCGAAAGAAGACAACGGAGTTGTTTTGACTAGAAGTCTCACGTGCTCTTGGAAGGGACTTTCCATAGCAGCCAGAGTTTAGCTGCCAGGTGCCAAGAGCGTAAACAAGCCAGCTATTGGATTTTAGCGGGCTGAAGAGTGAGAGATGAGACTTGGATTCTAGATGGATGCCAAGAAGGGGGAAGACATACCTTGCCCATCTCCCCTGACTAGAGACAGTTATTCATCATGGTCTGGATGGGTAACTACCCCAGAAGGGGTGAGCCAAGATGATGCTGGCCAAGTTCCTAAGAGCTCATCGAAAGCTGAGGAGAGCTTTAACCCCAGATGGGGGAGTGAAGGAACTGTTGCTGCTGATGTTCCTGTGCGAGCAACAATGGGTGTTGCTGACAGGGGGAGGGAGGAACGGAGTTCTAATTCCCTCACTGGTGTTGCTACTGGAGAGAATGCTGTAGCATTGAAAGTTGTCCGCTGTTACAGTTGTGGACAGTCTGGGCATCTTCAGCGGAGCTGTAAGACGCCACGTCGGCAAGGAAACGGAGCCAAGTGGAGTTCTGGAACGCCTGAAGCATCAGGCAAATGTCGTACCAAGTCTCAGGTGAGGCCTGCGATGGCTTTAATGTCGCTAAAAGCCACACCAGAAGTGGGCAACACATTTGCTCTGGACACTGGGTGTACACAGCATCTCAGTCCACACAGAGGACTGTTTTCGACATTTAAGAAGCAAAGCTTCACTGTGCAACAGGCCAACGGTCAGGAGTTGGAAGCGACAGGGATTGGAACTGTGTATCTTGAGAGTCTGAACTTGACTATACACAATGTGTACTTGGTTCCTGAATTGAAGTTTAATCTGCTGAGTGTTTCGCAGATTGCAAAGAAAGGACTGAAACTGTCCTATGATGCTAAAAGCTGCAAGATCTACAAAGATGGAGAGCTGTATCTTTCTGCCAAAGAGAAAGATGGACTGTATTTGTTGACTTTTGATCAAAGTGATTACATGAAATGTAATTCTTCTGATTCTAACGTAATCTCTCTCGCAGGTGTGACCAAGACGGACGCCAGGAAGGTGCCCACAAGGGTCGACAGGGTATTTCAGCGGGTGTATGCTGATGTGATTGGTCCTCTAGCACCATCTAGAGGCCATGCAAGATTTTATCTTGTGCTTGTGGATCATTTCTCTAATTATGTCTGGATTTATGTTTTAGGGAAACCACGAGAAGCCTTAGAAAGGTTTTAGCAGTTTTGTGACAAGGTTAAAAATATGCATGATGCTAACATTGATTGTCTTTTCACAGATGACAAGCCAGTTTTTCTTTTACAGGATTTTCAGAAGTTCCTGCAGAAGAAAAGGATAAGACACAAGGTTGCTGTTTCAGCGGAAGCGTGGAACAGGGGTGTCTGTGTAAGGGTGAACAAAGAATTGCAAAAGGGGATGAATGCGCAATTGCTTAGTTCACATTTGCCACATGAATATTGGGCGGAGTCGTTAATGTCCTATGTTCACGTGTGGTTGAGAAAGGTCTCAAAAGAGTTGGGAAGTTCTCCTTTTGAGAAGCTGTTCCATAGAAAACCTTCTGTTGCCTATTTTAAGGTTTTCGGGTCTCAAGTGAGAACAGAAGCTCCAGGTGGAGTAAAGAATGCCAGAGGCATTTTCGTGGGTTATGAAAAGGGTCTCTACAGAGTAATTTTGTCTGAATCTGGTCAGGTGATTCTCACAAAATTTCTAGAGAGTGCTCCTGAACAGGAGAGAGTGATTGTTCACGCATTTCCCACAGAGGACAGTGATGATGATGATGATTTTTCTGATTACAATGGTGCGTCAGATTACAGTGGTACTGATGATGACAGTGATAGCTCACAGAGCTCAGTTGACACAGTCATTGAGAGGAAATCTCACATAATGGATAGACCTTCACAGATGAAGGATGAACCACTGTTTACCATTGGTACTGGTTCTCAGCAAAGTCCAGAGGCTGAACCAGTGAGCAGAGAGGATCAGCACCTCATACGCAGGTCTGAGAGAGTTACAAAGGGTGTACCACCAAAGAGGTACTCAAAAGAGTTTGCTAACTTAGCTGTTGCATGTGTTGCTGTTGTACACAACCGAGGACAGGTTGAAGCTGTGTCAAAGTCAGAGACAAAGACACAACAGAGAGTTGCTAGCCAAGGTAATGCAGATGCACTCATTCCTTGGAAGCCAGACAACCAGAGAGGTACACTGGGGAAACCAGTGGCGGGGAGTTCCAAGGGTGGAACTGAAAGAACAGGGGTGTGTTATATGTATAACAACTGTTTGTTTTCTTCTCTGGATCAAGCTTTGCTGGCCGCAACACGCATTGATGCTTTTGGGGGAGGTTGTCAGGAAAAAGCAGCAATGCAAAAGCAAGCTGCAGGTGTCTGGAATGCAAAACACAATGTTGATGTCTGGGACTGTACTATTGGAAAAAGGGGGCAGTCTATTCAGTGTACTGAGCACCGGATGTTAGCTCAGAGTGTCATCTGACCTGTACTGGAAGTGCATGGGTGGAGTCAGTTTGGTCTTTTGCTGGAGACTGGAGGGTACAGACATGTTTCTCTGTACTGCTAGAATGACAGAAATAAAGAGATGTAAATAGATTTCTGTCTGTCTCTTTCCCCTCCCTGAGGGAAGCAGGGAGGAGGGTGTGTCCCTCTCACGTTGAGTGGGATCGCCGATTTGTGACCTTGCCTGTAACCTGCCGGTAGACGCAGCCGGGAAGGTCATCAAGGATCTCGAGCCGAATGCCTGGGGTGAGGCCAGTTACCTCTGACTGCGGCTGAGAATCCTGACAAAGACATCGCATGACTCTGGCTACCAACATCTGCACAGGCTTGGATCATGTCGGCCAGGTCATATTTAACATGATGTATGATTGACTGCAAAGCCTTTTTGCAATCGGTGTTTGCGTTTTCAAAAGCCAACTTTTTCATCAACTCATTTTGAGCTGTGGTGTTATCAATCTGCCTAGTGACTGATTCTTTCAATCTATCTATAAATTGATGGTAGGGCTCTGAATGTTGTTGCTTAATATTAACAAAGGAGCTCAGCGGTTGCCCTGAGACAGGGACTTTCCGAAAGGCGCGCTGTAGAAAGGTCGCGGTGCAACTGAAATGTAAAGGTGTCAGCGTTGTCTGAGCTGTTATATTATCATATGGACCAGCACCATAAAGTTGATTGGCTGAATGCTGTGGATCAGACAGGGCTGATGCGCTATGTTTAAATTCACTTTCAAAAACTACATACTGAGCCGGGGACAAAAGCATGCGCATCAGATCTTTCCAGTCTTGAGGTAGCATTGTATAACCATTTGCTATTCCCTCCAGCATTCCTATTACATAGGAGGATTTTAAACCGGAATCAGCAATGGCTTTTCTTAATTCTCTCATTACAGAATAAGGAAGTGTTTCGTACAGTACCTGTTGTTGCGCAATTCCTGGGTTTGTATAGGAAATAGGGAAGGCAGACGGCATTTCCCCGGCCCACCCCGCCTCCTCCTCCAAGGAAAGAATTCCTTCCTGTCTAGCTTGAAAAAGTGCAGCATGCACAGCTCCTGTAGGAGCAGGCAAAGGAGGGAGGGAAGGGGGGGTGGGGGTGGATGTGGGCTGAGGCGAAGGGGGGGGTTAGAGAAAGTTGCGATGGAGGCAAAAGCTTTGGGTAAGGAGGTAGATTGTCTGTTGTGGCTAAAAGGGCAGGTGGTGGGGAATTGTCTGCTGTGGGTGCCGACAGAGACACCTGGGGACCTAATCTAGCGACGGCATCCGCACACTTCTGCGAAGAGGGTTTTTCCGATTTTTTGCCAAGTCTCCATCCCCAAAGATCCTGTTTCTGGGTACCAGGGGCACTCACAAGCAATATGACATAACAATCGTTCAATTTCTTTCAAGGAAATATGCACACCTGCTACTCTCTGCCTGACTAAATGAAACAGTTCTTTAGCATGCTCTTTTTGGGACTTTGTAAGCTTCCCCCCCCCCATACTCACGATGTAGCACGCTGAGACTTTTCCAGTCGAGTGAAATATGAGGCTGCAGAAAGGGATCTGGCACGTCGAGGGTCACCAGATGTTGGGTTGAAAATGAACAACAGACGAGCAGATAGGTGTCATGTGGGAGGCGTCTCTCGAGCAAGCCTCAGAGACTCCCTTTTATTGATTATTACTGCGTTTGCCACGTGTGCTTGTTGCTGATTGGTTAACGTAAGTTCAAAACAAGGGTTGCATATAAGACATTAATCATAGACAGGTTAAAGGTTGGGAAAAGGAACGCGGAGTTTACACAGGCATGGGTTCGGACTGCCCGTACCAGAGTGGTACGAAAAAGGAATGTACAAGGAGGGGTAAGTACAGATTGATATGGTGTGATCTCAAGGTGAACGGAACGTACCAGGGTGATGAGGGAATGTTTTAGCGTCAGCACGGTTTGTGCAGTGTGAGCAAAACAAAGCTTAGAAACAAGACTTCCCATATGTGCAGAAGCAATGCTTTCCTTCAGTCTGCCATCTTTAGTAACTACCTGTCTCTGCGACTTGTCCATGTTTGTGGATACCACTCCATTCATATCTCCCATCAAAATAATGTTATAGTCCATGTAATCCAACAAAGTCTCATGCCACTTCTTGAAGAATTCAGATTTCCCCTCATTTGGTGCATATACTCCTACTATCAAAAATTTTTCTCCTTGTGATTGAATTTCAATTGCTACAAATCTTCCTTGATCATCTTTAAAAACAAATTTCGGTGATAGGCTCTCTTTTGCATAAATAACTACTCCTCGCTTTTTAACCTTGTCCGATGAGATAAACTCTTGGCCCAATCTTTTATTAATCAGAATTTTCCTATGTAGCCTTATCACATGTGTTTCCTGTAAACAAATCAGGTCCAATTGTTCTCTTTTCAATAAATGGAAAACTTTTTTCCTTTTCTCCGGGGAATTCAGTCCATGAATGTTCCAGCTTAATAGTTGCAGAGACATGATGTATTTAAATCGCTTCTCCTCCTACTGCTCCCAATAAATCCTCTTGTTCTGGCGGTGGTATCACTTTCTCTAACTTGTCCAGTCCCAAAGGTAGTGGTGCTTTGTCTAGTATTCCTGGTCTTAGGGCTCTTACCTCTTCTTCACCTTCTTTTTGCAGGTCTTCTCCGTGGTCTCTCAGAAATTTTTCTTTATCCTCCACTGATCTTATTTTAAACTTTTTACCTTTATAGGTAAAAGATAGTCCTTGGGGAAATTCCCACCTAAAAATGATTCTATTACCTTTCAGCAGGGTCACCAAATCTCCGTAGTTAGACCTCAGATCCAAAAGATATTTCGGGATATCCTTAAATATCTCCACTCTTGATTCGTTTATTTCCAAGGTATTCTGGTAGTGCAGACTCAATATTTTATCTCTTTCTTCTTTGGATCGAAGGGTAATCAAACAGTCTCTCACCCTATTCTTTCTCCCTCCTCTTCCAAGTCTAAAAGCACTTACTATCTTAAAGTCTTGCTTGTCATCCAGTTTCCAAAAGTTTGCAAATTCCTGTGTTAGAAAGTCACTTAGGCTGTCTTTCTCAAGTTCAGGGCCTAATCCTGAGATTGGTCTGCATCTCCTTCAGTTCAATCATAGACAAAATTGACTGGTGGGCCCCAAGCTGTGTCTGATGGTCTCCAAGCTGCTTACATATCGGTGGTATCTTTTCCTCTACAGCCACTGCTTTTTCTATTGCTTCCTGAGCTATCTTTTGATTTGACGTGGATTCTTGCAGCAATCTTTCAATAGATTCTGTATTTGAGTTCACCTTCTGCCCCAAGTTGTTAATACTTGTAGTGTTTTGGTCAATTTTATTTGTCGCTTCAGTGACTTGTTTGCTTAGTTTATCCAAGGATTCATAAATTTTGTTTAAAACTGAAGTAAATCCTTCTTCCGATGTCATACCTTTTGCCCCAGCTTGTGCTGAGTCTTCCCCTTGTGATACAGGAGGGCCAGATGCAGATGCTCTGCGTTGCTGCAATACTGCACTAGTCTGTTGTTGTCTGACCTTGCCCGATCTTGTTGTCCTTTCATCCATAACACTTTGTATGAGAGTCAAGGTCGATCCCACGACCAAGCTTGTTTTGCAGTGGAAGTTTCCCAGGCTAGTTAGAAATGGAAAATTCCCCAACCTGTTGTATCAATTCCAGTGAGCCTCTAGGGGGACACAGTAACAGTCAGTAAAAATGGAACAGAGTATCTTACCAACTTCTCAAAAGCCCCCCTTCAGCAGAATAAATAACAGTTTCAAGTCCAAAATATCTCCCTTGCAGAGTTGGCTGTCAGAAAGTTACATTGTCCATAAATAGTGCGACTCTCAATACAGCAATTCTATTTAATCTTGGCAGTCCGTTCCCAAGAATTGAGTGATGGTCTTATATCCCTTTTCTGTCCTTCTCTTCTTTCTCCTTTCAATTTTTAATAAGCAGAAAATACTTTCCCTTCTTCCCTCCCTCTCCTTCAATTCAGGGAGGGAATTCCTTTGATTTGACGTTTGGATTTTAAGTCTTTTTAATGCGCCTCACCCGGTCTTAGCTTAAACAGTCTTTGCTTTGATCTTTATACAAAACGGAAGGTGGACTTCCTGTTTACACCTTCCCGCTTCAGTGCCAAATTACACCTTATTTTTCCTTTAGCCTCCGATCTTAAAGCTTGCCCTACTCACGGGTTGTTGTTTAGTCGCCGAATTGTCACAGGAAAAGAGGTCAGCACTCTCCGGCAACAGCTGCGCGGCTTCACTCCACGGAAGTAGCGATCTACTCTCAGCACCGCGCCATCCCCCGTTCCGTTCCGGAGCCTCTCTCAGGATTCCCTTGCAAGTTAGGGGGGCGCTTTTGGTGCCCGCCGAGTCCCACGGTCACAGGCTTCACCCGCCTGTGGTTTTCGATAGGGTCCCCGTTTCGCCGTAGCGGCACAACCCAGTTTCCGCGGAGCTTCTCCCTCCAGACTAGAGGGAATCCGCCATTGCCGATGGCGCCGCCTCCGGAAGTCGATTTTTTACATTTTAAAGGAAATGTCCAGGTTGAGGGGGAGCTGTTGGGGTCTCGGGCTCAAGTGGCTCGGGATTGGGCTGCTCTGCCCGTCATGGCCCTTGCCAGCCCAAGCTGGGGAAAGGGGCATGGCAGTGGCGACCCCACACACCTCTTTTCCCAGCTCGGGCTGGCAGTGCCTCAGGCTGTCCTCTTTTTTTGCTCTTCAATATATTATTTAATTATTTATTACTTATTGAATTTATATACCACCCTATACCTGCAGGTCTCAGGGTGTTTCACAAAGTAAAATGAAAATATAAAACCAAAAAATAAAAACAGTTGTACCCTCGTTTTCAAACAGCTTAGTTCTTGAACGTATTGGCTCCCAGAACTGATTCCATTCAACTTCCAAGGTACGACTGTAATCAAAATAAAAACAACAACCACCCAGTAACCCACAATTGGATAGCCCCATTGGGTTCTGGAATTATGGAGGGATGAAAAACGTATCGCATTCCACTTTCTCTACACTATGCGTGTACCCCTGACCGTGTCCTCCCTTACTCATTTCCTCCCTAAACTAGAAAGCCCTAAACGTTTTAGCTTCTCATCTGGGAGTTGCTCCAGTGCCTTGATAATTTTGGTTGCCCTCTGCTGAACATTCCTGCCCCCCCCCCACGCTCTGCCTTCAACTGCAAACATGGCAGACAATGCCTTCCCTGCAGTTGCACTGCCAACAAAGTTCAGTTTTACTTTTAAGGACAGGAAATTCTCCTGCAGGCCATCTGTGCTAAAGAGAGGGTGCAGATATAAGTCTCCTTGTTTTGGACCACCCAATTTGCATAAAAATAAGGCAAGATTAAAAGTGTTGAGTTTTCCCCACCCCATGGAAAAGGAGCAAATGAAAAATCCTCTCCTGAGCTGTGGCTGCTACTTCCTGAGCATGAGAGATGAAAAGGGCCTGTATGGATTTGGCAAAGTCAGCATTCAGAGTTTGAGAATCACACTTGGCTCATGACCAAGGGTGTCCAAAAATAGCAAAAGCCAACCGGTTCCTTCAGATGGAAAATGAATGACACCTTACTAAGAGATCAGGAGATTGTGAAGAAGGCCCAAAAAACTTTAAGAGACTATTTTGAAATAAACCTGAATACTACGGTAGAAAAAAGAACAATTTGGGACGCAAGCAAAGCAGTTATGAGAGGGTTTCTGATACAACAAAATACGATCAAGAAAAGACTCTGGAATGAAAAAAAGGAGAAGATCTTGGAGAAAATAAGGGAAGGAGAGAAAAAATTGAGAACCAAACCAAAGTCGAAGGAGGTGCTGAGAGAAATTAAATTCCATCAAGCACAATATTCGAAACTGATTAATCAAGAGGTGGAATGGAAAATTAAACAAATGAAGCAAAGATCGTTTGAATCAGCAAATAAATGTGGAAAACTGCTTGCTTGGCAGTTGAAAAAGAGACAAAAATTGAATACAGTTACAAATCTAGAGATTGAAGGGAGAATCGTCCAGAAACCAGAAGAAATTAGAAAGTGTTTCCAGAGATACTTTAAAGAACTTTATGCACAGGGGCCACAGAGAGAGTTTGAAATAGATCAATTCTTAAAAACCAATGGATTATCAAAAATAACCCAGGAAAAGAGAACAAGCCTGAATTGCAAAATAACGCAACAGGAAATTGAAGGTGCCATTCAGAATATGCAACTAGGCAAATCTCCAGGTCCTGATGGGCTTACCTCCAAATATTATAAGACCTTGAAAGACTGTCTGATACAACCTTTGATGGAGGTTTGTAACCAGATTATGGAGGGGAAGAAGGCCCCGGAGTCGTGGAAAGAAGCTTTCATCACATTGATTCCTAAAGTGGAAACTGAAAAGACTCAACTTAAAAATTACCGTCCCATCTCACTCCTAAATGTGGATTACAAAATCTTTGCAGATATCCTGGCAAGTAGACTTAAAAAAGTTTTGAATGAAGTAATTCATAAGGACCAGGCTGGCTTTCTCCCTGGCAGGCATTTGTTTGATAACACTAGGAACATTATTGATATTTTGGAACTTTTACAAACAAATATCAATATGAGAGCAGTGTTAATCTTTATTGATGCGGAGGAGGCCTTTGACAACATTTCTTGGATGTTCATGAAGAAAAATTTGGAAGGGATGGGAGTGGGACGGGGGTTTGAAAATGGAATAGAAGCAATCTATTCAGAGCAGAAGGCTAAACTGATAGTGAACAATGTGGTGACAGAGGAGTTTAAAATTGAAAAAGGGACACGACAGGGTTGCCCCTTATCCCCTCTTTTATTTATTTCAGTCCTGGAGGTGCTTTTGAACATGATTAGGGAGGACCGGACGGTACAAGGAATACAGGTCGGAGTGAAACAATATAAACTGAAAGCATTTGCAGATGACCTGGTTTTAACATTACAGGAGCCAGAATCTAGTACAAAAAGAGTGTTAGAACTGATTCAGGAATTTGGTCGGGTGGCGGGATTTAAGTTGAACAAGCAAAAAACTAAGGTTTTGGCTAAAAATTTGACATCTACAGAAACGGATGGGTTTCAGAGAGAGACAGGACTAAGTGTGGTTAAAAAAGTGAAATACCTGGGGGTCCATTTGTCCTCTAAAAATCTGAATTTATTCAAAGACAATTATGAAAAATGTTGGGTAGAAATCAAAAAAGATTTGGAAATTTGGTCAAGACTGAAACTTTCCTTGTTGGGTCGAATTGCAGCTATAAAAATGAATGTATTGCCGAAAATGTTATTTTTGTTCCAAGCCCTACAGATTGTGGACAGAGTGGAATGTTTTGGAAAGTGGCAGAAGGATATTTCCAAATTTGTCTGGCAGGGCAAAAAGCCCCGAATAAAGTTTAAAATACTAACTGACTCGAAAGAAAGAGGGGGGTTTGCCCTGCCAGACTTGAGGTTGTATTATGAATCTGCAGCCTTCTGCTGGTTGAAGGACTGGTTTTTGTTGGAGAACACTGATGTCCTAGATCTGGAAGGGTTTGACAATGCCTTTGGTTGGCATGCATATTTGTGGTACGACAAGGTTAAAGCTCACAAATTGTTTAAAAACCATATTGTCAGAAAAGCATTATTCATGGTCTGGATGAAATACAAGGACTTGCTAGAGGGCAAGACCCCGAGGTGGCTATCACCGATGGAGGCCAAGGCTCGAAAAAGACCTAACATGGAGGCCTACTGGCCGAAATATTGGGAAATAATTGAAAAAATTGGAGACAATTGGAGGCTGCAGAGCCAGGAGAAACTAAAAAATAGGGTGCGAGACTGGTTACATTATGCTCAAATTCAAGAGGTGTTTAAAATAGATAAAAAAGTTGGTTTCCAGGTGGAAAAATCGAAATTAGAGACGGAACTGTTAGAACCAAAGACTAAGATACTTTCTAGAATGTACAACTTGCTGCTTAAATGGAATACACAGGATGAGACAGTAAAATCTGCCATGATAAAGTGGGCACAGGACATTGGGCATAACATTATGTTTGAGGACTGGGAAAGGTTATGGAACACCGGAATGAAATTCACGGCATGTAATGCCTTGAAGGAAAACATTATGAAAATGATATACCGGTGGTACATGACCCCAGTCAAGCTTGCTAAGATATACCATTTGTCTGACAATAAATGCTGGAAATGTAAGGAGGCTGAAGGGACATTCTTTCACCTCTGGTGGACCTGCCCAAAAGTGAAGGCCTTCTGGGAAATGATACACAATGAGCTAAAAAAGGTATTTAGGTATACCTTTCCCAAGAAACCAGAGGCCTTCCTCCTGGGCATGGTGGACCAGAAAGTGTTAAAGAAGGATAGAACTTTGTTTATGTATGCTACTACAGCAGCAAGAATTCTCATCGCAAAGCACTGGAAGACACCAGATTTACCCACGCTGGAAGAATGGCAGACGCAGTTGATGGACTACATGGAACTGGCTGAAATGACTGGCAGAATCCGTGATTTGGGAGAAGAAATAATGGAGGAGGACTGGAAAAAATTTAAGGACTATCTGCAAAAACATTATAAGTTGTATGAATGTTAAGAATGTGTACGATTTGGAAATTTTTGCTTCAGCAACTTGAATAGGTGAATTGGAAATTAAGCTATAAGAAAGATGAGGCAGACAACATGAAGTAACCATACTATGTTTACTTATAGGGTACAAATAACTGAGATACAGTATTTTAAATGTGGAAACATAGTATTTGAAAGATACAGTAAGACATGAAATAAGGTAACAAATTGCTGATGTTACAATTGCAAAGAACGCAGAATTCGGAAGATGTGGGGAAGTCCAATTGGAATTGTCAAAGTATTTTGGAAAGTTGGAATTTATGTATACTTTCTTTTTCTTACTTTTACTTTCTACTTTTTATTCTGTAAACTTCTGAATATCTGAAAGAAAACTTAATAAAATATTTATAAAATAAAAAAACAAAAATAGCAAAAGCCAAACTTTTGGCTGAGAGTTGATCTGTGTCCCTCCAGATTTTGGTGGTCTCCAATGCCCATCACCATCATGACCAATGGTCTGGGATTATAGGATCTGGAGTCCAGAAACACCTGGAGGGCCTAAGCTTGAAATTAGGAGTGTCAGTTTTTCACTCTGGGCCTGTGACATTCTGAACAAAGGGACAGTCTCTGCAAGAGCGCTCCAATTCTGAAATGAAAAATATGGCATGTCAAACAATAGCTTGGGATCACACATCCGCTCTGGAAGTCCTAAGGCCAGATGTGTGGGAGCTGTTTGGGCTTGCTCACTGATCAGAGAAAGGAGTTCTGGGCACATCATTTTTTTAAAAAAGCATTCCCTTCTTTTCCTTTTTTAATTTATGCAAGTGGGTTCTGAAACAAAACGTTGCAACTTGGCGAGTACTTATGCCCAAGGCCAGCCTAAGACATTTTGCTGCCTGAGGGAAAGGACAAAATGCACTGAGGTCAGCTGGGTTGTTAGAAAGGTAGCGGGCAAGGCACGTGACAGCTCTCTTCTCCCACAGAAGCCGCCTAGTCAGGAGGAGGAGCTGAGGGGAATACTTTGCTGATAAATCTCATGGTAGTAATGTGCCTAGATAATTAACATTTTCAGTACAAGTATGAAATTGGTATTGTTTACACAGTTGAACAAAAATGTATATTTCCTAATAACATCAACTCTGATTTGGACCTATTTATAGTATATCCTGAGATTTTACCAAGACATCTATATTTTGCATTATTCTCCAGACATGCCTGGCGTTGTTCAGTGACCATCCGTTCAATCACCTTGCCCAGGAATGGAAAGTTTGAGACTGGACGATAATTGGACATAATGGCCAGGTCCAAATATGTCTTTTTAATAAGCAGTTTAACAATCACTTCTTCAGGTGGTAGGTTTCACTCGTTCAAGTCTGTCCACATCCTCAGAGGCAACAGGTTGTAATGGATTCCATCCAACTTGACCCAGTGGCGTAGTGGGCTGCGGGGGCACAGGGGCAGTTGCCCCAGGCATCACTGGGATCCAATGACAACGGCTTGTCCATGCGATCAGGTAAGTGACCTCTCCAGACAATGGGATGGCTCTTCTTTTCTTATCTCTGTGGCTGTGATCCCCTGGGTGATGTGGATGCCATTAGGCAGTTGAATGCGCATGCATACTCCGTCTGTTTCTCTCCCTCCTACCCCCTCCTCCACGTGGCCCCGGGAATTGGCAAGCCATACTATGTCTCTGACTAGGCAGAGCTCTGGCACCCTCCTACCTTGGTGGAGTCTACCTCTTTCCAAACCTGAGCAATTTTATCTGCAAAAAAACTCATTACAGGAGTCATTACAGGAGATCTTGGACTCTGTATCAGACCCTGATGGCAAAGGTGGTTCTGTTAGACTATGAACCACCTGAAAGAGTCTCCTGGTACTGTTTTCACCAACAGATCACAGCGCCAGGTTTAAACCACTGCGCCACCCGCGTCCCTCCTGCACATCCATACCCTGGGGCAAGTCTGGTGATGGGCTCTTGGTTTCTTTGGCCAACTAACTGCTCAGTAATTGTCACCTTTGGGCACTTCCCTGGGTGGGTGGGTGGGGGGTGTACACGTGTCCTCACGCTTGAGGGATTATGGCAGGAGATAGAGGGGGAAAGAGTCCTTTCCTTAAGGGCAAGAATGGCGTTGGAATGGAGGAAATTGATGCAGGGGGTTGAGTTTCGAGGATTTTCAGAAGTGAGGGGCTTTTCCTAAGCCGGCAGTCCATAAGGGAAGTGGCTTGACATATTTCTTGCAACAAAGGATCACTTTTGGCAATAGAAACCAGTTAATGGGCTTTTGATGGACTCAGTCCATTGTTCTCTCAGCAGGCGGCCACTCAGGAGCTCAGTCAAGCTGGCAAAGCTCCACTGCTCTGCAGAACAGAAACAGGCAGCGGTACAAGAAAGATTCTGTCCACTAGAGGCCGCTATCCGCTATTGGCTAGCTGTCCAAATCCGATGCTTTTGATTGGGCTATACGCAGCAGTATGTAAATACAGAGTTCATACCCAAGTCCCCGTTCATATTGATACGGTTTCATACCAGAAAGAGGGAAGCAGGGTCTTTTCTTAATAAAAAAAAGATGTGGTGCTTGGTGCGACAGGGGAAGGAAAGGGCTTTCTCGAGCTCATTGTCTCGCGCCCTAGGTATGTGGAGGGGTTTCTGGGGAAGACGAGATCCCTAGCGAATTTCCCCCTCGGAAATTCCGTATAGCATATTCTTAAAAAAGGAAAAAAAGGGAAAAGGAGGGGGGGAGAAAAGACTGAAAGGGAAGAAAGGTTTCCTCTGTTCCCCTCCACTCTTCCAAAATAATTCCGAGCTGAGGTGCAGAGCTCTTTCCTCCCTTGTGACCTCCCCACCCTCCTCCTCCTCCCTTCCACATAACTGGCTGTGTCACTGTTATGTACTGAGTTGAATAGGATCCAAACTGCAGCAGTCTGATTGGTCCTAGAACAATAGGATCCAAAACGCAGCAGTCTGATTGGTCCTAGAACAATAGGATTCAGAATGTAGCAGTCTGATTGGTCCTAGAACAATGCAGCAGTATGATTGGTTGGCAGGAACTACCCAATCATGCTCCAGGTAGAAGTGAATCCACAACCTGATTGGCTTACAGTAGAATTCCGGAATTAGCCAATCATGTGCAGCCCATTGTGTAAATAATGTATATAAGGCAGATACTTTGAGGGGACATTCATTCATTCCTCCTCACCACTATGAGCTGAATAAAGAGCATGAAATCACTTTGCGACTCTGAGTATGTTTCACTGGCGACGAAGGTGGGATCCCACTGAGCTGACTGCCACACACAGCACCGCAGCACCGCCACCTGCCGCACCGCTGCCTCGCACCATGTATCCAGGCTTCAGCTCCGGGACACAAGGAACTCAGAATGGCAACCGACAGCAGCTTCTCGTCGTTCAACCCAGCATCTGGAGACTGGGAAGTGTACGCCTCCCGTTTCACCTTCCTCCTAGAAGCCAAAGGGGTCACCGACGAAGAAGATGCCAAGAAGAGGGCGATATTCTTCCGCGTCTGCGGAGAGGAGACGTTTGAAATCGCCCGGGCTCTCCTTGCGCCTGAAGACGTCGCTACTGTTCCATACAAAACAATAATGGAACAGCTGAAGGGGCACTTTTCGCCACAGCCCTCAGTGGTGGCTCGTCAAAATGCCTTTTACGCAAAGCAGCAAGCCCCTGGGGAAACCATAACTGGGTTTGTGACCTCTCTCCGCCAAGCCGCCCGGTTCTGCAACTTCTCAGAGCTGGAGAACATGCTTCGTGACCGCCTCGTCGGTGGCCTGAAAGATGAGAAGCTGCAACGACGCCTCTACGCTAAGAAGAACCTAACCTTCCAGGTCGCTCTGGAGGAGGCCCTGGCAATGGAAGCTGCCGAGAGGTCGACGCAAGAGGCACGGCCGAGCCAGCTGTCCCAACCAAGGGTCCACCACGAAGACCTCACCGACGACTCAGGATCCGGCAGGGAGGAGGTGCACCGAGTACAGCAGCGCACTCAAGCAGCCCACATACCACAGCTGCCTTGACGAGAAGGAGGGAACTGCGCAAGCTGTGGAGAAAGTCACGAGAGGAGGACCTGCCGTTTCCGCAACGCAGAGTGCAGGCAGTGCAGAAAATTGGGACACATCGCCCGGGTGTGTTGGGCTCGGCCCACCCAACGCCAGGCATCAGATGACCAATCCAAGAGCCCCAGGTCCCGGGGCCCAACGCATCAAGGCAACTCGACAGAGCTCACGGACTTCCAGGTATACCAGTTGCTCCACCCCAACGTAGAGAAAATTTATGTTGACGTACAGATAGATGGGGCCCCATGCCGCATGGAGCTTGACACGGATTCAACTCTATCCATAATCTCGGCAAGGACCTTAAGGAAACTATGTCCTACTGGGGGTCCCAAACTCAGGCCGGCCCCATTCACCCTCCGGGACTTCCAGAAACGTAAGGTCCCCACAATGGGGGTGGGGACCTTCAGGGTGCAATACCGAGGGCGGACGCGGCAACTGTACTTGCTTGTGGTCAAGGGCCCCTACATTAGCTTACTGGGATTGGCATGGTTTGGACCACTGGGGCTAGCCGTCACCGGGGTGAACCACACTAGCTTACAAGTGGACGTGGACGCCATATGCAAGGAATTTCCGGGGGTTTTCGATGGGAAATTGGGACAGTATACAGGCCCCCCCCCCCATTGCTCTACAGCTTGACCCCGCAGTACGACGGGTCAGGCTCAAGGCCCGCCAGGTCCCGTTCGCCCTGAAACCCCGTATAGACGAGGAATTGGACCGGCTCGTGGAGCAAGGAGTGCTGGAGCCGGTGCCTAATGCCCCCTGGGAAACCCCAATCGTCACACCCGTCAAGCCTAATGGTTCGGTCCGCATCTGCACAGACTACAAATGTACCATAAACAAGGCCCTCACGGCCCATGCATACCCAGTGCCTGTGGTCAGCCATGTTCTTGCCACCCTGGCTGGGTCGAAAATTTTTGGCAAGCTGGACTTGGCCCAAGCATATCAACAGCTGCCAGTAGATGATGCCACAGCAGAGGCACAGACGATTGTGACGCACAGAGGAGCATTCAGGGTAAAGCGGCTGCAATTCGGTGTCAGCGTGGCACCAGGCATATTCCAGAATCTAATGGACTCTCTCCTTAAAGGGATTCCTGGCGTCACCCCCTTCTTCGATGATGTGTTGATTGCCGGGCCCACACCAGAGGAGTTTGAGGACCGCCTCCGCACCGTTCTGCACCGTTTCCAGACGGCGGGTCTCAAGGTGAAGCGGGAAAAATGTCTACTAGGAGTGCCTCAGGTGGACTTTCTGGGATTTATGGTGGACGCAGAAGGGGTCCACCCGACTGGGGACAAGGTACGGGCCATTTGTGATGCCCCAGCGCCCAAGAACAAGACTGAACTTCAGGCCTTCTTGGGACTATTGAACTTTTACCATTCCTTCCTTCCCCACAAGGCGGCGGTAGCGGAGCCCCTACACAGACTCCTGGACAAGCGGGCCCCTTGGGTGTGGGGCCAGCGCCAGGAGGCCGCATTCCAGGCAGTCAAGGACTTGCTTGTCTCAAACCCGGTCTTGGCACACTTCGACGAGAGGCTGCCAGTGGTGCTAGCATGCGACGCCTCGCCCTATGGAATTGGCGCTGTCCTGGGACACCAACTCCCGGATGGAAGAGAGGTACCAGTGGCATACTTTTCCCAGACACTCAACGCAACCGAGCGGAACTACTCGCAAATCGACAAGGAGGGTCTGGCAATCGTGAAGGGAGTAAAAAAATTCCATGATTTCTTGTACGGGCGGCCCTTCACCGTAGTGACTGACCACAAGCCGTTGCTTGGCTTGTTCGTCCCTGAAAAGCAGACCCCCCAAGTGCTGTCTCCTCGCGTCCTCAGGTGGTCAATTTTCCTTGCCAGCTACCAGTATGCACTGATTCACCGTCCTGGGAAGGCGATGGGCCATGTGGACGCCCTCAGCAGGCTACCACTACCGGAAACAGGCCCCGACCCAGCCCCTGCACAAGAGGTTATGAGCCTGGAGCTGCTTCCCGACCGCCCCATTCAGGCACAAGAAGTTGCACACCATTCCAAGAAAGATAGGGTCATCTCCCGGGTCCTGGACTGGGCGTGGAGGGGATGGCCCAGCAGCAGCCCCGGGCCAGAATTCGCCAGCTACACAACCCGCAAACATGAACTGTCGGCCCACAAGGGGTGCCTGTTATGGGGAAGCAGGGTCGTTGTTCCCCAGCCCCTCCGCAAAAGGGTCCTCACAGCCCTACACGAGACACACCCAGGGGTAGTAAGAATGAAGGCCCTTGCCAGGAGTTATGTGTGGTGGCCGGGGATCGACGGAGAGATAGAGGCCTGGGTCAAACACTGCCAGGCCTGCCAAGAATCCCGCCCAGATCCCCCAAGGGCCCCAGTCCAGTCCTGGGAGTCCGCCCGAGCACCATGGTCACGCCTGCATGTGGACTTCGCTGGCCCCTTTCAGGGGAAAACATTCTTCATCGTGGTGGACTCCTACACCAAATGGCTGGAAGTCGCACTGGTACCGTCCACTTCTACGTCCGCAGCCATCCGGGTACTACGCAGGCTGTTTGCAACCCACGGGCTCCCTGACACTCTCGTCTCAGACAACGGGACTGCATTTACGTCAGGAGAATTACAAACCTTCACAGCGCAGAAGGGCATCCGCCACATCCGTTCGGCACCATTCCACTCTGCCACCAATGGCCAAGCAGAACGCATGGTGCGGACCACCAAGGACACCCTTCGCCGCATGACGCAAGGGGATTGGGAGTACCGCCTTGCCACATTCCTTCTAGCACAGCACAGCACCCCCAGCTCAACGACTGGCCGGAGCCCCGCTGAACTACTAATGGGTCGGCGCCTTGCAATCAGATTGGACCGCCTTCACCCCGATAGAGCTCAGGATGAGGTAGTGGTGGGGGAAGGCAAGAACCCCCGGACCTTCGAGGCTCAGGACCCAGTGTACGCAAAGAATTTTGGGGCAGGCCCAGCATGGGTACCCGCCACAGTCACCAGGGTCACTGGCCCCGTGTCGTACGAGGTGCTAACAGATGGGGGGCAATGCTGGCGCCGCCACTGCGACCAGATACGGCGACGATTCCTGGGAGAAAACCAGGAGGAGGAAAGGGCAGAGGAGTCCCAAGGGAACAGAGGGGCAGTGAGGCCCATAGAGCATGAGGAGCCAGCAGGAGAGGCAGAATCAGTAAATACAGAGAGGACCTGCGAGGCCGAAAGGACACTGGAACCAGAACCACGACTGAGCGAGCCGGTTGCGCCAGACCAAACAGCCCCATCACAGCCAGCATCCTTGTAACACGAGTCAGAACCTGAACCCCGGACCAGGGAACACCCCAGGCCGCAACGCACACGTAGGCCGCCGGCGTACCTTGAGGACTATGAATGTGACCTCCCGGGCAGGACTGGAACTTAGAGGGGAGGGGTGTTATGTATTGAGTTGAATAGGATCCAAACTGCAGCAGTCTGATTGGTCCTAGAACAATAGGATTCAGAATGTAGCAGTCTGATTGGTCCTAGAACAATGCAGCAGTATGATTGGTTGGCAGGAACTACCCAATCATGCTCCAGATAGAAGTGAATCCACAACCTGATTGGCTTACAGTAGAATTCCGGAATTAGCCAATCATGTGCAGCCCATTGTGTAAATAATGTATATAAAGCAGATACTTTGAGGGGACATTCATTCATTCCTCCTCACCACTATGAGCTGAATAAAGAGCATGAAATCACTTTGCGACTCTGAGTATATTTCAGTCACCTTGCCTGCCAATCATACCTCCCTTTGAACTGAAGCAGATTTCCATCCCTGTTTGTGCCAGTTCTGGAGTCTAAAAGCCGAGGACCTAAATCAGCCAAAGGAAAATGACACCCTTCCTACCCATGCAAAAATGCAACTTTCATTGGTCTGTTTGCTACTGGACATGGTCGCCAAGCTTGGCAAAAGGGGTTTGTTTTTTTCTTTGGGTTTAAGAAGCATGTCAATCAATTTCCTTTATTCGACCGATGGTCAGAAATAAACATTACACAATACAGAATTATAAACTAAAACATCATAGGGGTACATAAAAAGGTAGGGCCACAGTACTAGACCTCTCACAGATAACCCACATCAAAGCATTCAGTTATACGTTTCCGACACTTGAGTGCCAGGAAAAGGAATTTAGCCACTGACAAAGTTGTTTTCCCAGAAGACGTATTTAGCAGATATGCTGTCTGCTTTCCTCTTTGTCGGGAACTGAGCTGGGGTAAGTATGGAGTTATAAGATACTGTCTTAAATCGTTGTAGAAGGGACAGCTCAGTAAAATGTGATCTGTGGATTCTACCTCACCCAACGCACAGTGGCATAATCTCTGGTCATATGGGACTCCTCCATATCTTCCCTTCAGAACCGCCGAGTCAAGAACATTCAGCCTAGCCGCAGTAAATAGTCTGCGGTATTCCAGGTAGTGGATATCCACCAGGTAGCGAGCTGGAGCAGCCCGATACAACTGCTCCCCCAGAAACAACCCAGGTTTCACACGGGCTATGTCCTCCTGTCTGGCAATATCCCTTAATCTTTGAGCGATCACCGCCTTTGCGTGGCTATACGTCATGGACTCTATATAAAGGGAGGACAACCCACACTTCTGCACTTCCTCCGCTATCTCCCCTTCCCATGGAGATTTAAAGTTATCCCTCAGAATCAAGGGGGCCAAACCCACCGGTCTGAAACAAAGCTTGAGCCATAGCCATAACTTCGCTTTCAGGGCCACATACCTAAAGGCTTGACAACCAGTTTCCAATCTCATGATCGCACCTGCCACGGAGGGGGGGATCCTGAGTATGGCCCTGAGGAATTGGGTTTGGATAGATTCCAATTTTTCAAAGTCCCTACGTGAGCCCAAGGCAATGCCCACCAGCAGAAGAGGGAGGACTTTCATTTTAAAGAGTCGCAAAGCAACTTTGACAGTTTGTGCCTGTTTCTTGGAGTACAGGGTTCTAATCACCAAGGCTGCTTTGGATGCGTTCGAGGCTATGTATTCTCTGTGCGCCAAGAAGGACCTATTTGATCTTACAACCTGACCCAGGTATTTAAAGCAACTAACCTGCTCTAAAGGAATACCATTAATTGACCATAAATTAGATTTCAGTCGAGCAGCAAAGACCATTATGTTGGTCTTGGCATAATTTAGTTGGAGCTCATGTTGGGTCTCATATTCATGGAGAGCTCGAAGCATCCTCCTTAATCCGATGGGGGAGGTAGCTAATAGGGCGGCATCGGCCGCATACAGTAGGACATTCAAGGCTCGTCCTGCCAGTTTTGGTGGATGGAAATCAGCATTTGCCATATGCACCACTAGCGAATTAATATAGAAATTAAACAGAGCAGGGGCAAGCAAACAGCCCTGTCTTACCCCCCTAGTGGTGGCAACCGGATTGGAGACTAGCCCCTTACTATCTAGCCTAATCCTCAGGAGGGTATTTGTATGCAAATTAATAATCAGCAGGAGAAGGCGGTGGTCGATAGATGTCGCTGCCAATTTTGTCCATAGCTGGTTCCTGGGAATTAGATCAAAGGCCTGCTTAAAGTCTATAAAGGCGACGTGGAGGGCTTTTAGGCCATTGCCAGCGTACTTGGTGGCCAAGTGATTTAGGATTAAGATTTGGTCTGTTGTTGATCTTCCAGGGCGGAAACCCGCCTGTTCCTCTGCTATGATATTGTTGCTTTCCATCCAGGTCGTTAATTTGTTAAGTAGAAATCTTGAATAGATCTTTCCGATAACATTTAGCAGGCTAATTGGTCTAAAATTGGCCAGATCTGTGCGCGGCCCTTTCTTGTGAATTAACACAATTAGTGCAGAGTTCCAGCTTGGAGGAAATTGTGCTGTTTTGTTTATATAGGTAAAAAGAGCTGCTAGGGGTGGACACCACCAATCCTTATTGGCTTTAATAACATCTATGGAAATAAGATCGTCTCCGGGTGCCTTGCCCGCCTCAAATTGGCCTATAAGTGTTTCCACTTCAGAGCAGGTAACAGGATCCCACTCAGGCAAGGGGGCCAATTCTATCCTTCTTCCGCTGGCAGCGTGAGCTGCATATAAATCGGAGAAGAAGCTTTCCCAGGTGTCAGCTGAAATTTGGGGTTCTATCCTTGACAATGGTCTACCCAGGTATTGAGAAATTTGGTGCCAAAAGGAGGAGGGATTTCTATTTTCTGCAGCTTTTAGAAGGTTATTCCAATCATTTCTTTCTGCCGCCAGCTTCTTTTCCTTTAATAGTGCTTTATACCTTCTCTTGAGGTTCATAAGGTGACTGCTAGGTGCGGGGTCATTTGATGCCCTATATGACAAGAATTCATTATATAGGTTGTTCTTGAAGTGTCTACATTCCTCGTCAAACCACTTTTTATGAGAGAAATGGTTACTATTCGTTACCGGGGCCTTAGCCAACGAAGGTTTTAGCAGTTCTACTAAATTGTCATATATTGGCAGTGGCTCAACTTTTTCTTGTAGGTTGGGTGCAAATAAACATTAATCACCACGAACACTTCCTCCGCTGTTTGTAGCTTTACACCCAGCATCGATGACAACTGGATGCTGATTTGTTCCACCTGCAGATTTAAGGCCAAAGAAACTAAGGTAGCCAACCCACCTTGTGGTCTACCAGGTGATAGTGGATTCTGTTGTGCATTCAGGTAGAAGCCCTTATACCCTGATAAGGAGAAGCCCTCACAAGCCCAGGTCTCTTGCAGTAAAAGAATACGGCTGCCTTTTATGTAGGCGACAAAGGATGGGTCCATCAGCTTAGGTTTAATGCCAGCTACATTCCAGGATAAGAAAGTAAGTGATCTCCTGGTCACCCCTTCGAGTCATGCTGGGCCTTGCGGAACCAGCACGGCAGAATCCACCTGGGAATGCATGCGGCGAGGGGGGGCAATAGGCTGGAAGAAGGAAGTAATTGTAGCTTGCTTACCAGGCAATTTCCGAGCACCACTTACCGCAGCCGCAGCCATGGATTGAGGCTTAATTATTGGTAGCTGCAGGGATGGATTCTGGTGCACGGGAGTATCACTTAACGACAGGTCCATAGACTCTGCATTTAAGGTATACTCTAAGATTGAAGGGGGTGGGCCTTTTGGGTCTGCGGTTGCTGTAGGGAACATGCAGTGTAAGGCAGGTGGAAGGCATCCTTTTCGGTTTGCCTCCAAAAGAGCATTCAGTCTTGCCACAGCTTCCGAGTTTGACCAGAGAGTTGTGGAATCTTCCACTGTATCCTGCTCGGGCTTGACGTCCCGAGGCCGTGTACAGCCAGGTTGCAGATCAAAGGTCGTTAAAACGGGTTCCACTTGGGCTTGTGTAGACTGATCTACAATTGGTGAGGAATTCATCTTATTTACATGAGCATGATCTTCTGAGTTACGGAGACAGAGTAGCAACTCGTCCAATCTGTCCGTTATCTCTGTTCGCTCCAGTTTTGGCAATTGGGAGAAGGATAGAAGTAACTCACGCTCCGTAGAATTCTCCAGATGTATAGCCTTTGTCAGTGGAGGCAGGGGGGCGTCAATCCAGTTGATTAGATCTGCGGCCAGGGGAGTTGGAGTCGTGGCAATTGGCGGACCCTCAGACTTGTCTGCTTTCTTTTTGAACAAGCAGTTTGGTAAGAGGGGGCAGATCTTGGTATTGGTAAAGACTCTTGTAGCAAGGATTCCATAGTTAATTAGAAGGCTTCTTGAGGACATAATAAGTGCAGGGAGCTTTTTGGTTTTAAAGGAGAGCAGCACTCTCTGCCTCTGAGGTCTGCTGCTAATATGGTCAGTATGCTTCAGGTCAATAGAGCTAGGGATTACCCCCAGAAGCTCCGCTAGGTGTCTCCTTATATCACTCTTATAATGCCAGTTTATCACCTTGCCTCTAAAGGGGCAAACCATTAGGCAGATTTTGGTAGCTTGCAGCAGCAGTTTGTGAGGAGGTGCAAAGTGTTGTTCCTTCTTATTTTGCTCACTTTGCTCACTTTTCTGATTGCCAGCAACTTGAGGAATTATACAGGAGGTGTGAGGTAAAACGGGTGCTCTGGGCATTTGTATGGGCTTCATCTCAGGTGGTACATCAAGGGAACTGTCTTTACCTGTTAGGGATACAAGCGAGATAATCTTCTCCAAGGATCCTCGGATGTCTTTTATGTATTTAAGGATATAGTCCACTGTTTTAGCAACTAGGTCTAGAGTAGTCGAGTGTTCAAATAGTATCTCATCAATGCAGCTCTCACGGGCTCTAGTGCAGTCATTCGAGTGGATACCAGTATTATTATTACTTGAAGGTTTAGTAGGCAGGTTATCAAAAGGTTCTTTCACAGTGGTTTCCTCGTCATTCATCTCTGCTAGCAGTGTGAAAGAGTTTGAAACCGGAATATTAAAAGTATCCTTTGTACTTTCAGATTCACTAATTTTTGTTTGTTTAGCAAGAGGCAGGCATCTCAGTTCCTCTGTGTCGTCTAAGTCTCTGGAATCTCTGGTACGTTTCCCAGTTCCTCTCCCACAAGCAGGGCTGTATAATTGCTTAGTCCTTTCTCTCTTCATACAGCCGCCCCAAGTTACAAGGTCAATGGTTCTCTCCCCGATAGAAAGAGACGTCCTCCTACTTACTAGTTTAAAACTAAAACTAAAAAGCTAAAAAAAACTAAAAACTAAAGTTAAAATTTAATAGGCTTCTATACTCAATAAAACAATCTTTAAAAGATAAATCAGAGAGCTCACACTCACGCTGACTAAGTGCCGTTCGCCATCTTTCATTGGTCTGTTTGCTACTGGACGTGGTCGCCAAGCTTGGCAAAAGGGGTTTGTTTTTTTGTTTTTTTTAAAGAAGCAATAGCTCATTTGCTTGCGAGTGTGGGAGTCTGCAATTCTTGGTGTTCCAGGGCTTTTTGCAAGTTGGAGTTGCCTCCAGTCCACCCCGGATGTAAGAACAGTCCTTCTGGATTAGACCAATGGATGATCTAGTCCAGCACCTTGTTCCCCGTAGTTGCCCAGCAGAGGCTCACAACAAGCCCATAAGCAGGACCTGAGTGCAATGGCCCTCTCTCACTCATATTCCCAAGCAGGGCCGGACCTCTGATGAGCCAGAATGAGGCAGCTGTCTCAGGCGGCCGATGCTGAGGTGAGGGGATTGAGCTGGGAGTGCCCTGTGGCCTGTCCTGTACCCCTACGTTAGCTGACTGCTCTCAAGTGCAGGGAAAGCTCCTGTCCTTTCCAAAGTACTTGGAAGAAGATTCAACAGTCAATCCAATTGGCTTCGGTACAGGAAAGATTTTGGTGTGTTTTACTGTTTTGGATGTTTCAATTTGCTGGGAGCGCCCAGAATGGCTGGGGCAACCCAGTCCGATGGACAGCATATAAATATCAACGTTGAATTTGTCTGATTTCCTTTCAGAACCATTCAAGTTGGTACTTTTCAGCACCTATGGGTGTAGTGGCATCTGGACCATGGAACTCTCAGCTGGTGACTTGTGGGAGTCAGTCTGCAGCTCACCACACCTCAACCAGTGGGATGTATCACCAGAGATTACAGAACCCCAGCCAAGTCTTCACAGATGTCCAGCAGAATGCGGCAGCTAGACTGGTGGCTGGGAGTGGCCGCCGAGACCATATAACACGACGACCTACATTGGTTCCCAGTATGTTTCCGAGCACAATTCAAAGTGTTGGTGCTGGCCTTTAAAGCCCTAAACGGCCTCAGTCCAGTATATCTGAAGGAGCGTCTCCACCGCCATCGTTCTACCCGGACACTGAGGTCCAGCACCGAGGGCCTTCTGGCGGTTCCCTCACTGCGAGAAGCCAAGTTACAGGGAACCAGGCAGAGGGCCTTCTCGGTAGTGGCGCCCTCCCTCGAGATCTCAAAAAGAACAACAACTACCAGACTTTTAGAAGACATCTGAAGGCAGCCCTGTTTAGGGAGGCTTTTAATGTTTGATGTATCACAGTATTTTAATATTTCCTGGAAGCCGCCCAGAGTGGCTGGGGAAGCCCAGCTAGATGGGCGGGGTATAAATAAATGGTATAAATAAATTATTATTTTCTCCCATTATTATTATTATTATTATTATTATTATTATTATTCCAGAGCAGTGGCGGAGCAAGGTGGGGGCGGTCCGCACTGGGTGTCATCCTGCGGGGGGGGGGGGGGGGGGACATTCACTGGTGGCTTGGGAAGCTGGGAGTCGTGGGTGGGTGCTCCCGGCTGGAGGAGGCAGGCAGGGGAGAGGACGGGAAGGAGGCAGGTGAGCAAAGAACGGAGGGGGGCAGGAAGGGGAGAGGAAGGAAGCGGGATCGGTGGGTGCGCCTTTCATTCTGTCTGGAAGACCAGCAGCACTGCAAATGCAGAAGGGATCTTGGCCAGTTTCTAAAAAGGGAAAGTGAGTTTCCCTCTGACAAATGCTTTCTGCCTCACCTCTGCAAAGCTCCACATGTTTCCGCCCAACCCTGTCCTCAGCCAACCCCCCACTTAGAATCCACTCTTGGGTTATTGACTTCTGTGTGCTTGTGTATCTGTGTCTCCCGTGTGGGGTTCCTCTCTGTGTAAAGTCTTCAAGCTGTGCCTGTGAGTGCCTGACAAATCGGCCCCATTGCCTTTCCCTCGTCAAAATTTATCTTTCCCCCCCACCTCCAGTCGCCGTTGATGTGTGTCCTGGCTGTGAGGAAAAACAGAAGACGGGGGGCCATCGGTCAGGGATAGTCTACTTGAGATTCCTGCATTGCCCCAGCTGACCTGATCTTGGAACTTTGTGACTGGGTTTCTGTCCATTTGCCGATACTCTATTCATTTGTCGACACCCCAGCGTTGAACTAATTTGAACTGCGCCCTCCCCGATTCCCGTTGGTCGCTCCGGGACAGGGGAACAGCCCTCTATTGATCCTCTATTGGTGCAGCTGGACCCTTGGTATGTCCGCGCAGTGAACTTATTTTTTTTGTTTTTCTCTTTGAGCTAAACAGCGATGAGAGCGCTACCTAGATACGTTATTGCTACTTTGTGTTGTTGGATCTTTCAGTGAGTTTGGGATCTGTGTCGCGGGACTCCCCGCGCTAAGAACTTACTCTCAGAACCAAGTCTAATAGCGATAGAGAGTGCCATCTAGTGGACAAAGCGACTACTACGTGTGGAATTTCCCAATTTGATCCAACCCTCTCTTCTACTCCTTTCCTTACCTTTGATACTTACCACCCCCTTCCTCCGGACCCGCCTCCCCTCCCGCCTCCCTCTCCCTTTCCTTTCCAGGCAGAACGAGGCGCAGATTGTCGACGGGAAAACCCCAACCTCCCTATCTGCAACGCACAATTCTCAATGACTCTTTAAGGAACTGTCTGTGTGAATTGAAGGCAGGTCCCAGTTGTTGACGTATGAACACTCAGACTTCTGAATCCCAAATTTGTGGGTTCTACTAATACCCCCGAAGGTGCAACATAGCGAAAAGGAACAAGTGGTTTCATGTGAACAATTTAAGGACTGATAAAAATTGCGGAGTAGAGTTAACCAGGGCAAATCAGTACGAGTCGGAAGCGCTGTAATTATAATATCTGCGGTACTAAGTATTAAGTATTTGATTTCCTCTAGCATTAAGAATGTCAAATACTGGGAAAAGACCTGAAGGGGGAACCCCAGTGGAGAGAAAGGGATCAAAGCAAGAGGGGGACTTCAGAGCAGAGATTCTGAGGATGTTTGCGGAGATAAAGCAGAGTGAGAAAAATGTAGAACGTAAGCTAGAGCAAGTAGAACACAGAATTGGGGAAGTAGATAAGAAATTAGATGATACAGTCAATGAATTGAAGAGTCAATTAAAGGAGGTATTCAGGAGGACGCAGACAGTGGAGGAAGGATTGAAAAAGACAAGAGCAGAAGTGAGAGATGTAAGACGTGAGGAAGAAAAGATTAGAGTTGAGATTCTGGATTTGAACAAAAGTCAAGAGGATATGAAAGATTGGATTGCCCTGAATGAACTAAGACAGAGGGAGTCCAACCTCAGGATGAGAGGTATACCCGAAAACCCAGGAGAAAATATAAAAGAGAAATTAACAATAGAATTAGCTACCTGGCTGGGTGTACCAATAGAAGAGGTTGAAAAGGCAGTGCAATCGGCTTTCAGACTAAAGACAAAGACCCCAAAGAACAAAAAGTTTGTAGGAGATTGCCTAGTTGTGTTTAAGGATAGAGAAATAAAAAACAAGGTTCTCCAAAAAAACAGAGAGAAAAGGTTAAATATAGAAGGGATCAACATAGTGATTTTTAAAGACATCCCAGTCAGATTCCTAAAACGTAGGGACCCCTATAAAGAACTGGTACAGATACTTAAAAGGAATAACATTGAGTTCAAGTGGGAGTTCCCTGAAGGCATCTCCTTTACATATAGGAGTAAGAGACAAAAATCCAGAAGAAACAGATAAATTTCTAAGGAAATACAAAGAACTGAAACCGCAGGGGGCGGAGAGTGGGGGGGAGGAGGTGAGGGCTGGGGGGGATCCGGAGGGAGGAGAGAGGAATTCGGGAGAGGAAGAGGGAGAGGAGGGAGTGACGGAAGAAGAAGACTAAAAAGGAACAACAGCTCCCTTTCCCCCTCTTTTAAATAAACTAAAATGGTGTTAAAGATTTATAGTTGGAATGTTAATGGGATGAATGACAAGGGAAAGAGGAATAAAATTGAGCATATCCTGAAGAAGGAAGGCCTTGATGTTATCTGTCTCCAAGAGACTCATATAGCGAGGAAGCATAAAAGAATTTTGATTAATCGTAGACTGGGAAATGAATTTATTTCCTCAGATCAGAGTAAAAAGAGGGGGGTAGTTATATATATCAACAAACAAATTGAAGCGAAACAATTATTTAATGATGAAGAAGGAAGGATTTCAGCAGTTCAAATCAATTGGCAAGGGGAAAAGATAATAATAGTGGGAATATACGCCCCCAATGATAATAAATCAGAGTTTTATGGGAGACTTGAAGGAAAGCTACTAGACTATTCAGATCAGAAAATTATACTACTGGGAGACATGAACGGTGTGGTGTCGTTAGAGTTGGATAGGCAAAGAAACACCAAGAGTAACGAAGGGAAGCTACCTAGAACATTTTTCTCCCTGGTTCAAAATTGCAACCTAGTGGATATTTGGAGATTAAAATATCCTCTGGAAAAACAATACACCTTTCATTCAGAACCTAATGAGTCATTATCAAGACTGGATCAGATTTGGATCTCGAAAGAATTAGTCTTAAGATCGATAAGAACAGAGATCCAGGTTAGAACAATCTCAGACCACAGCCCAGTAAAAATGGAACTGAAGGGACAAGAAAGCAGATTAAACAGATGGAAGCTCAAGGACTATCTGTTGGACGACCAAGAGATAGTTGAAAAGGCCCAAATTAGTCTAAAAGAATATTTCGAAGATAACCTTGGCAGAAGTACAAAACCAAAGGTGGTCTGGGATGCAGGCAAGGCGGTAATGAGGGGTTTTTTTATCCAACAGAGCGCAATCAAGAACAAAAAAAGGGAAAAGGGGAAAAAAGAAATCGCACAACAAATAGCAGAGAACGAACAAAAATTAAGTCAAAATCCAAAAGACAAGAAGACAAAAGAAAACATTAAGGTATTACAATCCCAGTATGCAATGCTGATAAATAGAGAGATAGAATGGAAGGTCAAAAGATTGAGACAGAGGAATTTCGAATATGCCAATAAACCGGGGAAGTTTCTAGCGTGGCAGCTAAAAAAAAAAGAAAGGAACAGAAAATAATATACAAGATAGTGGTGGAAGGAGAAGAGATAAACAAACCAAAAGAAATAAGGAGAGCCTTTACGGAATTCTATGGAAATTTGTTTAAAAATACAGGAAAGAACATGATGAGAAAAATAGAGAGATACCTGAAATCCAAAAACATCAACAAAATTACCACAGCAGCAAAAGAGGAGTTAAATGCCCCAATTGAGACAGAAGAAATTAAAGAAATAATAACAGATTTAAAAAATGGGAAAGCCCCAGGCCCAGATGGGTTTACTAGTAGATATTATAAAGAGATGGAACCGGTTTTGTTGAATCCACTACAAGAAGTAATGAACAACATTCTCAAGGAAAGAGAAATACCAGAGACGTGGAAGGAGGCTTTGATTACGTTAATCCCAAAACAAGACTCAGAACTAGACCAAATTAAAAATTACAGACCGATCTCCTTGTTAAACATAGATTATAAGATCTTTACAGGAGTCCTGGCAAGGAGACTAAAAACGATCCTGGTAGAAAACATTCATAAAGACCAAACCGGCTTTTTGCCGGGGAGGCAAATGAAAGAAAACATTAGGAATGTCATTAATATTATAGAATACTTAACAGAAAGATGCGATAAAGAAGGTATACTGTTATTCGTGGACGCTGAGAAAGCGTTCGACAATGTTAATTGGGAATTCCTATTAAAACAACTGGAATATATGGAAGTAGGTAATGAATTTTATAACGGGATAAAAGCAATATACACCGAACAAAGAGCAAAATTGATAATTAATAATGTGGAGTCGACAGAAATAACAGTAACTAAAGGAACAAGGCAGGGATGCCCGCTGTCCCCGCTGTTATTTATAATGATATTAGAGACCTTATTAAATTCCATCAGAGACAACAAAGAAATTAAAGGAATCAGGGTGGGCCAACATGAATTTAAAACTAAGGCTTTTGCCGACGACCTGGTCGTAACAATGGAAGACCCTCTCGATTCAATGAAAGAAGTATTGGCTGAATTTGATCAATATGGGGAAGTAGCGGGCTTTAAATTAAACAAAAGGAAAACAAAAATAATAACTAAAAATATGTCGGTAGATAAAGTCGAGGAATTACAAAGAGAAACAGAAATAGAAGTGATCAAGAAAGTGAAATACCTGGGCATATGGGTAACGCCAAAGAACATAGATCTATTCAAAAATAACTACGAAACAGTATGGAAAGGAATCAAGAAAGATATAGAAACGTGGGGCAGACTTAATCTGTCATTCTGGGGCAGAATAGCCACAATTAAAATGTCGGTACTTCCAAGAATACTATTTTATTTTCAAAACATCCCGGTGATCAAAGGAATAAAGATATTCAAAACCTGGCACAAGGAGATTTCTAAATTCATCTGGCAAGGGAGGAAGCCGAGAATAAAATTTAAACTATTAACGGATAGTAAAGAAAGGGGAGGCTTCTCCTTGCCAGATTTGAAATTATACTTTGAGGCATCATGCCTATGCTGGGTCAAAACATGGATAAAATTAGAAGACGCGGAAGTGCTAGACTTAGAAGGCCACGACAATCGATTTGGGTGGCACGCATATCTGTGGCACGAGAGGAAGAAAATGCACAAGGAATTTGGGAACCATATTTTTAGGGGCCCCCTGATGGAAGTGTGGGAAAGGTATAGAAATACTCTGGAACCCAAAACACCACAATGGCTGTCACCATTAGAAGTTATGTCGGTCAAAAAGAGCGATAAGAGAACTAAATGGGCAACTTATGAACAACTACTAATGAAGGAAGAAGGAAAGTGGAAAATGAGGCCATATGACCAGGTTAAGCCCCAAGTGTATGATTGGCTGCATTACCATCAGATAAACGGAATGTTTAGGAAAGATATTAAAGACAAAGGATATGCTGATAAAAAATCCAGATTCCAAACCGAGATTTTGGAAAACAACACCAAGATTTTGTCTAAAATGTATAAACAACTATTGGAATGGAACCTAGGTGAAGAGGAGGTTAAGGCAGTAATGACACACTGGGCCAGAGATCTAGGTCGCAACATTTATTTTGAGGAGTGGGAAAAACTTTGGAACCAACATCTTAAATTCACGGCCTGTGTGTTATTAAAAGAGAACTTAATGAAAATGTTCTATCGCTGGTATTTGACACCTGCAAAATTAGCTAGAATGTATGGATCCTGCAACAAATGTTGGAAGTGCAAAGAAAAGGAGGGGACCTTCTACCATATGTGGTGGGAATGCCAAAAGGTTAAAGGGTTTTGGGAGAGTATATATAATGAAATGAAGAAAATGTTAAAATATACATTTGTTAAAAGACCGGAGGCGTTCCTGCTAGGTTTGGTAGGAAGGGAAATTAAGAAGAAAGATTATAAGCTATTCCAATATGCTATAACAGCAGCAAGGGTTCTAATAGCTAAAAATTGGAAATTAGAGGGTATACCGACATTGGAGGAGTGGAGATCCAAACTATTAGAATATGCGGAGATGGACAGGTTGACAGGTAAAATTAGATATATTAAAGATCAGAGGTTTGTTAAAAATTGGGAAAGTTTCACAAGATATCTGGAAAGTCTAATTGGTGATCAGATAACCCTGGTGGGCTTCAAAGGTGCTCTGTAAGAGGTAAAGGGTAATGTCCAAACGAAATGTGTAAACAAGATTGATTTATGGCATTACAAACAAAGGAATGCAGATATATTGTTTATTAAAATTACGGACAATTCGTGGTAAGACTGAAGGAAGTCAGTTTTTCAAAGACAATGTAGAGAAATGTTATGATTTGCTTTGTATTTGATTTTGTAAACTAATAAAAATTATGCACGGAGAGATTCCTGCATTGCCCCAGGGGGTTGGCTTGATGACCCTCAGGGGTCCCTTCCAGCTCCACTATTCTCTGGTGCAGGCTTGTGCAGATTTTTAGGTACAAGTTGGGTGTAAGGGGTGCAGCCCATCTTATGCACCGCCGGCTCGGGAAGAAGTCCCACTGATCATGATGAGACTCGCAGGCGAGTAGATTGCTGCTGTGCAGGCCTGCTGTTTAAGTAAATGTGATTCCTTTTCAGAGCATGGTGAAATCCCCATAACTAAAACCTCCCCTTCTGTAGTTTCTGTCAGGAGTTCAGCCTACACTCGAGTAGGACCCTGGCAGAGACACGTGCCCGACTGGCATGTTCCCTCCCTCCTGGTCGATCGTTTGGGAGCTTCATAAGCTTTCTTCAGCCCGAACATCACAGCGACCGATGCCAAGCGACACCAGCACACTTAGGGATCCGCAGAGTTTGTGCATCATGCGTGACAGACCTCAGCAACTCAGCATAGAATCATAGAATCATAGAATCATAGAGTTGGAATAGACTACAAGGGCCATCGAGTCCAACCCCCTGCCAAGCAGGAAACACCATCAGAGCACTCCTGACATATGGTTGTCAAGCCTCTGCTTAAAGACCTCCAAAGAAGGAGACTCCACCACACTCCTTGGCAGCAAATTCCACTGTCGAACAGCTCTTACTGTCAGGAAGTTCTTCCTAATGTTTAGGTGGAATCTTCTTTCTTGTAGTTTGGATCCATTGCTCCGTGTCCGCTTCTCTGGAGCAGCAGAAAACAACCTTTCTCCCTCCTCTATATGACATCCTTTTATATATTTGAACATGGCTATCATATCACCCCTTAACCTCCTCTTCTCCAGGCTAAACATGCCCAGCTCCCTTAGCCGTTCCTCATAAGGCATCGTTTCCAGGCCTTTGACCATTTTGGTTGCCCTCCTCTGGGCACGTTCCAGTTTGTCAGTGTCCTTCTTGAACTGTGGTGCCCAGAACTGGACACAGTACTCCAGGTGAGGTCTGACCAGAGCAGAATACAGTGGCCCTATTACTTCCCTTGATCTAGATGCTATACTCCTATTGATGCAGCCCAGAATTGCATTGGCTTTTTTAGCTGCCGCGTCACACTGTTGGCTCATGTCAAGTTTGTGGTCAACCAAGACTCCTAGATCCTTTTCACATGTACTGCTCTCAAGCCAGGTGTCACCCATCTTGTATTTGTGCCTCTCATTTTTTTTGCCCAAGTGCAATACTTTACATTTCTCCCTGTTAAAGTTCATCTTGTTTGTTTTGGCCCAGTTCTCTAATCTGTCAAGGTCATTTTGAAGTGTGGAGTTCAGCCCTTTCTGTGTCCCCTGTTTGCATTTCACCATCTTCTCCTCTGAGTGACCCCACTGTTTCTTTGTTCTTCCTTTTGCTACGGACATACCCATAAAAGCCTGTTTTGTTGCTTTTAACCTCTCTAGCAAGCCTGAGTTCATTCTGTACTTTAGCTTTTCTGACTTTGTGTCTACATGTGCTGGCTATTTGTTTGAATTCCTCTTTGGTGGTTTCCCCCCTTTTCCATTTTTTGTAGAAGAAGAAGAAGAAGAGTTTGGATTTGATATCCCGCCTTTCACTCCCCTTCAGGAGTCTCAAAGCGGCTAACATTCTCCTTTCCCTTCCTCCCCCACAACAAACACTCTGTGAGGTGAGTGGGGCTGAGAGACTTCAAAGAAGTGTGACTGGCCCAAGGTCACCCAGCAGCTGCATGTGGAGGAGCGGAGACGCGAACCCGGTTCCCCAGATAACGAGACTACCGCTCTTAACCACTACACCACACTGGCTCTCATCCTTTTTTAATCTTAACTCAGTTAAAAGTTCTTTAGATAGCCACCCTGGCTTCTTTAGGCACCTTCCATGTTTCCGTCTCATTGGTATTGCCTGAAGTTGTGCTTTTACTATCTCCCTCTTAACAAACTCCCAGACATCATGAACTCCCTTTCCTTTTAGTATTACTGTCCATGGGATCTCACCCAGCACTTCCCTAAGTTTTATGAAGTCGGCTTTCTTAAAGTCAAGAAATTGAGTCCTAGTATGCTTGGCTGCTCCTTTCCGCTGTATAGTAAACTTCAGAAGAGCATGATCACTCGCGCCTAATGATCCTTCCACTTCTACCCCACTAACCAGGTCATCAACATTGGTTAGGACCAGATCTAAAATGGCTGTTCCTCTTGTTGCTTCTCCCACTTTCTGGACAATGAAGTTGTCTGCAAGGCCAGTGAGGAATCTGTTTGACCTTATGCTCTTGGCTGAGTTTGACATCCAACAAATATCCGGGTAATTGAAGTCCCACATTACTACTATCTCTCTTCCTTTTGCATGCTTGGCCATCTGTTCCAGGAAGGCATCATCTATGTCCTCCCACAATGAGGTCTCTGTTATTCTTCTCTCCCTTAATTTTGACCCAAATGCTCTCACTTTGGCTTTGAGGTTCTAAATCTTGGATCTCTTCACAGGTATACACATCCCTGACATATAACGCCACTCCTACTCCTTTCTTGTCTGGTCTGTTTCTCTGAAATAGATTGTATCCCTCCATTATTACATTCCAATCGTGGGACTTATCCCACCAGGTTTCAGTGATGCCTATTATGTCATATTTAGTTTGCTGCACCAAGAGCTCAAGCTCATCTTGTTTATTTCCCATGCTTTGCGCATTAGTGTACAGACATTGAAGTCCATTAATCATTCCCCCGTGTCTCTTATTTAAGGATTTTTTCCTCCCACTACTAGGTCTGCGTGCTGTTTGCTCCATTTGGTCTATGACATTTGGATGATCATCTTCATCAATTGATAGACTCCTACCTTCAGGAGCACTGTCTCCCTCCCCCACATTAGTCAGTTTAAAGCCCTCCTGATGAGGTTTCTGAGATTTTTGGCAAAAACGTTCCTCCCAACCGTTGTGAGGTGCAGCCCATCGCTTGCCAGAAGTCCATCTTCAAGAAACTGCAGTCCGTGATCTAAGAATCCAAACCGTTCCTGTTTACACCATTTGCGAAGCCAGCTGTTCACTTCCACTATTTTTCCCTCTCTCCCTGGGCCACGTCGTTCAACTGGGAGGACAGATGAGATGACAATTTGTGCATTTAATTGCTTCAATTTCCTGCCCAGAGCCTCATAGTCTCTTTTGATCTTCTGGAGGCTATTGCTTGCAGTGTCATTGGTTCCCACATGAACCAAGAGGAAGGGGTATTTGTCAGTGGGTTTTATGATTCCTTGCAGTCGTTCAGTTACATCTTGGATCTTAGCCCCGGGGAGACAGCACACCTCCCGAGACATCTTGTCAGGCCCACAGATCATTGCTTCTGTTCCCCTCAGTAGGGAATCCCCTATCACCACTACACGCCTCCTCTTAGGTTTGGTCGGGGTTCTTCCGTGAGCTGTCCATTTCAAGGTCGCCTGCACATTCCCTGAGGACTGACGTTGCTGCTCGTCTTCATATACCTGATTGACTGTAATGAGGGAGAAATCCTCAAATGGAGTCTGTTCTTCGTCTTCCATGCTAGGGGAGAGGACTTCAAAGCGATTGTGTATTTCTAAACAATCAGAGCGAACCCTGGGCCTCCTACTTCTTTGAGTCACGTTTCTCCATATATCTGGCACCTGTGTTGGTGAACTAGCCTCCTTCTCAGGGGTGTCCCCTGTCTCCTCCTTGGTGGAGACGGTGTTGCTTCCAAGAAGAGCTCCAGCTCTCTAATTCTTTGGAGCGTAGCTACACGTTCCTCCAGTTGCTGGACTTTGTCTTCTAAGAGGGCAATCAACATACAATTGCTGCAGGTAAAGCTGCCTGCAACCTTTGGCAAGACGGCAAGCATTGCGCAGGAACCGCAGGCGACTGCAGCTGTTCCCTCACCCTCCATCTTGAAAACGTGTCGTTGGGGGTGGCTACAGTGGTCCTCCATCTTAAAAAGCATGAAGACAGGACAAATAACCCCCCCCCCCAAAAAAAACCTAGGTCTCCCCCAACAAACGTTTGAGACTAGCTCCCCTAAATCTAAAAGATGGATCAAACTGCGCGCGCCGCAGTTGCTGTCCTTCAGCTGCTGCCCTGCAAGCTCTGATAAGCTCCTCCCACAGCTAATCACCTGACTCAACAGAAACCCTGCCCCCTCTGATCTTTGCACAGGGAGAGCAGCTAATCAGCCACAAACACACACACAAGAAAACCCTTTTGCTCCTCCTTCAGCTGCTGCCCTGCAAGGAGTATGAGAAAAGGCTGCTCTGGATTCTGGGTATATAAATGGCCTTGCCTGAAGCTGTGGATTGTGCTCTGCATTAGCAGAAAGGCTCTACTTAGTTGCAAATGAAGCACATTTCAGTTATTATAGAAACCAGTGTTTCCATGCATGCTTGTTCAGGAACTATGTGAACTAGACAGCCGCTGTTTTAAACTGGCCCTTTTTCTGACAGGTTAAACGATTAAAGTTGACTTGATTAACTTCATCCGCCAACTACCCTTCTAAGCAACCAGAGCAATTACAAATAAAAGGCTCTCCAACCGTGCGCTATCCCTATCTGCAAGCAAGCTCTCCCACAAAGTGTGGGGGGGCAGGGGATCCCCTCTGCTGTGCTTTGCCTCAACGCCCCAAAGACAAGCCTTCCAGTTGGAGAAAAGGGGGGAGGGGTGTATGCAACAGGAACGGCCAAGAACGCTGATTTTTGCTCAGCAATGAGGCGTTAAAGCAGACATACCTTCCTCTGGGTCTGCTCTCTCAGGTCGGGCTCTCCCTCTCCTCAGCGGCGGCGGCTGCAGCAAGGTCGGATTGGCTGGCTGGAACTGGCTGGAATGTCCCCGAATTTAATTAATGTCCCCAGATGTAGTCGGGACCTCCGATGCTGCTTGCTGCCATGGCGTCAGCCATGTTGCAGCGCAGGAAGTCCCCAGGCATAAATCCTGGGACATTCCGGGGACAAATTTCTTCCGGGGACAGATTGCTGAATCCGGGGACTCTCCCTGGCAACCGGGGACGCTTGGTAAGCCTCCTTCTGGCCTTACCTGAGCAGCAAGTGCAGCTTGCCCTGGATCACCGTGGATCCCTTCAGCTGCCATCAAGCTCCCAGGTGTGGATCTGTTGTCCTGACCTGAATACAAAAGAAGTGATTTTACATCTCCATTCCAACACGAAACGAAAGCCCAGAGCCTGGCTTCATGCTCCCCCTCATCTGGAATATGGTCACTTCCAGCCCCCTCCCAGCCCAAGGATCTCCTTGTAGAGGACTGCTTGTATGACAGAGAGGTTTTCTGTGGAGTGCTGCCTCCCTCTGCTGGTGCAAGCTGCTTCTCCAGCAGAAAAATGCTTCCTGGTAGATTGGAAGTGGCCACCCCTCTTTCCCCAACCCATTCCATATGCATCCCGACCCCAACTATCAGGATTTGCCATCTGGCCTGACTCTACAGTGCTGCTGATACACAAGATAGGCAATAGCCTGCCACTCACTAACCTAACTGCAGCTTTGCAGGAAAAGAATATAAGAGCAGCCAGAGATTTTGTACTCCAGCCTATTCACATAAGCAGACCAGTCCCCTGCAGCGCACACCCTCCTACTCAAAACCAAGTCAGCTCACCGCCATAAACTGGGCCTCTTTCTCCTGCTTCACTTCTGAGATATTTCAGGGCAGGCTGTATTAAAGTCGGCTCACATTCCTGGCAAGGCTGTTTTCGTCCACGGAGTTTGTTCTAAGAGACACATGAGCCAAATAGCCGAGGAGACAGTTTTTTAGCTGCCTGTCATTCATACACTTTATACTGAAAGGATTTCAGGGGCAGATGCTCTTTTTCTGCATGGAGGGTGGGGGTTTCCAAAGGAGCACTATTCAGACCTGCATTCATGGCTTATGAGTCGTAGCCGTGTGACAACTGCACCTCATGCTGATGTGTTTAAGGGCTGATGTTGCACTTCCAGGTAGAAGAGCTCGTTGGCATTATTTTAGGCTTTGTGTCAATTGACTTTGTGACATGATGGGAGGGGGGGAGTTATTATTTTTAGAGTATTTACCTGCAACCTCTTATGTGGGAATCTCAAGGTACTTTACAACTAGGTCAGAAAATATGCAAACATTGAAATGCAGCAGAATAAACAGGCCTACAGTAAAAAAGAAATCCTTCAAAGCCCATATTAGCTGGCAGCAGCATCCCCCCAAATCCATGATGGATAAACACTTTCCCCACATGGACCAGAATTGCACCCATGTTGGCAAAGGCCTCCTTTCTAGAAGGGGGAGCAGAGGCTGTCCCCACCCACTGCTCTCTTCTCCTAGGCATCTGAAGAGACAAACGGCTCCCCTTCTCTACCTGTGTGCCACAAGCCTGAATCGCAAGACAGTTCCCACTTTGGGGCAACAGGGAACAAACATGCAGAGGACGAGTTCTGAGGCTCCCCCAACAAAGCCATTTCCCTGGGCCCACCTGCCAGCCTGCTGCTGGCTGGCTGCCCACCCACAGGAAAACAGCACGATTCTCCCCACCAACAGGACATAACAATAAGCTGGGGACTATAACATAGGACTTCCTAACTTGTGAGTTCTGATGAGCCGCTGCTGCTTCCCCAGTTTAAAGGATGGTGGCTCAGGTGAGCCATTAAGCTAGAAGCTGCCTTTCGGAAATGTGGCACGCAGGAGGAAAAGGACCGACCCCGGGATGGGCTGTCTGCCTTCCTTTTGCCTTCCACCTCAAGACATCCCCAGCCTGGTGCACTCCAGGTGTTCTGGGGCTCCATCTCTCACCAGGCCCAGGCGGTATGGCCAGGGGTCAGGGATGGGGGCAGTTGTCCAAACCAGCTGGAGAGACTCAAGGAGGGCATTACAGCCTCAAAGCCCTTTCCCTACCACTTCCGGTCAGCGCCAGCGACTAATGGCGGATTCCCTCTGAGCTCCGGAGGGAATCGGCTCCGCGGGACTGGGTCTTGCCGCTGCGGCGAAGCGGGGACCCGTAAAAATCACAGGCGGTGAAGCCTGTGAACTTGGAGACTCGGCGGGCACCATTTGCGTCCCCCCCCGGCTGCGAAGGAGCCTTTTTAAAGGCTTTGGAACGGGACGGGGTGAGCGGCGCGGGGCTGAGAGTCGTCTACCCTTTCCGCAGAGTGAAGCCGCACGGCCACGGTCGGAGAGCGCTGATTTCTTTCTGGATAATTGGACTCTAAAGCAACTACCCGTGAGTAGGTTTAAGCGAATTGATCGGAAGAAATTTTGAGTAATTTTGGCACCGAAACGGGAAAGGCACAAACAGGAAGTCTGCCTTTCCGGATTGTAAATAGATCAAAGCAAAGAGACTGTAAAGCTGTAACTTTGAAAGATGTCTCTTGAAGGTTTAAAATCCAACATCAAAAAAGTGGTTTCCCCTCCTGTTTGCAGGAGCGGAGGGGAGAAATTTGAGCATTATTTACCTGCAAGAAAAGAGGGAAGTAAAGACATATCCGCAGCCTTTAAAACCTGGGAACGGTCTGCCTATGACAGGGAAAGCCGATCAGTGGGAAGACTGTCAGCACGTTAAGGGTAAAGGATCCTGAAGTAACTCTGCGAAAGATATAGTGTTTTTAGAACTGCTTCTGACTATAAAGTAACTTTTAAGGACATTGAAATTGTGGCTTTTTAGGGATACGGGGGACTTATAAGGACCATATTTGTTTTAAAAGTTGCAAAGTGAAGTTGGAAGTGTGTCCCCCTAGAGGAGACTATGTTGCAACAACAATTAAGCCACTAAATAACCAAGCTCTGGAAAATTCCTCTTCAAAACAAATCTACCAAGCGTGAGACTGACCTTGGGTTTGTTGTTACTAAAGGGTTAAGAGGTAACAAGTCGCTCTAATCACTCAGCAGCTGGAAGTCATTAAGCATCCAGGAATGTGAGTTAGTTTGTATAAATAGTCAGTTCACCCGTGTGTTTGTGGCCATGGGCGTGTTTGCTGATATGAGTTAAGTTTAGAGTAAAGTTTTCTTTATGCCGGAGATAAAAGCATGTGTGCTTTATCACCAGGGTTTTCTTTTCTTTTGTAAATAAAGTTTTTCCCCTGAGTTCCAAAGTGCTTGCTCCAGGATTCTTCATTGAAAGGTACTGACTCTCCTGCCCTTCTTCAACCGCTGCACGAAATTCTCTGCTGAGATGGGATTTATGGCGTTGGAAGCGCACTGGACGTTTACTTAACATTAAACTAATTAAAGTTTAATGGACAGGTTATGGGTGTTTGTACGTCAAGAAGGAGATAAGGAGTGCAGTTCAGAGTGATTTATGAAAGGACTGGAGCGAAGACAGAAGCGGTTGCCGACAACGAAAGCCTTCAAAGCAGCTTGAGTCCTGCAACGTGCCTAGAAAAAGTTTTAAACAGGCACTACGCAGTTTGTACTCGCTGGAAGACGTCTTATTCCTCAAGGAGCCACCTCAGCAGCTGGGAGACGGTCTACAGGTGTGTGAGTATCGTTCCTAAGCCCCAGGGAGGATGGCAGAGTCCCAGGAAAGTTTTGCTGTCCCGTTTACGCGACTCAATGGGAAAAATTGGCAAGATTGGAAGGCTAGAGTAAGGGTTTGGTTGCAAGCAAAAGAGTTGTGGAGTTGTACTGAAGCACCGCCTTTACAGGCAGCTGCAGACGCGTCTGCAGAAGACAAAGCAGCAGCGGCAGCTTCACAGAAACGCGACAGGAAAGCCCAAGGTCTACTAGTTTTGGCAGTGGGACCAGAGCAAATGCCTTATGTTTCTGAGTTAAAGAACACGCATGAGGTCTGGACGGTTCTGCAGCGGCTAAATTCCAGAAACACTGCGGGGGCCAAGATCCATGCTACAAGATGTTTGTTTGATTTACGTCTCCAACCGGGAGTGTGTGTGAAAGAACATATTGCCAAAATGGTGTCTGCCTTTAATCAACTAAGACAGCTGGGCATTCCTTTCTCTATGGAGCAGCAGTCATACATATTGTTGTCTTCTCTTGATAAAAGCTATGAGACTCTAGCTTTAACTTTGGAAGCTATGCCTTCAACTGAATTAACCCTTGAATACATTTCTTCTCGGCTTGCAGATGAACAGGATAAAAGACAAAGAGAAAGAGGTTTGTCTTCAAAGGGGAGTTGTGCTGTGCCTAAGAGTGGGGATGCTGAGTTTGAGAACACAGTAAATGCTTTTGCAGCTAGACACTGTTTTCGCTGTGGTTCCTCTTCCCATTTAATCAGGAACTGCACACGTGAACCTGGTCAAGACAGCACCAAGGCCGTTACCCCTAGTTACCAGACAAGGAGTTCCAGGGGACGTCGAAGAAGAGGAGGAGGTCGTGGCTACTCCCACAGCACACAGCACATGGCTTCAGCAATGTCGTTGATGCAAGGGCGTGGCCAAGGCAGCAATCTACGCTGGTTGATCGACAGTGGTGCATCTCACCACCTGGTGGCGCCATCTAGTGTCCGTTTGCAGAAGTGCAGACATTTGCAAACCCTTAAAGTTGTGACAATGGCAGATTCAACTAAACGTTCCTTAAAGACCGTAGGCACAGTGTTCTTGAATTGTTTGCATACAGAAATTGATGCCTATGTGCTAAAGGGTCAGAATTTACCGGGTCTGTGTTGCAGAATTTCTTTAAGAAAAAGGGAATTAAGCATCGTCTGTCTACACCTTATTCCCCCCAAGAAGGAGGCGTGGCCGAACGTAAAAACAGGGTTCTGCAAGAGTTGGCAAACTCTATGTTGTTTGATTCTAAACTCCCTCAAAGTTACTGGGCGGAAGCCTGGCAGACGGCTACTCATATTCTGAACCAAGTATATAATTTGGTAATTGATACTACCCCATATTTTGCTTTATACGGGAAGAAGCCCAAAGTTAATTACTTTCGGGTGTTTGGATCTCAAGCCTATGTACTTATCCCAAAAGCGTTAAGGAAAAAGGGAAGTCCAAGGGCTAGGAAACTCATCTTTTGTGGGTACGAACCACACGCCAAATCTTGGAGGTTCGTGAACCCAGATGGGGATACTACAAGAGTGGTCATCAGTAGGAGCGCTGAATTTTGTGAGCAATCCGGATGGACTCACTTACATGCTAACCCTGACATTTTGAGAGATGATTTAGGCATTTATGCTGAGAATGAAAGTCCAGAGGGTGGTGAGCCAGAAGGGGATGGTGCACATGGTTCAGATGCAGATTCTGACCAGGCACAAGGTTCTTCTCCTAAGGTAGAAAAGCCAGAATCTAGGAGTGTTCCAACATCGCCAGTCAGTAGGCCTAACAGACAGCAAAAGCGAAGCAGGTCGCCTGCAACACCAAGCCCAAGGGAGGTATCTAAACGGAGGTCTTTATCCCTAGGGGCGCGTCCAGATATAAAGTCTGAGACAGATTCTGACAGCCAACGGTCAGAGGGGGCACAAGAGGAACAATTGTGCAGATCAAAACGTGCCACAAAGGGCAAACCACCAGAGCGGTTTAAGGTGACAAGTGTATACGTAAATATGGCACAGTGTGAGCCAGATAGCTATATAGAGGTACAACAGCTTCCCAAGTGGCAGGAAGCAATGGAAAAAGAGATGGCTTCAATGAAGTCTCTCGGTGTGTTTACAAGTACAGAGCTTCCGAAAGGGCAACAAGCTGTAGGTTGTCGATGGGTATATCGTTTAAAGCCCACAACTACTGAGGAGTTGCAATATAAAGCCCGACTAGTTGCAAAAGGATTTTCGCAGCGCAAAGGCGTTCACTATTCTCAAATCTATGCCCCTACTTCAAGATTGGAGTCATTAAGAATGCTTTTAGCCTCTTCAGCTAAGAAGGGAAATAAGCTGTTTCATTTTGATGTCAATGTGGCTTATTTAAATGCAGACTTACAGGAGGAAGTCTATATGACACCACCACCAGGTTTTGAAGGAGACAAGCCAAACCAGGTCTGGTGCCTACACAAATCCATTTATGGGTTGAAACAGTCCGCCCGTAATTGGAATTCCTGCTTAAACGATGCTCTAGAGAGCATGGGGCTCAGAAAGAGCGCAGCAGATGCGTGTCTTTATCTAAAGGGCTCGGGATGTGAACAAGAAGCAGTTTTGATATTTGTTGACGATTTATTATACAGTGGAAAGGACGATAAACTTGCACAACAATTTGCCACAAAGCTTGGAGAAAAGTTTCAGATAAAATCACTAGGCACTGTATCTGTTTATCTAGGAGTTAAAATTCAGCAAGATGAAAATGGGAACTATTGGCTCAGCCAAGAAGCTAAGATCCAGCAGTTGCTGGAAAGGTTTAAAATGGAGGACTGTGCTGGTGTTAAAACCCCAATGGAGTTAAGTTACACAAAGGATGCTCAAGCCGAGCAACAGGCAGAGTTCAGTAATCCCGGGGTTTACCAGTCAGCGATAGGCAGTCTACTTCACATTGCACAGTGGACTCGGCCCGATATAACATATGCTGTCAACATGCTGTGTAGACAAGCTGAAAAACCATCAATGCATGCTTGGCAAGGAGTAAAAAGAGTTTTAAGGTATCTCCAAACTACCAAAAGGTTTCGCTTAAAACTATCAGCAGAGGGCAGCACACAACTTGAATGTTGGGCCGACAGCAGTTGGGCAGATGCTGGACCAGATAGAAAATCAGTGTCAGGAATGGCGATAAAATTTGGAAATGCACTAATTGGTTGGAGATCAAGAAAGCAATCACTTATAGCTTTAAGTTCAACTGAATCTGAGTTCAATGCATTATCAGATGTATGTAGAGAACTGGAATTTTATAAGCAACTGGTACAAGAATTGTTTGGAGAATGTTCCCTACCAATCAACCTTGTATTAAACTAGCTAAATCAGGTCAATTCAAGGCACACACAAAACACTTGGATATCCGTTATCAAAATGTATGCCAAAGTGTAAAACAAGGTTTAATTGAACTAAAGTATTGTCCAAGCAAAGAAAATCTCGCAGACGGTTTTACAAAAGCTTTGAGTCCACAATCTCATAAATATTTCTGTTCAGGTTTAAATTTGAATTGAGGTTGGTACAGCTCAGTGTTACGAGCGAGAGGGGGTGTTGGTACTAAAGGGTTAAGAGGTAACAAGTCGCTCTAATCACTGAGCAGCTGGAAGTCATTAAGCATCCAGGAATGTGAGTTAGTTTGTATAAATAGTCAGTTCACCCGTGTGTTTGTGGCCATGGGCATGTTTGCTGATATGAGTTAAGTTTAGAGTAAAGTTTTCTTTATGCCGGAGATAAAAGCATGTGTGCTTTATCACCAGGGTTTTGTTTTCTTTCGTAAATAAAGTTTTTCCCCTGAGTTCCAAAGTGCTTGCTCCAGGATTCTTCATTGAAAGGTACTGACTCTCCTGCCCTTCTTCAACCGCTGCACGAAATTCTCTGCTGAGATGGGATTTATGGCGTTGGAAGCGCACTGGACGTTTACTTAACATTAAACTAATTAAAGTTTAATGGACAGGTTTTACATGAGAGTGTTATGGCAAATGAGAAAGGGAAGATAGAGCTGGCACAGGAAAAAACCACCAGGTCCGGCAGACAATACAAGACTGATATTACACATCAGAGAAGGGCCTCAACATCCGGAGCAGCAGGCACAGTAGGAGCTGCTGCTTTGCAAGTAAAACCAAAAGCTATGTCATCTGAAGACATATTGGCACAGGCACTTGGCAAAATTAATGAATCTTTGGAAAATTTAACCAAACAGGTAGCAGAGACAAACAAACAAGTAGCAGAAACAAATAAACAAGTAGCTGAGGCCTCAGCAAAAATTGACTTGAACACTACAAGTATTAATGAACTGGGAAAGAAGGTGAATTCTAATACACAGTCCATTGAAAAACTACTAGAGGAATCGGCCTCGACTCGAAAGATAGCAGAGGAAGCTAAGGAAATTGCAATTGCTACTCAGGAGAAGATACCACCGGTATATAAGAAACTAGAGGATCACGATCTGACACTGTCTATGATTGAATTACAAGGAAAGGAGAGAAATCTAAGAATCAGAGCTGTACCTGAAAGTGAGAAAGATAATCTGGCGGACTTCCTTACAAAGGAATTTACAGATTTTTGGCAACAGGACCTGGGGAAGGAAGAATTCAAGATAGTGAGTGCATTTAGACTTGGTAAAAGACAAAGAAAGAACAAAGCAAGAGACTGTTTGATTACCTTAAGAACAAAAGAAGAAAGAGATAAAATTTTGAATCTGCACTACCAAAGAATAATAAATAAAAAGACTCATTTGTGGAGATCTTTAAGGATATACCCAAATATATTTTGGATGTAAGGACTTATTACAGAGATCTTGTCGTTCTATTGAGAAGAAACAGAATACTCTTCAGGTGGGAATTTCCCCAAGGTCTATCTTTCAAATACAAAGGAAGGAAAATAAGAATAAGGACAGTGAATGATAAAGACAAGTTTTTGAAAGACCACAAGGAGGACTTACAGAAGGAAGAGGAAGCCAGTGAGGACCAACCTGCATCAGGAAAAGGAATTTTAGATATAGCAAACTTATCATTTGGACTTCTTGACCCAGGGAAAGACACACTGCCAATAGAAGAGGAACAACAACTTGGTGCAGTGGGAGGGAAAACTAAGTAACTTACCATGGCTCTGCAACTTCTAAGTTGGAATTGTAATGGACTGAACTCCCCTCGAAAGAGAAAATGTGTTTTCCATATACTAAGAAAAGAACAATTGGACTTGATTTGTTTACAGGAAACACATGTAATGAGGCTACACAGGAAAATACTTATTAATAAGAGATTGGGACAAGAGTTTATTTCGTCTGATAAAGTTAAAAAGAGAGGAGTGGTGATATACGCAAAGGAGAAATTTCTACCAAAATTAATTTTTAAAGACGAACAAGGAAGATATTTGGCAATTGAAATTCAATTTCAAGGAGAGAAATTTTTGATTGTAGGGGTGTATGCACCGAACGAGGGGAAATTGGAATTCTTTAAGAAGTTGCATGAGACCCTTCTGGACTATATGGACTATAATATAATTCTGATGGGAGATATGAATGGAGTAGTATCTACAAACATGGACAAGGCACAAAAACAGGTAGTCACCAAGGATGGTAGACTACCAAAAACTTTCTTTGAATTGACTGACAATATGGACTTGATTGATATCTGGAGAACTAAGAACCCCCTGGGAAGAGAGGGAACCTTCTTCTCTGAAGCTAAAATGACATGGACTAGAATCGACCAAATTTGGATTACTAGAGGAATGGCACCAAAGATAAAGAAAGTGGAAATCTGCCCTAAAACTTGCTCAGACCATAACGCTGTAAAGATGGAGATGAAGCAAACAACAACCGGCTCCTTTAGATGGAGGATGAATGACACCCCATTTAGAGATGAAGAAGTATATAAAAAGGCCCAAAAAACTTTGAGAGACTATTTTGAAATAAATTTGACTACCAATGTTGAAAAAAGAGTAATCTGGGATGCAAGTAAAGCTGTGATGAGAGGGTTCTTGATACAACAGAACGCAATAAAGAAGAGAAGTCGAAATGAGAAAAAAGATAAAATTCTGGAGAAAATAAAAGAAGGAGAGAAAAAACTGAGAGTAAAGCCAAAGTCGCAGGAGATCTTGAGAGAAATAAAATTACATCAAGTACAATATATGGAATTGATGAATCAGGAAATAGAATGGAAAATTAAACAAATGAGACAGAAGACATTTGAATCAGCGAATAAGTGTGGGAAACTATTGGTTTGGCAATTGAAAAAAAGACAAAAACTAAATACCATTACAAATTTGGAAGTAGAAGGAAAGGACATACATAATCCAACTGAGATTAGAAATTGCTTCCAGAAGTATTTCAAACAACTATATGCACAAGGGCCACAGAATGAAATGGACATTGACCGTTTTTTGAAAATAAATGGATTACAAAAAATCTCACAAGAAAGTAAAATAATGTTGAATTGCAAAATATCTGACCAGGAGATAGAAGGTGCCATTCAAAATATGCAATTAGGCAAGTCTCCAGGACCGGATGGGCTAACTTCCAGATATTACAGATCTTTGAAAGAGTGGTTATTACAACCTCTGAAGGAAGTCTGCAATGAAATTTTGGAAGGGAAAAGGGCACCAGAATCGTGGAAAGAGGCCTATATTACACTTATACCGAAAACGGAAACTGAAAAGACTCAACTTAAGAACTACCATCCCATATCCTTATTAAATGTGGATTACAAAATTTTTGCTGATATTTTGGCTAAGAGACTGAAAAAAGTATTGATTGAAGAGATTCATAAGGACCAAGCGGGCTTTCTACCGGGAAGACATCTATCTGACAATTTGAGGAATATAATTGATATTTTGCAAAAGCTAGAAGTGAATATAAACACTAAAGCAGCTCTGATATTTGTGGATGCGGAGAAAGCTTTTGACAATATTTCTTGGAGTTTTATGAAAAAGAACCTACAGGGTATGGGGGTAGGCCAAGGTTTTGAGAATGGTATAGGTGCAATATATTCTGAACAAAAGGCTAAACTAATTGTAAATAACGTGGTTACGGAACAATTTGAGATAGAAAAAGGGACACGACAGGGATGCCCAATTTCCCCATTGCTTTTTATATCGGTCCTGGAGGTCCTGCTGAACATGATTAGAAGGGACCGGTTGGTTAAAGGTATACAGGTCGGAGCTAAACAGTATAAACTGAGAGCATTCGCAGATGACTTAGTATTGACATTACAGGAGCCAGAATCTAGTACTAAAAGAGTTTTGGAACTGATTCAAGAATTTGGTCAGGTTGCAGGATTTAAACTGAATAAGTCAAAAACTAAGGTTTTAGAGAAAAATCTAACATTGACTGAAAGAGAGAAGTTTCAGAATGAAACAGGTTTGACTGTGGCTAAGAAAGTGAAATACCTGGGGATTAACATGACAGCTAAAAATGGGAATTTGTTTAAAGATAACTATGAAAAATGTTGGATGGAAGTGAAAAAAGACTTAGAAATTTGGTCAAATTTGAAGCTTTCCTTGTTGGGTCGAATTGCAGTTATAAAGATGAATGTATTGCCTAGAATGTTTTTGTTTCAAACATTGCAAATCGTGGACAAGATGGACTGTTTCAAGAAGTGGCAGAAAGATATTTCTAGATTTGTCTGGCAGGGCAAGAAGCCCAAAATAAAATTTAAGATTTTAACTGATGCAAAGGAAAGGGGTGGATTTGCCCTGCCAGACTTTAAACTTTATTATGAATCAGCAGCGTTCTGCTGGCTGAAGGACTGGCTGCTTCTTGAGAACACAGACATTTTGGATCTAGAAAGTTTTAACAACGTTTTTGGGTGGCATGCATATTTGTGGTATGACAAGGTTAAAGTACATAAAGCATTCAAAAACCATATTGTCAGGAAAGCATTGTTTAATGTGTGGATTAGATACAAGGACTTATTGGAGAATAAAACCCCAAGGTGGTTGTCACCAATGGAAGCAAAAGCTCAGAAAAAGCTCAATATGGAGGCCAAATGGCCGAAATATTGGGAAATTTTGGAACAAGAAGGAGATAGACTGAAACTGCAGAGTTTTGAGAAATTAAAAGATAAAGTGCGAGATTGGCTTCATTATTATCAGATAATGGAGGCTTACAATTTAGATAAGAAAGTCGGCTTCCAGGTGGAAAAATCTAAATTGGAAACAGAACTGTTAGAATCCAAAACTAAGATTTTGTCAAAAATGTATAACTTGCTGTTGAAATGGAACACTCAGGATGAGACGGTCAAATCTGCAATGATTAAATGGGCACAAGATGTTGGATATAACATTATGTTTGCAGACTGGGAACAGTTGTGGACCACCGGTATGAAATTTACGGCATGTAATGCCTTAAGAGAAAATATTATGAAAATGATATACAGGTGGTACATGACCCCAGTCAAGCTTGCAAAAATTTACCATTTGCCCGATAATAAATGTTGGAAATGCAAAGAAAATGAAGGTACATTCTTTCACCTTTGGTGGACGTGTCCTAGGATTAAGGCTTTCTGGGAAATGATCTATAATGAATTGAAAAAGGTATTTAAATATACCTTTCTGAAGAAACCAGAGGCCTTTCTCCTGGGCATGGTCGGCCAATTGGTGCCAAAGAAGGATAGAATTTTTTTTATGTATGCTACAACAGCAGCAAGAATACTCATCGCAAAGTATTGGAAGACGCAAGATTTACCCACACTGGAAGAATGGCAGATGAAGATGATTGACTGTATGGGATTGGCAGAAATGACTGGCAGAATCCGTGACCAGGGAGAAGAGTCGGCGGAAGAAGATTGGAAGAAATTTAAGGACTATTTACAGAAATATTGTAAAATTAATGAATGTTGAATGATGTCGGATAGAAATTAAGAGGTTTTTAGCTGCAATGTTGTGAGTGATATGGGAGGGGGGGGGAAGGGTATAGAAATAGGTTAAAAATTACTGATAAGGATTTGCTGAACTAACAATTTGAATTGGAATACAAGAAGGGGAGGTATGAGGAGGTCAGGGAAATATGTTATTGAAAAATAAGCATTGCGAACTTTATGTGTTTTTTCATGGAACTTTGAAGTGTCAGGCATAGCCCTATTGGCTTTAGCCCAAACGTAGCAGAGTTTTCCTGCACAGCGAGGAAGCTAGTTGCGGCGGTAATGACTAGTCAGCTAGACTCAGAATAACTATTTACAGGATTTATTAAAAGGAAAAAAATAAAACCAGCAGAGTTTCTGCATACAAATAAAAGCAAAATAAATCCTCTCTTTCTCTCTCTCAAAACCATACACAGCACTTCTACTCCTAACAACACCTCAACTTCAAACTGAGCTAGCAAACCCTTGATAACAGAGTTGAGTGCTGGTCGTTAACCAATCAGAGTGAGTAGTTTCTAGGTCAAGCAGACCTGGGCTTTCTGCCAAGAGTAAATTGACACCAGCCTGAGTTAATTGTGCGAAGCTAGAATCTGCAAGTTTCCCACGAGAACCAATTAACAGAAACTGAACACCCCCTCACAGATTCTGCTGAACAATTAACACCAAATACACCTATGTAGGAGATCATTTTTCCAGCAAACCTAAACCCTTGCACATTCGCTTGTTCTTTATCTTTGCCAATGGTTTAGTTAACACATCTGCTACATTTTCTTCACTTGATACATAAGTACAGGTGATTAAATTGTCTTGTACACAGCAACGTACATTTTGGTATTTTACAGAGATATGTTTGGAACGCGATTTGAAACCCTCTGTTTTACTTAAGGTTATACAAGCTTGATTATCAATGTAAACTTGTACTGGTTCTCCACAATTTACATTTAAATCTGTTAACAAATGCTTGAAATAAATCACCTCGTTGCACAATTCACTCAATGCGGCGTACTCTGATTCCGTTGATGACACACTTACAACGTCTTGCTTGCGTGACCGCCAGCTGATTAAAGCTCCACCGACCATTATGACTAGTCCTGTGACAGATTTTCTATCCGGCAAATTTCCCCAGTCACTATCACAGTAGCAACTCAACATTTCATCCTCTGAAGAATTTAATTGTAACATATAGCCAATTGTCTGTTTGAGATATCTCAGAACTTGTTTTACCCCTTTCCAGGCATTTAGTGTGGGTTTTGAGACCAATCTACTTAATATGCCTACTGCGTAGCTAATATCAGGTCTGGACCACTGTGCTATATACAATAAACTTCCAATTACAGAGTGATATACATCAGGATGTTCAAATTCAGGACTCTCATCTATATGAAGTGTTTTTATGAAACCTGGATCCATAGGCACCACTGCCCCTTTGCAATCCTGCATCCTGTATGTAGTCAGTAGTTGTTTAACTTTGTTCTGCTGACTAATTAGGCAGCTGCCATCTTGGGCCCAGCACACTTCCAACCCTAGATATGTCCTAACCGGGCCTAAGTCTCGTCATAATCTTTTCCAGGCCTCTGAGAGTATCCTTGAGCCACTAAACAAGCTTTGTATTTGTACTCTCCTGTCACCAGAGGTTTAAGTTTGTACACCCACCTGCAGCCTACAATCTTTGCCCCCTCAGGCGCTGCTACTGGTGTAAAAACCTTGTGCTCATTCAGAGAGGACATCTCTTCCTCCATTGCCTGTTTCCAGAGCTCTGCCTCCTCTTTTGGTAACTTTAACACCTCCTGAAAACTCTTGGGTTCTGCGATCACACTAAACACATTTGCAGTATCTGGAGAAAAACGCACCGGAGGCACTCCTTTGTTTTGTCTTTTAGATCTTCTGGGAGAAAATTTTTCTTCTGACCCACTTCCCTCCTCAGAACTACGACCTCTCTTTTGTTGCTTAGCAACTGGTCTTTGGCTAACTCCACTTTCTTGAGAGCTCTTATCTGAACTTTCCTCCCCCTCAGACTCTGATTCCCTGTGTCTACCTTCAGAGTCATGAAGCTCCTGGGAAGGTTCAAACCAAACCTCAGTATTGGCATGTAGTCTCTCCCAGCCACTATGTTCACAAAAACTGGCATTCCTGGAGATCACAATGCCATTTGTCCCTTCAGCAAAGCGGAAACCTTTTCCCAGCTCCTGGTAACCCACAAACACTAACTGTTTGGTCTTAGGATCTCCCTTCTTCCTCATTTGTTTCGGAATTAATACCCAGGCTTTTGATCCAAACACATGCAAATGGTCAATTTTGGGTTTTTTCTGAAACAATTTAAAGTACGGGGTTGTACCTATTGTTTGATGAAAGAGTCTGTTTTGGAGATAACACGCAGTGAGCATGCTCTCCCCCCAATAAGACATGGGCAAATCAGCATCATCAAGCATGGCAAACATCATATCTTGTAAAGATCTGTTTTTTCGCTCTGCAACGCCATTCTCCTCTGGGGAAAAAACGTTCGTTTTTCTATGCCCAATGCCACGCTTTTGTAACCAATCTTTAAAGGCATTTGACATAAATTCGCCACCTCTGTCCGTCTGAATCCTTTTGAGTTTAATGGACAGAAATCTTTCCACAGATGCCACCCAGCCTTTAAACTTAGTGAACACGTCACCCTTATTTTTCATGGGGAAAACCCAGGAGTAACGCGTGGCGTCATCCACAATTGTTAGTGAAAAGCGTGATCCACCCCTGCTTACAGCAAATGGACCAATTACGTCCATGTGAACCAGCTGTAGTGGTGACTCACTAACTCTGTCACTTCTGGGGTAAGAGACTCTGTGGGTTTTAACCTTTTTACAAACATTACAATCAAGGTACTTGTTACAACTCTTTAAATTACCCCCATCAGCCAATTCAGACATTTTTAGTACACTTTTCCAGCAAGCATGCCCCATTTTCCTATGCAATAAGTGCACACAGTTGTCATGCATAGCTTTGTTATTCACTGCAGGCTGAGATTTACTGACTACTGCTGCAACTTGAGATCCTGCTTTAAGCCAAAACAAGCCTCCCTCTGACTTAGCAGTGCCTAAAATCTCACCAGCCTTCTTAATAATGCAACTGTCTCCTTCAAAATACACTTTAAACCCAGCTTTTAGCAAACAATCTACAGACATCAGATTGCTCCTTAATGACGGCACACAAAGTACATTTTGCAGGCATTCACGAAGACAAGGAACAAAAACTGCACCCCCCGAAATCACTTCGGAAGTACTTCCGTCTGCTAGAGCCACCTGGCTGCACTGTGCTGAGTTCTTGGAAACAAACAATTCATCTGAATTTACGATGTGGCGAGATGCTCCCGAATCGACCACCCAGACCGCTTGTTTCTCATCAGCAATCTTGACCACGCCGGTCACCAGCTGAGCCGACTGTTTTTGTTTGAAGAATTTCCTTTTACGCTGCTGCTGCTGCTGATCTCGTCTCTGCTCCTGCACCGGCAACTGAGACTTGACCAACTCCGGACATTGTCGTTTTAGATGCGCTGAAGACCCACATCGGAAACAACGCCTAACAGCAAACGCTGACTCCTCACCGGTACGCTGCTTTTGCTTCACCTCTGGCATGGCATGAGAACTCCTTCCAAACCGCCCACCTGTAGAAGCCTCTGCAGCCAACGACCTTTCTTGCCTCTTCTGCCATTCTTCAATCAAACGCCCAGTAACGTAACTGACTGATAAATCATGCTCCTGCATGCCTTCTAGAGACAAAACTAAATTATCCCAGCTTTCCGGGAGAGAACTCAAAATAATAGCCACCTTCTCCTGCTGGTCTAATGCACAGTCTCTTTCCTGTAGCGCAGTAAACTTTAACTGTAAACTGTGTAGGTGTTCCTGCATTGTAACCCCAGGCTGTAACATTGCCTTGTACAATGCCTTGCGAATGAACAGCTTGGAAACCGCTGTCTCACGCACATGGAGTTCTTTAAGTGCTTGCCACACACCTCTAGCTGTCTTGATTCCCCCTCACATACGGCAACTGGGAATCTTCCAGCCCCAAGACAATTGTGGCCCTTGCTCTTTGGTCTTTATCGAGGTCTTCATCATCAGGCTTTGCAGGAAACTTACTCACCACTTGCCAGAGACGATCCCTCTGCAGCACTGCCTGCATGCGTTCCGACCACAGCAAGTAATTGGAGTCATTCAGACGCTCAAAAGCCATCTGAACTGGTTGTGAGGCCATCTTGAGAGCGATGTCCCTGGAACCTGGAACCAGCTACTCACGACCACCGAGAGAGAAAACAGGAACCACAGCACCCAGCACTCACACGCTGCAGCTGTTGTCCTTGTGTCCGCTGCGTCACCAGCTCACCACAGTCAGGAACCAGCCAGTGTCCATCTGCTGCACCAACAGGAACAACAACTTCTGGAACTACTGGAACCAACGCCGTTGATGCTGACACCACCGCAACTCAGGCTGGCAGCACAATGCCCATAACCTCATGGAACTTTGAAGTGTCAGGCATAGCCCTATTGGCTTTAGCCCAAACGTAGCAGAGTTTTCCTGCACAGCGAGGAAGCTAGTTGCGGCGGTAATGACTAGTCAGCTAGACTCAGAATAACTATTTACAGGATTTATTAAAAGGAAAAAAATAAAACCAGCAGAGTTTCTGCATACAAATAAAAGCAAAATAAATCCTCTCTTTCTCTCTCTCAAAACCATACACAGCACTTCTACTCCTAACAACACCTCAACTTCAAACTGAGCTAGCAAACCCTTGATAACAGAGTTGAGTGCTGGTCGTTAACCAATCAGAGTGAGTAGTTTCTAGGTCAAGCAGACCTGGGCTTTCTGCCAAGAGTAAATTGACACCAGCCTGAGTTAATTGTGCGAAGCTAGAATCTGCAAGTTTCCCACGAGAACCAATTAACAGAAACTGAACATTTTTAAACTTTTTTGCTTTTTTCTTTTTGATTTTTTTTATTGTATTAAATTGGAAACCTTAATAAATATCTTTAAAAAAAAAAAGCCCTTTCCCTACCTCTCAATCTGGACTTACCTGGCCTTGCCCCTGGCCACCTTTAGCCAGATCAGCTGTGCTCGGAGCTGGGACAGACCCCTCTGGAGACTTAGAGGTAGAGGAAACAGCCTGGGTCCCCTGGAGAGCACTCCCAAAGGAAATGCCCTCAAAGCTGATCATACTTTTCCTACTCCCAGACTGCAAGCTAGAGAACGTCGCTGCATGCTGGTGATGGGAGGGAAGCACTTTGGCCAGTGCCATGGGGCCTTTCTTCGGAAAGCTGCTCGGGGACCTGCAATGGAGCACTGCCCAAGGAGGAGGAAATGTGGGAGGCCTGCTGGGAAGGCTGCTGGGACCCCGACTCTTCCTGGCTAAGGGAAGCAGCTGTTCCAGTGGTATCTCTGGGAACAGAGGGCATTGAAGTGAGCTGGAAGTGAGAAGGCTCAGCCAGGTGGAAGCCGGAGGTCTCTGTGGTCGCACCCAGGGATTCGTTGGGCGAACTTTTCTTCTCCATTCTGTGGACACGAAGGCAAGTCTTCTGACCACTGTACCAGCTGGTTTCAAAGGCTATTTTTTATGAAAGCTTGAAAAACAAAGAAAACACAATATACAGAAATCAGTGTCAGATATCAAGCATTAAAACAACAAACATTCAAAGCCTCCTTATAAAGGGCTGCCTTCCAGAGGTTTTATAGTTGCTCATCTCCTTGTCACCTGTAGGGAGGGTGTTCCACAGAGAGGCTGCCACCACGGAGAAGGCCCTCCCTCTGCCTGGTTCCCTGCAACCTCGCTTCTCGCGGGGAGGGAACCACCAGAAGACCCTCGGAGGAGGACCTCCGGGCTGAATGATGGGGGTGGAGATGCTCCTTCAGGTATACTGCGCTGAGCTTCCTGACCTAACATTTGCCTCGCTTAACATAATTAATTAGTAAGTGAAGTTTTCCTCTTCCATTCAAGCAGTATAGGAAGTAAGAATGTGCAAAAAGGAGTACTACTTCTAGAATTCCCAACTCCTGACATAAAACAGCACAAAGGTTGCCTTTTTTTGACCATCGATCACCTGCACAAAGTCCCTACGCCACCCCCTATTGTGCTTCAATACAGCCCCATCGGTCAGGCCGGACACTGAGGTCCAGCACTGAGGGCCTTCTTGTGGTTCCCTCATTGCGAGAAGCGAAGTTACAGAGAACCAGGCAGAGGGCTTCTCGGCAGTGGCGCCCGCCCTGTGGAATGCCTGCCCACCAGATGCCAAAGAAATAAACAAGTATATGACATTTAGAAGACATCTGAAGGCAGCCCTGTTTAGGGAAGCTTTTAATGACTGATGTTTTAATGTATTTTTAATCTTTTGCTGGAAGCCGCCCAGAGTGGCTAGGGAAACCCAGCCAGATGGGCCGGGTAGAAATAATTAAAAAATATAATTATTAAATTATTATACGCGTTAGAAACAGAATTTGAAGGGGCAGTCTTTTTTGGCAGTGCCAAATGAAGCTACTGACCCATTTCTAAGTCCTAAAATCCACAATTTCTCTGAATACCTGAAAAACCCAGTGGTGCAGGACCTCCTAGCATGGCATGTGCTGGGGAACATTTCCTAGCACTTGGCTGGGAGCTGCTGCAGCGCTATAGTCAGGAAAGGCTTTCTGTATATCGGTAAGTCCCAACAGTTGAATAGGAACCTTCAAACACAATGTATGTATTTGTATCTCATATGTTTTAAGCTACAGTGGTGCCTCGCAAGACGAAATTAATCCGTTCTGCGAGTCTCTTTGTCTTGCGGTTTTTCAGTCTTGCGAAGCACGGCTATTAGCGGCTTAGCCACTTAGCGGCTATTAACGGCTTAGCGGCTTTAAGAAAAAGGAAACAAACTCGCAAGAACTCACAAGACGTTTCGTCTTGCGAAGCAAGCCCATAGGGAAATTTGTCTTGCGGAACGACTCAAAAAACGGAAAACCCTTTCGTCTAGCGAGTTTTTCGTCTTGCGAGGCATTCGTCTTGCGGGGCACCACTGTATTTCACATGTCCACCAAGCATGAGAAAATGTCCCTTCATCTTCTTGACATTTCCAACAAACATTTGGTATGTTTTCATGTATTCTAAATAACTTCTCAGGAGTTAGATACCAACAATACTTAAATATATATATATTTAAAAGTCTATTTTAAGTCATAACTCAATTATTATTTTAACTCTTTAGTCCACATATGTTACCACTATTCCAACTGTACAATATAACCAAAAAAAAGAGAGAAAATCTTGCCCCTTTAATCGTGCACTTTTTAATCTGTTCCTCTTCCGTTTAGGATTTCAACAAAAGTTTGTACATTTTTGATATCACATGATGTGCACAATTGTATCTCAAAACCCGTCTTCCACTCTTCCATACCCCAAGTCTTCATTTCCAACTAGAATCTCTCAATCAATCATTTATTTGTATGTTGCCTTTCCAAATTTCAAACCATGTGCAAGGCAGCTTACAAAAAAAATTAAAATATTACATAACTGCAAACATGACAAAACTAGTCGTAAACAATGAACAAAATATCAAAAAGTACACAACGAAATTGAAAAAAAAATCCACATAAATAATAAGATTCCACGTAAATCATATAATCCAAACTATAGAGATAAAAAATTAACAGCAGCAACAGCAACCCCCCCCCCCCCGGGAAAAGAACCCATAAACAACACCCCAACCCTCTTTTATTAAGTGTAAAAGAGAAACCCCTTGTTTAAATTTTACAATCTCCCCGTTTCCACTTTAAGAACTCTCAATAGATTAACAATTTCTCTTTATCCATCACCCTTTTGTCTATAAAAAGTGTCTTCTGGTGAAACCCAAAATAGAGTCTTTGTGTATAAACTAACTTTATATCTATTTTCAGATTCTTAATACGCCACACACGTCTAATACAGTGGTTCTCAAGGTGCGCATTTACTCTGACTTGATCTACCACAAATATCCAAGCCATCTAACCCTGAAATCCTAACCTTCTAATTCCAAGTCTCTTCTTTCTCAATATCCCCATTCCGTTAACCGCACCAAGCGACAAGCTGCAAAATGCAAGTTTAAAACGCAAACTTTCCTTTGCATCTCGCAGAACTTTAAATGTAATTCGTGGGTTTTTTCACCTGTCCTCCAAACTTAGGTCTTTTTGCCATCCTTTAAATGGGAAATCAGTAGTCAAGCCATACTTTTTGGTAAAACGTTCCTCTGGATCCCGGAAGTCCTACCTGAGAAGAACAATAGGAGTGTCCGCTAGCGCCAGCCGCTTCTCCTTCTGCAAGCAGCGCCACCCGAATTCCCACCTGGGATGAGCCGCTAAACTGAGCCGCCGGAGAAAGACTGGAGCGGGCTGCAAGTGGCAGGGGGGAGTCGTGCGCTTCTGTCCCGTCAGAAAAGTGCTGCTCCTCCCCGGAGGCAGCCTGCTTGCAGACAAGGGGGCTGGGCTGCCTCAAAGCCCATCAAGGCCACAGGCTGCTAGCATGACTCATCCCGGCTTTATCATCTGAGGGGAATGGATGCGTGGTCTTAAATGCTGGCCTTGGCAACTTGGCTAAGCTACCTTGGGCCAGTTCTTGGGCCAGGCCTTGGGCCAGCTTAGCCTCCCTCACAGAGGGTTGTTCTGAAGATACACTCAGGAAAACACCCGAGGCATGAAGAAGAAGAACGAGGAGAGTCTGGAAAGGAGGGTGGGGAGCGCTCCCACCCCAGCCGCTCCAGGATGGGAAGTGTGTCCCGGGGGAAGCGGGTTTCAGGCGGAGGAGGACGTCGGGTTGGGTGGGGGTTGCCAGGAGCAGCACGATGTCCCTCGAACCCCTGGCTTCCACTCTCCAGGGAGACGCCCAACATGGCCAGCTGGCACTCCAGCCTTGGCGTGCAGATCCCGGGTTCAGCCCCAGATCCAGGTTCTGATATTATGAGGGAGAAAACATCGCTCTGCACCTTTCCCACAACATGCATACTTCTATGATGTCCCCACTTTCCCCCCTCTCGCAAAGCCCCAAAGCCTCCTACATTGTAAGCCTTCCTTACAGGGGAATCATCAGAACCACCTGTGCTGCAGAGCTTCTGGCTGAAAGGCGACTCATGGAGATTTGCAATGACTGCTGCAATGCACCCCTAATGATTCAGATTGTATCATTATAGCCTTATTGTGTTTATTTGTTGTTGATATATTAAATTTGTATAATCTTAGAAGCGGTGTGGCTGTGAGTACCATGAAGGGAGCCTGCACTTTGTGATTTGCCAGGGCACTACTGCAGGTTAGGAAGAAGGAAGAGGCAAAGATCCTTTCCCCAGTAAAACATGTTTGCACCCAGAGTGTTTCCAGACTGTCAGTATTTTGTGGAAGGGATTCAGGTCCAGCCCAGAACTTCAGCTTTTCCAGTGAGAATGGATTAAAGCACTCTGACCATTCCCTTAGTAGAATCTAACCACTGTGTTAAGTTTTGGGCAAGCAAGACATGAACGCAAAACGAACAAGTGGTTGTCTCCTCCGGAGGAACCCCTGCACTGTAAATATATTGACAGCACACTTCCAGGTCGTTGGCATCGGCATCCCAGAACTGTGAAGGTTGCCTCAACTGTTGAGCAACACAGCTAAGGAAGAAGGAGTGGAGTGTCTCCGGGGGGAGCATAGCTCCCATTCCCTTCCAAACACACAGACAGGACAGTGTGGTGGCACCCAGGGAATAGTTGCAGCAGCCGGGTGGCTGGCTGAAACACACACCATTGCACTCTTTTTGAATGGGATTCAATCTGAATCAGCCAGTTAGTGAACTTGGTGCTCCTGTGCAACAAACCCACTACAAAATTGCTCTTCCCCGCACACTTCCAGGTCCCTCCAGCTGGGCTTTTTGAGTGTGATGGGTTTTTCTCACTCCAGAGCAGTTTGTGTTTAAGCTGAAGGTCACCAGGAAAGCACGGGAGACTAAAAAAATTGCATTTGTTGATATAATAAGGTTTTAATAACTCTAATAATGACTAACTGTGTGGAAATGACTGGGGAAAAGAAAAAAAGGAAAATCAACTGCTTTCGACTCTTGGTTTCCTGGGAGAAGATCAAAAGACTCCCCTGGACTCAGTGGCGTAGCGTGGGTTGTCAGCACCCGGGGCAAGGCAAGTAATTTGCGCCCCCTAACCCGTGGATTTGTGCCCCCTAACCCGTGGATTTGCGCCCCCTAACCCATGGATTTGCCCTAACCCCAGATGTTGCGCCCGGTGCGGCTGGCCCCCCCCTGCACCCCCCACGCTACGCCACTGCCTGGACTAGAAGAGACATCTCATTAACAACTGGAGAAATGCCAAATTACTTTGGATATCTGCTTGGGAAGTTTCTGATGCAGTATTAATATAACAAGGAGCCAGGAGTGAAACCGAAAGTAGACTGACCAGCTAGCTGAATCCAATTATATTGCTATGGGGTGGGGGGAAACCTCTAACATTGTACTTTTCGATACTTGTACTTCCAGGGTGAATTGAATGGGTGGAGGGGGGGGGTTGGAGGAGAGGCAGAAAGAAGAGCTAACTTGTCCGTGGCTAGGGGGCGCAATCTGGACGGTTCTGCCAGGGCGCAAGATCAACTAACTACTGCTCTGCGCCTCTGGACCAGGGGTGGATGGTGCTCATTGGGACTGGGAGGGTGGAAGGCAAGGAGGCCAACAGTAGGTGGCGCCAGAGCCAAGGAGTGGCAGAGCAAATGCGTTCTGTATCTGAGATGGAGTGGGAAGGGGCTGGCAGCCACCGCAGCCATTCCCTGTCTGCCCTCATGGACCGGCCAGAATCCACTGGGCAAATGCTCATCTTGCCAGAGTCTGGGTCTTCTGCTGTTGCTCTCTCAGAAACCGTGCCCAAGTGGGATGTTTCGTTTTTCATAGCTGCTTCATCCCTGAGGAAGTTGGAGGTGACGCAACTCCTGCATCTCTGACGTAAGAAGGTTTGGGGGTATAACAAATTCCACCCTTCTTCCTTGGCTCCCTGGAAAGAAGGCATCTTTACATTTTGAGCGCATTTCACAGGCCAGGAGCCAAGCACCCCTTCCTGAGGGGGAGAAGAGGCCCAGAAAAGATGAGCCCTTCCCAGCCCAAAGGCGTTCCCCTGAGATTCAGCTTCTGGGCTATGGCTAACCAGGTTAGGAGCAGGAATATTGGGAGCGGGAAGGAACTGATGTCATCTGCCAGAGCAGCTGGCTAATTGAAGGGAATGAGGTGATAACAAGGCTTTCAAATCTGAACTCTTGTTTGTGGCTGATTAGGATAGAGGGAGGTGGAGAACAAGGGCAATCGGAAGCAGACTCTGGGTAGTTTGTTCCTTTTCTTTGTTCGGGTTCCTACGTCACACCAACAGTTTAAATGGCAACACTCCTTTGCAAGATTGTCCGCCTTTTTAATTGTTTGTTATGGAAAGTCAATAAAATGATAAGTTGCCCCTGCCAAAGGGTTGCATGACATCTGGCTGAAGACTTTTTGTGCTAAAAGTTGAAGCTATGCTGGGGTGTGTGTGTGTGTGTGTGTGTGTGTGTGTCCGTCCGTCCATGTGGCCGCTGTGTATTCAACATTCCACCCCCTCCAAAGAATCCTAAGAACCTTAGTTTTCCTTTCACAGTGCTACGATTCCCAGCACCCTTAACAAACCATTGTTCCCAGGACTTTTTGGGTGTGGGTGGGAGGAGATGTGCTTTACATGTGTGGTGTGCAGGCATCTACCAGCACATGTGTGTGGGGATTCAAGACTAACTCTTATGCTTTTCTTCCTTAGACCAGCTTGACGTTGAGAACCACGTGGTAAGGAAGATCTCCAAGCACGCTTCCTAGGGGGTCCTCTTTAATCCTCAGATGTACCCACAAAGGCATGATCCAGCACCCTCATGCCACAGCTGCCTCTGGAGTGACCCTCCCTCTGGTAAGAGGCATGCCTCACAGCTTGAGTGCCTGGTTGTTTGTCTAGGGCGGAGGCTGGGAATCTTGTGGGCTCCCAGATATTGCCAGATCCAATGGCCTTCTGCCTCAGCCAGCATGGCCGGCGGTCAGGGGTGATGGAATCCAACAACATCTAGAGGGCCACACAATTCCCCATCCCTGGTCTAGTGAATTTGAGGTTCTTGGTTTCTCTCTCTCTGCCCCCTTTTGCCTGGAAAAGCACTTTGGCAGATTCCTTTGGAGGATTTGGGTGTGACAAGCTGTAGCAGCGCACTGAATAAAACAACTTTGAGAAGCTGAAACACCGGGCTGTTTTCTTTTCTAATAAAAAATATTCACTGTGCAGTTCACAGGCACAAAACACAATGTTGATATTGTCCAGGAAATGGGTTTTCAGTTGGAGGGCATGGGTTGCGTGAGAGCATGTTGCGTGGGATAACCAGTCTCATATAAACAACATGCTTCAGTCTAATTAGTGCATGAAGGGGTTAACATCATAGAGTAAGCTGTCCTGCCATCTTAGCCATGCGTCTTCCCCTTACCTTGGGAGGAAATAGGTAGTCAAGGCTATTGTCCCCTCACCCCTGGTGTACCTGAGAAACTCAGCTTGCAGAGAGAGTTGATCTAGTTGCTCCAGCTCAACCACATGGCTCTCACCAGCCACTCTGGAGCTCCTATATCAATAATCTTTTGGACGGATTTAGAGAACTAGGAGAAGATACTTTATTTTGCCATTATCCTTCCTCTTTCTCATTTGTGGGAGAATGCAAATGATCTGTTTTCAGCAGAGTTAAACCTCACCATCTGTGTGCAGCTGGGAAAGTGCATGATGATCTAAACGTTTGTACTGGCCAACGTCTTGCAATGTCCTTCATCCCATTTCCAGAACCCTTCCTGCTGCACTGTGGAAGATCTCTCATGAGATCCTCAGCAGTGAACATCCAAAGAGTCTTCTGGATCAGGCCAGTGGCCCGTTCAGTCCAGCATTCAGTCCAGCATCCTGTTCACCCAGAGGCCAACCCACAAGGAGGATTCGCACACAAGACCGCTCTCTCCTCCTGTGGTTTCTAGCAACTAGGATGCAGAGGCACCACTGCCTCCAACAATGGAGGCAGAGCCTAGTCATTATGTCTAGAGCCATCAGCAATCCTCTCCTCTAGCCATTCGCCTAGGTTCCTGCTGTTATTTGTCCACTGGACTTTCATTTATTCTGGCCTAAAAGCCCTCAAGGAGAACCTAGGAGACTGTCTTGCTGAAGCAGAAAAAGAGTCCCAATGGGTGGCAATGCATTTCCACAGCTCCAGCATCACAGGGCAGTACTGGCTGAGGCTTCTGGGAATTGGACTCCTGGCTGGCTGTGTGGTGTAGTGGGTAGAGTGTTGGGCTGGGACCTAGAAGGCCAGGGTTCAAATCCCCACACAACCATGAAGCTGTCTGGGTGCGCTTGGGCCAGTTCCTGCCTCTCAGCCTAACCTGCCTCACAGGGTTGTTGTGAGCATAAAATGAGGAGGGGGAAGACCCTTGAGCTCCATGGAGGAACGGTGGGAGAATAATGCTTGACCTCCACCAGGGTTGCTAACATGAGGTAAGCTCCTCCCTGCATAATCAATCACACACACCAATTGTAGGGCAATGCCCATCCACTTTGGGTTGGGAGCCCCCTTCGGAGTGAAGTCTAGCCATTGGAGATGATGTAATAAACACATCAATCTCCTGTTCCACACACTGGCTGACTAGATAGATGCCTCTGGGAAGCCCACAAGTCAGGCAGGAAAGCAACCTCCCCCATGCCGCTTCTCCCCAACAGCTCATCTCCAGTGGCATTCTGTGTCTTGGAGCAACAATTTTACACGGAGGTCCTAACAGCATGGAACTGGGCCAGGCCCACAAGAGATCGGAGGGAAGATGGGGGCAGTTCCAGGGCTGTTGGGAAGCTGGCGTCTGCTTCCTGGGTCAGGAAGGAGTTGCACTGGAGCTCAGTGCTATGAAGGGAAGCAGCTCAGAATTGAGGGGTACTGTTACTTCCCCTGATCTGAACGCTAGACTTCTGTGGATAAAATCTAGAATTGCCTTAGCGCTTCTGCTGCTGCTCCACGATGAGGACTCAGGTTAAGCTTGAGGCCCAAGAAGACCCCTAGATCTTTTTCACATGCGCTGCTGTCAAACCAGGTGTCCCCATCCTATATTTGTGCATCTATCTTCTTATTCCTGCCTAAGTGTAGAAGCTTTGGAAATTCATTCTGCAGCATGAGCTACCCTTCCCAGGTTGGTGTCATGGTGAAATGTGACTTCCAGGGATGGAGAGAGTGTGCAGGCTTTGCTGATGCTTGGTCATTTGTGATATACAGATAGCACAGGTGAGGGGTCTTTTGAGACACCTGTGGAGGAGATGCAGCTGTGGCGCTGCAGGTATTTCAAGCACCTTGGCTTGGTTGGCATCTTCTACACTTGTGGGATCGCCTTACGCCTTGTGTGCCTACTCAACCAATTCAACCTGCACAAGTAGGACTGTTCTAGCTGCCACGTAAGACTCATTCCACACTTGCAAGGAATCTCTATTTTAGTGCAACAGCGCTAACACTTTGGAACTCCCTGCCTAGGGACCCCAGGCAGCTGCCTTCACTGTACTCTTCACCACACCTCCGTAAAGCCTTCAGGTTTAGGGGCCTTTGGAAGACATGTGGAAGGCTGCAGGGTGTGGAAAGCCTTTTGCTTACTGCTGAGTTTAATTGTCACGGCAATATTTTGAAATGTGTGCCTGTATTTCACTGGATCATTCAACATTTCCATGAGGAGTTTTTGTAAACTTGCTTTAAGGTTTTTTGACAATCAAGTGGGGTAGAAATGTTCTAGGATGAATTAAGTTACATTAAATTAAAATGAACTCTGTTGAAATTGAATCCAAAGTGGTGAAGGTCTAACTCTCTGCTTGCTATTCCTGTACAACATCTTTCTTGTGCTTCTGCCTGATTTTGTTTTGTCTGGAAACTGAGTGAGATAAAAACTTCTCATGCTACAGCACCCGCCCACCTGCAGATGTTCAGGACCTCAAGGACGCTAACCCTTTCTCCAAGTTCTTTTTTAAAAATCAATTTTTATTAAAAGATTTCAATGTAATATACAATACACGTCTCTGCTGTGCCTCATTCTGAAGGAAACGGGAATCCTGGGAAAGTGCCTGGAAGCCCTGGAACCTCGTGTGTGTGCATATGAGCTTGCGCGTAGGAAATAGAAATTTGGCTCTACTTCTGGGTGTTCAGGAGGAAGAAAATGCAGAGAGCTCATTTCCCACGGTCTCTCCAAGTAGAGCTGACAATTAGATTAAAACATTGCACCCTCTGCCACAGCCACAGGTGTCAAGATGAAGCAGAGCTGTGTATCAGCAACATATTGCTGACAATGTACTCCAAAACTCTGGATGACCCCATTCCAGCAATGACTAGGGTTGCCTAGACTCACACGTGTGTGTGTGTAACATAGAAGTTTGGGGGACAAAGTGTGTGCAGTATGCTACTTGTGAGGTGCTCAGAAGGAAGAATATGCAGAAAGATAATTCCAGGTGACCTGTTTCTTGAGCATTCATCCTGATTTGTTTGTGGGGTGGTGATACTACATGCAGTCAAGCTTTCCAGGTCATTTACCTATCACTTTTCTTCTTGCAAAAAGCCCAGCTGGGGGGACCTGTCGTGTGACGTAGGAACCTGAACAAAGAAAAGGAACAAACTACCCAGAGTCTGCTTCCGATTGCCCTTATTCTCCACCTCCCTCTATCCTAATCAGCCGCAAACAAGAGTTCAGATTTGAAAGCCTTGTTATCACCTCATTCCCTTCAATTAGCCAGCTGCTCTGGCAGATGACATCAGTTCCTTCCCGCTCCCAATATTCCTGCTCCTAACCTGGTTAGCCATAGCCCAGAAGCTGAATCTCAGGGGAACGCCTTTGGGCTGGGAAGGGCTCATCTTTTCTGGGCCTCTTCTCCCCCTCAGGAAGGGGTGCTTGGCTCCTGGCCTCCCCTCTTTTTTCTCCTTCCTCTTTCTCTCTCTTCCTTCTCCTTCTCCCTGGGTTGGCTCCGGGGTTTTTACTGGCCCTGGAGCGCCGCTGGGCAGTCGGCCACGTGGCTGGGCGCTCTCACTCCCGCCTTGATTTGGGTCCTGGGGGGGGGGGTGTCAGCGGTTCCGCCAGTTGACGCGCCGGGCATCCCTGGTTCCCCCTCGGCAGTGGCAGTGGTAGTCTCAGCAGCCCGGAGCCAGCCTGGTAGTGCACTTGGCTCTGGCTGGCTTCAGGAGCTGCTCATTGCCATGGCACCCGCCATTTTGCCTCACCGGAAGTCCCCATATGATGTGTCTTGTGCTGTTGAACCAATCACGCAACATTCCTTCCCTACTAATAAATCTACAACGCTTAAAATATAAATCTGGGGGCCTTATATGAAATCCGGGGACGGATTTTGTTGGGGACAGATTTGTAAATCCGGGGACTGTCCCCGGGAGACGGGGACATCTGGTAATCATTCCGCAATAGGGTTTCTCCTGCCTTTGCCAGTATGTCAGCCTTCTCAGCCACCTTAAAGAGGGCGTTCAGAAGCACTTGTATGTCTGGCCATAAGGGATTGTGAGTGGAGAAGGTGGCGCAGTCTGGATGAGTCCCTCTGTCTTGCTCTTTGGTCACTGTGACCGAGCACCATTTTGGGCCGATCAGGATCTATGGGGAAGGGGATCCACCCAGAAGTTGTGGAGGGAACGGGAAGAGAAGCTGGGTCAAGAGACTGGCTCATGTCAGAAGGAGGCCTGACTGCATCCTTGGCGAAGCCCAGGGCAGGGCAGGAAGGCAGCATTGCCCAGAGGGAAGGCATTCGGAGGCAAATCATCAGCAAGGAGCAGAAAATCCCCTCCCATTCCATCAAGAGGACTGAAGAATCTCTAGTCGGCATTCAGGTGAGTTCAGCATCCCAGGTCTCTGGGGTGTTCCCGTCCATTACAAAGCTGACTCGAGGCTCCGTCAACTGAGCCCCTACATGAAAGGGGCACAGAAAGGATGGGAGGCAGCCTTTTCCTGGAGCCTTGGGCTGCTCCTGCTACCGTCTTACCTGCAGCAGTTCACTCGCTGGCTGCTGACCCTTTTCCTCCATCACCTGGATGATCCTCTCAAGAGAGCAGAGTTTCCTGCAGAGTCTGGCCAGCTGTTCATCCCTTCTCCCTGCAATCTCCTTCTCCACCTCTTCCACATGATTCAGCAGACGCTTTTCTTCTTCTTCTTCCAGGAACTGGCGCAGTTGTCTGAACTTCTCCACAGTCTTCAGCCTCTCCGTTTCTGAGGAGGTCTGAGTGAGGAAGATGGTCAGCCTTCAAAACATCAGCAAGAGAATTAGGATTTGAATTGAACTCCTTCCACCCTCTCAGCTCACAAGTCCTCAGGCTTCTCCTTGACTGCTTTTCACATAATAAACAACAATGGGAAATAAACTCCATTTAGCTGCATTCAAAGGTGAACTTACCTAATTCGCAATTCTTGGAAAAATATGGAGACCAAAACAGCAATCTTTTGAAATTCACACCTCTGAATTTCTCAAGGTTGACCCAGCCAGGTAATGTTAACAAAAAATGTATTTATGAGGGCAAAGCACGTATCAAAATATTTATACGAGAAGGTAGTCACCCTAGCATCTGATTCATTTTCAGAATAATAAATAAATAACAAACCGATATGGAAAAAGGAGAAATGGGGAGAAGTTGAAATGGGCAGATTTCCCCATCCCTCCTCAGTCCTGACTTGTTTCTTGAAGTGCTTGTTCCCTCACTAGTAACAATAGGGACACTTCCAAGGAGGTCTTTGCTTTCCTTGTCCAGGTCTGCTTGATAGGCCAGAATTTCCCCTCTCTCTTTCCTCCGAATCTCCAGGCCGTGACAGATCTCTCCCTGACAAGAAAAGGGAAAATTCAGCTTTGATTGAGACACAAAGAGAGGAGATGAATATTCTACTGGCTTCTTGGGTCCAGTGGCCTTGCTATAATAGCAAAGTAATTTACTGGAGGAAATAAAAGTACAGAGGTTTTCAACCTTTTTGGGTCCACGGCTCCCTGGACCAACTCCCTTCTTTCTGCAGCACCCCTATGGGGCTCAGGAGACCAGTTAGGTCCCCCCTTGCTTGCCCAGCTTGCCTCCCCTCCCCCTTTCTCGAACAGCCTCCCTTGCGGAGTGCTCTCTCAGCCTCCTCTCCTCTCCCCTCTCCTTAGGATTCCTCCTCTTGGTCTCTGAGCTGCCCCCGCTGCCCCCCAGGGGCCTGGGACTTGCCTGTCCATTCCCAACAGCAAGGGCCCCTCGCCAGTTGGCTTGCTTCCTCTGAGGCTGCCTCAGCTCCTGGCAGCCCACACCCCCTGGCCAGCCCCAGAGGCTCCATTCTCTGGGGGAGAACAGCTGGGCAAGCCTTGGGGAGGCAGAGATGGCATCCGAGGAGGGAGGGAAGGAAAGAGGGACAGAGGCCAGTGTCTCCCGTGGCACCCCTGACCTGTGGAAATGTTCAGGGGTGCAGGAAAGGATATATTGTGAGATTATATCCTTATCCAACTTGTGCTAACAAGTTCCCAAAATATCAGCAGAGTTTATAGACATTCCCCTTTTTAAGTTCGCAACGGTAACGTCTGCACAGGTTCGCTAGAACCTCTATAATAATTACTCTAGTTATTTCCCCTTTGTTCCCTCTTAAAATACAAGACACGACACAGTCTTTATAAAAGTATAAAAGAGTTTACTCACGTTCTGTTCACAATGTGATCCCAGAAGGCAGACAGCTTTAAAAGGTTACATACATTCAGAATCTATCTTATGGCAAGATAGTCCCTTAGTCCTCTCTTGGCTGAGAGCCAAGAGGGCATGTTGCTCCTTCAGAAGATGAAGATGAGAGAGGCAAGAGAGCAAGAGAGCAAGAGAGAGAATGGCTGCCTGCCCTGTGCTTTTATCATTACCTGCACAGGTGAGGCCACACCCACCTCTGGTCACATGCGGAGGAAGTCCGTCCCCAGGAAGTTTACCTGCTTGCTGGACAGACATCCCTCCCCATGTTTAAACATGTACACTCTAGGAATGTTGTTATTGACTGTTATTGACATCCCACATACCCCTTCTCAGGCAATACAACATACACAAAACATAAACAACTTTATTCAACCACCCAGAGTCCCAGCTTGACACGTAGATTCTGGAAACTCTTTTTTGGTAGGGGCTTCATCTGGATGTCAGCAGTCATCTCATTGGTGCTGCAGTAGGATAGTTCCACTATTCCATCCTGGATCATCTGGCGTATGTAGTGGTATTTAACCCCAATGTGTTTTGTTCTGGCCAGGAAATTCTCACTCTGCGTCAGCTTCAGGCAACTTTGATTGTCCTCCAGCAAGCTGGCAGGCCCTTTTCTCACCAACCCAAAGTCCTTTATGAGTTGATCAAGCCAGGTGATCTCTCTGCAGGCTTCTGTTGGTGCAACGTATTCTGATTCTGTGGAAGATAATGCTACACAGCTCTGTTTATAACTGCCCCATGCAACAGGTCCATCCCCGAACATGAAAACATGACCACTTGTTGATTTATAGTCAGCATTATCCCCAGCCCAATCTGCACCAGTATACCCAACCAACTTAGGATCTCTGACGGCTGGTAACCTTAATTTGCAATTCATGGTACCCTTCAAATATCGCACCACCCTCTTTACACCTGCCCAATCATGCTCAGTGGGAGAATTCACTTTTCTGCTAAGAATCCCCACAGCATTAGCTAAGTCAGGTCTACATGTGGTAACTAAATACAAAAGTTTACCAATCGCCGACCTGTAGTCATTGTTGTCTGGCAACTGCTTCGAATCCTGCTGATTCTTCAGGAAGTCAGTAGCCATCGGTGTAGCAACTGGATGTGCGTCTTGCATCTGCATATGCTCAATTAGCTTGTGGATCTTCTGTCTTTGGCTAAGAAGAAATGAGCTGCCCTCTTCTCTTTCCACCTGGATCCCGAGGTAGTACTGGACATCTCCTAGCTCCTTGACCTCCACCTCTTTGCTAAGGTGTTTTACTATCTGTGTATAGTCTTTCTCACTTGCTGTGGCAATAATCAGGTCATCGACAAATGCTAAAATATATGAGGATTGTCCATTATTTGACTTACTGTACAAGCACTTGTCAGCGTCGCCTTGCTTGTACCCAAGTTGCGTCAGCATTTTATGCAACTTCTGGTTCCAGGCTCTAGCAGCCTGTTTAAGTCCATAAAGTCCTTTCTGGAGTTTGCACACTAAATGTGCCTCATGTGGTTTTACAAAACCTTTGGGCTGTTTCATATAAATTTCTTCAGAAATCTGCCCATGTAGAAAAGCGGTAGCAATGTCTATGTGTTTCACTCTCATTTTCTTGGAGGCTGCAATGCTTAAAAGCATTCTTACGCTGCTGTACCTCACGGTTGATGCAAAAACTTCATCATAGTCTTCACCAAAACGCTGTGAAAATCCCTGTGCTACAAGTCTAGCTTTGTAGCGCTGCACTTCTCCTTCTGACCCCTTCTTAACCTTGAAAACCCATTTACTGCCGATGGCCTTCTTATCGGGAGGCAGCTCAGTGAGTGTCCAGGTCTTGTTCTGATGCAGTGCATCCATCCCCTCCTGCGCGGCCTTCCTCCAGAGACTGGCTTCAGCAGCTGGCATCTCCTGTATCTCTTCCCAAGTGGAAGGTTCCTGTGGAAACGCCGACCCTGTAAAGTAGGACAACCGTAATGGTGGGACACCTTTGTTGGTTCTGGACGAGTGTCTGACCTCTGGTTCTTCGACCGCATCAGCTTTCTTATCCTCCTCCAACGCTGGCATGTCCCCATCTGAGTCCTCCTCTTCGTCTCTGGTGCCGCCAGGGTTCTGGTCCTCTGCGTCTTCTGGTACGTCGCCTGTAGGGGGCGCTGTAACGCTCGAAGGCAGATTATTACTTTGTGGGGTCTCAAAAGGGAAATATACAAATTCTTGAGTCCTTTCTGACTCATCGGAAGAATCCACAACAGTGTTCTTAGTGTCTACTTTTCCATATTCATCAAAATAAACCGCATGGTGTGCATTTGTCTTACCAGTTTGTAAGTCCAAAATTCTGTATCCTTTGCCTCCAGAAGCATATCCCACAAGGATACCTGCTTTTGCCCTGGAGTCAAGCTTGTGTCTGTGTTCCTTGGGCACGTGGAAGTAACACGGACTTCCAAACACACGTATGTGCGACAGATTGGGAGCTTTCCCATGCCAAAGTTCAAATGGTGTGCGCTCTGCACCTTTAGTTGGCAGTCTATTCTGCAAATAGACCGACGTGTACACTTCTTCGACCCACAGCTTCTGTGGCAAACATGCATCCTTTAGCATGCACCTTGTCATGTCCATAATGGACCTAAACTTTCTCTCAGCTATGGCATTCTGCTGTGGTGTGTAAGGAATTGTGGTTACGTGTGCAATTCCTTCTTTGGCCAGGAGAGCCTGCATTTCATTTGAGCAGTACTCACCTCCATTGTCACTCATTAACACAGCTGGAGCTCTTTGGAACTTATTCTTGACCATGGCAATGTATTCCTGGAGCTTGTCCACTGTCTCACTCTTCTTTTTGAGGAAATACACAACACAAAATCTTGAAAAGTCATCCAGAAATATTAAAATATATCTATTCTTTCCCAGTGAGGGAACATTCATGGGTCCACATATGTCAGTGTGCACTATGTCAAGCACTTTGTTGCTTCTTTGTTCTGTACAACGTGGAAATGAAGGTTTTACAGCCTTCTCAGTAATACAGCTTATGCACTTTGCTGGAGCTTTGTTGCTCTGCTTTACCTGCAAACCTCTTACAAGATCTCTTTTCTGTAGATCCAGAATGACGTTGGTATCTCTGTGTCCAAGCCTCCTGTGCCATAGGTCCAGATCTGCTTCATCCTTCTCGCTGGAATGTGCCACTTTTGCAGACTGGTTCTCTGAAAGATCAAGCTCATATACACCATTTATTAGCTTTGCTTGAGCAACCACTTTGCCATTTTTAGTCACCTTGCATTAACCATTTCCAAATGTGATCTGGAAACCTTTCTTGTCCAAAGTGGACACACTGATTAAATTGCAGCTCAGCTCTGGAACATACAAAACTCTAGAGATTGTGTTCTCAATGCATTCATTGTTTATATTGCATTTCAGACTCATGGAACCTGCACCTTTTGCTTTAACAATGTCGCCATCTGCAATTTCAATTTCAGATCCTTCTTCATCATTTATCTCATTTATCTCATTAAAATAGTCCCTTTTATATGAAAAGTGTGAACTGGCACCTGAATCTAAAATCCATTTATTACGTTTATTTTCACGATTCTGGACAGCTAAATTCCTTTCTTGCAGTAACCATGTGCATTCACATTTCCCCTTCTTTTCCCTTTTTGGGTGAAAGGGGTGGGGTTTCTTTGCTTTAGGAGCCCTGCAATTCTTTGCAATGTGTCCTTCTTTGTTACAATTGAAACAAATCACCTTCTTAGGCATCTCTTTCGACTTTGTAAATTGCCTAGATGCATAATTACTGTCTTTGCTTCTAGCATTTCTCACTGGAGATTCAGCTCTATCTATGCATTCTTCTTTTAAATAACCAATCAAGTCTTTAAAAGTCAGACCTTGTCTATGGTCCATCAAACTTACAAATGCGCTAAAGCGTGCTCCAAGTGATGATAACAAAAATGCTATCTTTGTATCTTCATCAAAAGCTTTGGGAGTCAGATCAATTCTTTGAATAATCTCAGTAAACTTGTTGATGTGCTCTGTGAATTCCTCTTTTGAATTCATCCTCAATCTGGTTAATTTACACACCAAGTTTCTGAAGCAGTTTATGCTAGATTCTCCATACACGCGCTCAATATCTCTTAAGAATTGAGATGCATCATCTGTACTATTTATTAATGACAGCTGCTTATCACGAAGTCCACTCAAAATTATGTGTCTAGCTTCGCTGTTCATGTTCATGTTCCTGTAGGCTGAGGCTTTAAAGCTTCCAAAATGTGGGGACTTCCGGGTTAGCGCCATCGACCAATGGCGGATTCCCTCCAAGCTCCGGAGGGAATCGGCTCTGTAGGAGACGGGTCTTGCCGCGGCGGTGACGCGGGGACCCTCAGAAACCACAGGCGCTGAAGCCTGTGGACCTGGAGACTCGGTGGGCACCATTTGTGCCCCCCCGACCCGAGAAGGAGCCTTTTTAAAGGCTACGGAACGGGGGACGGGGAGCGGCGTGGTGCTGAGAGTCGATTGCTTCTCCTACGGAGTGAAGCCGCATGCCATGGTCGGAGAGCGCTGACTTCTTCCTTTGAAAATTTGGACTAAAAGTAACAACCCGTGAGTAATACGGAATTTGGATTTATAAAAGGAAAATTTTTGTTTAAATTCGGCACGATCGGGGAAGGCGCAAAGAGGAAGTCCGTCTCCCCGCCTTGTAAACAGCTTGAAGCAAGGACTAGATAACTAAGGTCGAGAGAACATCTTCTTTTTATTGGATAAAGTTATTAATTGCACGATTTGGCAGTATAAGCAATCTTGCTGGAGGATAAGAGTTAATTTGGAGAGCTGAAGTGCCACCCCCCCCCCCCCGGGACCCGGGAGTGATCCACGAGAGAGAGCCTGTTAAGGAGACATAGAAGATTTTGACAGCTGTCAAACTAGCTGTCAAAGTTGGGGGGAAATAGAGAACTTTGTTTCTGTTGTCTTTGCTGGTTATATTTGTTACAATATAGTTATAAATTGTTGGAAACAAAGAAGAACTGAAACAAGTTAACTTGACTTTTGGGTTGGAACTGGAAGGAATACTAAATAACCAGAATCCCTCTAGAGGGGGTTCAGGGACATTACAAGAATGGCTGCAAGTGGAAAAATACAGGCTGAGCTGAACAAGGCTTTTTTTCTCCTGGGAAAGTTGCAAGAGCAAAGTGATGTTTTGGCTACAAGTGTCACAACTTTGAAGTCAACAGTAAATAAACTTACTGCGTTGGATAAGGACTTGACTCAAAAAGTCTATGCAGCTGAACAAGAAAAGAAATCTGAGAAGCTTGAGGAAGTGGAAATAGAGATATATGTTGATCAGGAGGAACAGGAAGGAGGGGCCGTAATGCAGCAGATGGCAAAGGAGAGCCAGAGGCCTGTCAAGATGGATACAAAGGAAAATAAGAACTGGATGATGAAAATCTGGTTTGAATTGAAGAATGAAGAAGATCTATGGATTACAAATTTGATCAAGGTGGAAGCTGGAGCTTATGGGACATTTGGATTTAAAAGGATTAAGAAACAAGATTTGAGCTCCACTTTTAAATATGGAGGTCTGGCTGGAAGAAATATGGACATTATTGGGACAGAGCTTCTCCGAGATTTGGTGTTTAATACAAAGGAATATCAAAATAAACCGGCAGAGAGGAACTGAGAGAGAATTAAGAGCCTCGGACGTGAGGTCTCCAGGCTGATAGCAGATAGTCTGATGGACATTGGTTGGGGATCGAAACCGGGAAAGGGGGGGTGGGGTTTGGGAATCCAAAGGGTGTACAATTATATTCTGATTCTTTTTATTCTGTTTTGCTATTAGTATAAAAATGGGGAATTCGTGAAAGGGAATTTGGGTCGACCTTAGAAAAAGGTTTTAAGAAGGAGTATAGACGTATAAAGACTGATGTATATAAGGTAAAATTGGATACATAAAATGAATTAAATATAATAATGAACTAAATATAATAAGGTTAAAAATTGGGGACAAGAACTTGTTGAACTAACAATTGGAAATGGAATACAAGAAGGGGAGGCGTGGGGAAGTCGTGGAAATAGGTTATTGAAAATAAGGATTGCAAATGTTGAGTGTTTTTAACTTTTTTTCTTCTTTCTTCTTTTTTCTGGATTTTTTTGAAAATTTCAATAAATATCTTTTTAAAAAAAACAAAACAAACTGGTAAGACAGATGCACACCATGCGGTTTATGTTGATGAATATGGAAAAGTAGACACTAAGAACACTGTTGTGGATTCTTCCGATGAGTCAGAAAGGACTCAAGAGTTTGTATATTTCCCGTCTGACTTCCGGTTTGGTGCCTCCGGTAATGGCGGAATTCCTCTGATCGGGAGGAATTTGCTCCGTGGGAATCTGGGTCTGGCCACCACGGCAAAGGCGGAGACCCGCAAAAAATCACAGGCGGGAGAAGCCTGTGAGCGTGGGATTCGGCGGGCACCTTTTGTGCCTCCCCCACTCGTGGGGAAACTCGATTTCGGGGATCCGGAGCGACGTGGGGTGAGCGGCACGGTGCTTCGAATCGTCTGCTTCTTCCACGGAGCGAAGCCGCATAGCTGTTGTCGGAGAGCACTGACTTTTTCCTGTGGACAATTTGACTCTAAAGTAACTACCCGTGAGTAGAGCTTAATCGGGAAAATTGGATTTTTAAAAAACGTTTAATTTGGCATCGAAACGGGGAAGGTTCAATACAGGAAGTCCGCCTTCCCCTTTTGTAAATAGACGGAAGCAATGGAGGCTGCAAGCTGAAGTCTTGGAAAGCCTTTTGTAAAGACTAAATTTCCATAAGTAAAGAATATAATCTCCCCCCCCCCTTGGAGGCAGGAGAAGAGGGGGAGGAAGTTGTGGACTGAGTTTGCCTGCGGAAGAGATCAAGAGAGGCAAAATACCGCCGCTCGGACCCCGGGAACGGGCTGCTAATAGGTCCGACATTTGGTGGGATGTTTATTGACAGCATTTGGATCGTTCATTGACAGCTAGTATAAGAGAAGATACATTGTTTCTACTGTCTCCAGCAGTGAAAGTAACTCTGAAATTAGTTTTGGGTTGTTTGAACTGTGCCTATAAGAGGATATTATGTATCAACACAAATAGAAACTGTTTCCCTCTAGTGGAAGTTCTTGAAACTGGCAGCTACATAAGATCTGGGCTGGGAATTTCCAACGGGAAGATAATACCCGTGAGACTGTGAGATTGACTTTGAATTTATTGAGTGTTATGGCAGATGTGAAAGACGGAATGTCGCCAGAAGAGGCCTTAGCGGTTGTATTAGTGAAAATAAATGACTCGCTGGAACAACTTCACAAGAAAATGGACGTGATAAATATGAAAGTGGATGTTGTGAATACTAATATAGAAACCACCCAGAAATCGATACAGGAATTTATCCTGATACGGCAAACTGTGGATGAAGTTAAGGAGAAAACCCTTGCTGCTGAAGTTAAAATTCAACTGGAGAGAGTCCCATCCATTCAAGGACAAATTTATGAATTCAAGCCGACACTGGTTATGACTGAACTTAAAGAGAAACAGATGAAATTGAGGATCAGAGCCCTACCCGAGGAAAATGTGAATTTCTTCAAGGGCAATTGTGAAGGACGTTGGCTTGAAGAGAAGGGGGATTTGGAAACAGGGTTAAACTGGAAGTGGTTATTGTCGGGCCGAGTTGTTGTGGTGGGGATGAGGGTTGCTGTGATGTTGGGGGTGTTGTTTTTGTTTCAAATATTGCAAGCTTTGGATGGGAGGAATTGTTTCAGGAGGTGGCAGAGGGACGTCTCTAGATTTGTTTGGCAGGGCAGGAAGCCCCGAGTAAAACTTAAGATATTAACGGATGCTAAAGAAGGAGGTGGACTTGCCCTGCCAGACCCCTAAGTTTTGTTGTGAATCATCTGCTTTTTGCTGGCTGAGAGAATTGGCAGAATCCGAGACCAGGGAGAAGAGCTGGTGGAAGAAGACTGGAAGTTTAAAGACTATAGAAATATTGTAAAATTAATGAATGTTAGAATACAGTTGGGACTTCCGGTTTGGGTCGCGGACAGTGAGGAAGCGCAGAAAGTCCCGCTTGGGCTTTCTGAACAACGCGGAGGCTTGGGGGAGTCGCAAGGGCACTGCGCCCCCCAAAAATCCCAAGGGGGAGACCCTTGGGGGATAGGCTACCCAGCAGCGTGGGAGCGGTTTCGCCGTTTCTTTCGGGTTGTTTCTACGGGAGAGGACTCGAGGACGACGAGATCGCGAGCGCAAATGGGAGAGCACCGACTCCGCGTTGTGATGCCTCTAGCTTCAGCTGAAAAAAGCGACGAACTTCCATAAAGATGAGAATGGATTCCCCAGTGTGTTTAGTTTCTTTTTAAAGCAAAGGATTTGGAATTGATCTGGGAGGACCCTGGATGTCTCTGGATTTTTACTTGGATTCCATCCGGTGGAGGACTTAAAATGGCGCAGGTTACAAAGTCGCAGGAATAAAGAAGGGAGTTTTTATCAGTCTGACTGAGTGAGTACAGATCGAGAACCCACGGCAATAGAGCTTAGGGTAATTTTATGGCGATATTGTAAAGCGCAAGTAAAAAAGAAGATGCCAATTGGAACTTTATTTTTCTAGTTAACCTTGCCTATGTTGTTTTTTCTGCCCCCCTTTTGTTTCTCTTGTCCTCCATTTAAGAAAAGCTTACAGTTTGGGAAGAACTGACGGCCAAAACTTAAAAAAAAACCCCAAAACTTTAGAATAGACGTTTTAGAATTGGAAACAGAGTGAATGGTGTGTACAAACCCCCTAAAGATTTCTTAAAGAGACTTATTCCTTGCGTATATTATTTATCTGCTCCTTTTTTCTTCTTTTCTCTTTCATTACGCCTAAACCTGGACTAATTAGCACACTAACTCCCCCCAATACGGATTGCTAGGCTTATTCCAAGCTTCTCCTCTTTGCCTTTTTGGATATTTTTGGATATTTGGACATTTATTTTTGGATATTTGAATATTTGGACATTTATTTCTACAGTTTTCCTTTTTTGGGTCTTCTTAATAGAACAGTACTAAAATAAGCGGTACGTCGCCAGAGATCTTCTGTGGGCTTATATCTTCTCTTTTCTTTTGGATCAAAACAAAAAAAATTCCTTGCAGTAGCACCTTAAAGACCAACTAAGTTAGTTCTTGGTATGAGCTTTCGTGTGCATGCACACTTCTTCAGATACACATTTCTTTTGGATGTTGGATTGAGCCGTTAAGCGGCTGAAGAGAACAGAATCGCTGAGGCTCGGATGGGAAGACTCTGGTGGAACCCAAATCCTGAAGTAGACTGAATTCTCTTCTTTTTCTTTCTCTTTTCTTCTTTTTTCCTTTTTCCTCTCCTTTTTGGATATATTGTTGGCTATAATTATAATTACTCAGGTACAACTATTTGGTTTATTTGGTTATAATTGAGTATAATTTCAGGGGGAATTAATATTGTTACCAAAATACTCTCACAGTCTCTGGGACAATATTTAGAATTATTTAGATATAGCAGGGTTATTCGATTATTTGAATATTTGTTTAGCTGTTTCTACAGTGGGATATCCAAAGCCGCCAATTGGTTAAAATTTGTTGTTGGGTTCCGAGATTGGAAGGATTAATCAGAACTTTTGTCTGCTCTCTCCCTCTCATAGGTATATATGTAGAGTAATTGAATCAAGTGAGATGATAGTATTGGTATAGCGGTAGACTCTAGGCTAAGCCCCCGGTTTTTTCTAAGTGTGTTTAGAAATTGATCTCAAAAAGTTGGGTAAAAGGAACCACCTGAAGTTTACAAAAAAGAATCTTCGTTTCCTTTTTTGGAGACTCAAGAAAAAAGATTGTGAGCCCTTTAAGGGAGAGATCTGTTTGAAAATGTCGGGGAGAGATGGGGAAAAGGGGGGAGGGACCCCAGGGGAAAGGAAGTCATCATGTCAAGAAGAAACTAAAGAAATTAAAGATCTAGACTTTCTATGGCTAAAAATAAAAGAGGAATTCAAACAAAACGAACTACACATGGAAAGCAAATTAGGAGAAGTGCAGGAGATGATTGATAAAAAGATAGAGGGGGCAGTTGGAGAACTTTCAGTTAAGATTCAAGAACTGTCAGCCAAATCTAAAATAATTGAAGAATCTAATAAAAAAATGCAGAGAGAGATGAGAGAACAGAAAAAAGAGACAGACAAAATTAAGGAGGAAATGAGAGAGGTAAATAAAACATAAGACAGGATTTGGGACAATTTAGCTATGACAGAAATGCGACAGAAACAGCTTCATCTAAAATTCAGGGGAGTTGGTGAGGAAACGAATGAAGACATAAAAGGAAAAATGACCAAGGAATTATCCAAGTGGTTGGGAATAAAAGAAGAAGAGGTAGCCTTCTCTATAGAGAATGCATTCAGAATAAAGATGAGACCGCAACAAATAAAGTCAAAGAAACTCCTTGGAGATTGTCTAGTGATTTTCAACTCAATAGAGATGAAAAATTTAATTCTGAAAACGAGCTACCAAAAAAAATTAATAATCGACGGTAGGCCTATTATTATTTATAAAGAAATACCAGTAAGATTGTTACGTAAAAGAGAAGGGTACAGGCAAGTGGTAGGCGTTTTAAAAAGAAATGATATACAATACAGATGGGAGTTCCCTGAAGGGATCGCCTTCTTCTATAAAGACAAAAAATGTAAGTTGACGGATACTCAAGAGGTGGAGAAATTTCTGAGAAGGTATGAGAAGGAGCTTGGTAAGGCTGAGATCAGGTTGAGGGACAGGGAGGGAGGTAGGGAGGAGAGAAGAAGAAGGAAGGAGAGGGGAAGGGAGAGGGATGAGAAGGAAGAGGAAGAAGAAGTTGAAGAGGAAGAAGCCGTGGTGGGAGAAGATGCGGCAGAAGAGGAGGAGCTCTCAGGGAGCAGAGGTTCTAGATTATAAGTTTGGTAACCCGACTAGAGATACATAAAAGCTAAAAGCTAAAAATAGCACCATCGTTGAAATTTCTGTCCTGGAATGTGAATGGGCTAAATGAAAAACTTAAAAGGAATAAAATTGAGAAGGCTTTGAAAAATAAGAACTATGATGTGATCTGCTTTCAAGAGACACATATAGCCAAAAAACACAAACATATTTTGATAAACAAAAGATTAGGGATGGAGTTTATTAACTCAGATGTAAATAAAAAAAAGGAGTAGTTGTTTACGCCAAGGAAAAATGGGACCCCGTATTAATTTGCAAAGATGATGAGGGAAGAATATTGGGAATACAACTCAACCATCAAGGGGGAAACATCAATGTGGTAACGGTTTATGCCCCAAATACAAATAAAGCAGAGTTTTTTGAAAAATTGGAACAAATCTTGTTAGAATTAGAAAACCACAAATTAATCCTGCTTGGAGACATGAACAGTGTACCATTGCCAGAAATGGACAGAGGTGGAAAAAATGGGAAATTGAATCAAGGGAAGCTCCCGAGAGCATTTAGCAATCTTGAGGAAAATTTAGACTTAATTGATATATGGAGGCATAAAAACCCTATAACGAAGCAATTTACACATTTTTCAGAACCCCACCAGAGTTGGGGCAGAATTGATCAGATTTGGGTATCAAGAGTACTATCGACAAGAATAACGAAATGTGAGATACAGCCTAGAACCCTATCTGATCACTGCCCAATAGTGTTGGAAATAAAACGTGAAACATCAGGACCGTATAGGTGGAGGATGAATGAATACTTATTTGAAATTGAGGAGGTGACTGAAAAGGCTAAAAGTACCCTGAAAAGCTATTTTGATCTAAATTTGAACAAAGATACACCAATTAATATAGTTTGGGATGCTAGTAAGGCAGTGCTAAGGGGTTTTTTAATACAACAAAATAATTACAGAAGGAAATTAAGAGAACATAAGAAAGAAGAAATCATTACTCAGCTAAGAGATTGCGAGAAAAAATTAATAATAAACCCGGGAGATGAAAGGATTAAACAAACATCTAAAATGCTGCAAGCACAATATTCAGCATTACTAAACCAAGAAGTAGAATGGAGAATTAAATCCATGAAGCAAAAATATTTTGAATATTGGCATGGCAATTAAGAAAATTGGCGTGGCAATTAAGAAAAAGCAAAAAGCAAAATGTGATTAATAAAATAATATCGGAAGATACGATAATAGAAGACCCAGATGAAATAGAAAAAAAGTTTCTCCAATTTTATGAAAAGTTGTATGAAAAAGGAGAGGAAGACAATGCAGAAATAGAAAAATACTTGGAAGAGTGCAGAGGGGAATACTTAACTGACGAAGAAAGAGCTAAATTAAATAAGAGGATCACAACGGATGAGATTAAGGAGGCCATTAAGAAGATGAAACCTGGGAAAGCACCTGGACCGGACGGATTGTCTTCAAAGTATTATAAGATCTTAGGGGAATATCTTGCTCCGGTGCTTAGTGAAGTTATTAATGATATTTTACAAAGAGGGAAGATCCCCGATTCATGGAAAGAGGCACACATTACACTAATACCAAAAGTGGATACCGAAAAAATGGATATAAGAAATTATAGGCCGATATCGCTGCTTAACAGTGATTATAAAATCTTCGCAGATATTTTGGCGAACAGACTCAGGAAGTACTTAACGAAATCAATTCATAAAGATCAAGCGGGATTCCTCCCTAACAGGCAATTAAAAGATAATGTATGGCATATACTAAACATTATTGAGTATTTAGATCTTAGGATAGACATTCCTGCGGTGCTAATTTTTATCGATGCCGAAAAGGCTTTTGATAACGTTTCTTGGAAGTTTTTATTACAATGTATGAAAACAGTAGGAATAGAAGGACCGTTCTTGGAAGGTATAAAAGCAATATACTCAGGCCAAAGGGCTAAACTGATAATTAACAACAATCTCTCCAGTTCTTTTACAATTGCGAAAGGCACAAGACAGGGATGTCCGTTGTCTCCCCTTTTATTCATTATGGTGTTGGAAATAATCGCAAATAAAATAAGGAACTTATCAAAAATAAGAGGTATAAGAATTGGAGAAAAAGAATACAAATTAAAGGCTTACGCCGATGATTTGGTACTGTCTTTAGAGGACCCAATAGAAAGCACCAGCAATGTCCTAGAGCTGTTAGAGGAATTCGGTAAACTGTCTGGGTTTAAGTTAAATAAAAAAAAACCTAAAATTTTAACAAAGAATCTGGCCGAAGATGTAAAAAACCAGTTGGAGCTAAAAACAGGTATTAAAGTGGCGAAAAGGGTAAAATACCTGGGAATATGGATCTCCCCGAAAAACATAAATTTAGTAGAAGATAACTACACTAAGGTCTGGAAAGAAATTAAGAAAGACCTAGATATTTGGAATAGGTTGAAATTATCCTGGACTGGAAGGATGGCTGTGATTAAGATGAGCATTCTTCCAAGATTATTGTTTTTATTCCAGAACATCCCGGTAATTAGAGGTACGGCATGCTTTAAGAATTGGCAAAAAATCTTAGCTAAATTTATATGGCAAGGGAAAAGGGCAAGAATCAAATTCAAACTCCTCACGAATCTAAGAGAAAGAGGGGGCTTTGCAGTTCCGAACTTAAAGCTTTATTACGAAGCCGCCTGCCTCTGCTGGATAAAGGAATGGGCCATTTTAAAAAACACAGATTTGCTAGACCTAGAGGGTTTCAACATCAGATTTGGCTGGCATGCCTATCTGTGGCACGACAAAGAAAAAGTCCACAAAGGCTTCTCTAATCATATCATTAGAGGTTCGTTACTTGAAGTTTGGAACAGGAATAAAAAGCTTATTGAAAAAGATACCCCCTGGTGGCTCTCGCCAATTGATATCTTAACAACTAAAAAATCAAATTTGAAATGTGAAAGATGGACATACGAAGATCTCCTAGTTAAATCAGAAAGGGGGTGGAAAATTAGACCGTATGAAGAGTTGAAGGACAAATTAGCTGGATGGTTACAATTTCATCAAATTAACGAGCTGTGGTATGAGCATAAAAAAACAGGGATGAGTGAAAAAAAGTCCAGATACCAGGTGAAAATCTTAGAAAGTAATACTAAACTTCTATCCAAAATGTATAACCAACTGTTAGACTGGAAAACTAAAGATGAGGAGGTGAAAGGAGTCATGGTCAAATGGGCCAGAGACCTTGGATATAACCTGGAATATGACAGATGGGTAAAACTTTGGAAGAGAGATATGAAGTTCACAGCATGTGCTGCCCTCCAAGAAAATATGGAGAAAATGATGTATCGTTGGTACATCACCCCGGCAAGACTGGGGAAGATGTACAAAACCGGAGACAGCAAATGCTGGAAATGTAAAACTAAAGAAGGTAATTTTTTCCACATGTGGTGGACTTGTGACGAGGTGAAAAGATTTTGGGGACAGATCTATGATGAGTTAAAGAAAATACTGAAATACACCTTTCCCAAAAAACCTGAAGCGTTCCTCTTAGGTATGATCGGAGAGGAGATCAAAAATGAAGACCAAACATTCTTCCAATACGCAACGGTGGCAGCCAGGATTTTATTAGCGCAAAACTGGAAAACCTCTAACATCCCTACCGTTAGAGAATGGCAAATGAAACTATTTGAGTATATAGAGTTAGCGAGAATGACACAAAGAATTAGGCATCAAAAAAATGTAAAGATAAAGAACGATTGGAATAAATTTATAAGTTATATTGAAGTTAATTTGGGAATTACCAAAGTCACAGTGGACGGAATTTAAAACCTGTGATGTATAGAGTCAATACAATACAACTGCAGAAAGGTTATAAGATTACATAACCTAAACTGAGATGGAAGGAAGTCAAATGTCTGTAAGTTTGTTTGCTCTATATCGATATGTGCTATTTCGATTTTTCTTTTCTATCTTTTTTTCCTCTCTCTCTCTTTTTTTTTGCTTTTCTATTTTTATCTTTTTAATGTTTGTACGGTTTTTTTGTTTTTGATGTAATTTTTTCAAGAATTCAATAAAAAGAATTTTTTTTAAAAAAAGAATACAGTTGGAATGAAGTTATATGGCTTTAGCAGAAACGCTATAAGGAATTAAGTATAAATAGATCAATAGAGTATTAAAGGGAACAAAATAAGGTTAGAATGTGTTAAGATAATTATAGGATAGAAAACAGGGGAAGATGGAAAGGAATTGCTGAAATAATTAATTGATGAGGAATACAAAAAGGGAGGTGTGAGGAAGTCGTGAAAATAAGCGAACGAAAGATATGACATTGAAATTGTTTAATATGTTTTAAATGGTTTTTGTTTTGTTTTTATCTGTCTTATGTGTTAGTTCTGTAGTGTTTTTGTATGATATTGTGTTGTTTTTCATTTGTTTGTTTCTTCTTTTTTCTGTTTTTTTTGTTTGTAGTGTTTAAATTTAAATTTTTGGAAACTCAATAAATATTATTATTATTATTATTATTTTAAAAAGGAACTTCGCTCACTTGACAGCGCCCATAACAGATTGTCTTAGTAGCAAAAAGAAGTTTGCGTGGACAGAGGGAGCGCAACAATCCTTTGAAAAACTGACGAGGGCGTTTGCCTCAGAAGAACAGCTCCTGCACGTGGATCCGGAGAAGCCCATGAGGCTGGAGACGGACGCGTCCGACCACGCCATTGGAGCGGTCCTTTGGCAGCCCGGGGACAAGTAGAACTGGATGCCGTGTGCCTTTTTTTCAAGGAAGCTGAGCAAGTCAGAACAAAACTACACAGTGTATGACCGCGAACTGCTTGCCATCTATGTGGCATTTCGGCAATGGAGACATCTGTTGATAGGGGCGCAGCACAAGATCCAGGTCCGAACTGACCACAAGAACTTGGAATACTGGCGGACCGCGCGAGTGCTCAACCAGAGACAGATCAGATGGTCCCAGGAGTTCGCCACGTTTTTCTTCGAGATCCGATATGTGCCGGGAGAGGAAAACGTAAGGGCAGATGCTCTCTCCCGGAAACCGGAGTACATGGAAGGAGAGGGGCCCCCAGAGACCAGGCACGTGTTCCCCGAGGATCGGTGGGTGTGTGGGGGAGCGTTGGTTGGGAAACGGGAACTGGCAGGGCTCACCAGGCATGATGAGTTTGCTCAGGCGAAAATCAGGGAACTCAGGGACGGAAGGGAAGTCAATGGAGGGTTCGAGGAAAAGGAAGGGCTATTGTACTATAAGGGGGCGCTGTATGTACCGGGGGAGACTTTGAGGGGGAAGGTACTTAAACAACTCCACGACAACCCAACAGCTGGGCACTTTGGACAGCACAAGACCATGTTACTTGTCACCAGGCAGTTCTGGTGGCCAAAGGTGAGGGAAGACGTAAGAGAATATGTACGGGGGTGCGACCGATGCCAGAGGGCAAAGGGGGAAAGGGCTGCCCCCCCCCCCGGGGTTACTGGAACACTTACCCACACCGGAAAGGCCCTGGGAGGTGGTGTCCATTGATTTTATGACGGATCTGCCCAAGTCGAGGGGAAAGACAGCGGTCATGGTAGTAGTCGATCTACTGACAAAAATGTGCCATTTCGTAGCGTGTTCACATGCAGCAACGGCAGAGGAGACAGCCAGACTGTTTGTGGATCACATTTTCAGACTGCATGGGGATCCATTGAGGGTAATCTCGGATCGCGGGAAACAATTTACTTCCCGCTTCTGGCAGAAACTCATGAGCTTGCTACAGGTCGAGGTGAGCTTCTCGACGGCGAGGCACCCGGAAACCAACGGACAAGCCGAAAGAGCGAACGGCATACTCCAGCAGTACCTACGTTGCTATATCAGCGAGAGACAGAACGATTGGGTAGAGAAATTAGCTTTGGCTGAATTTGCGTACAATAACGCTGAACATGTGTCCACAGGAACGAGCCCTTTCATGGCCAATTACAGGTGTCACCCCAGGGCATTCCCGGGGCGGGGGGAGGAAGGATGGAGCGTACCTGCGGCTGAGCAATTTGTGGAGGAAATGGAGGCCTTACACCAGCAACTCAGGATGAACTTAGAGCGGGCCAAGGAAGTTTACAAGAGGCAGGCGGACAGGCACCGTCGGGAGGGGGAGGCTATACGGGTGGGAGACAGGGTGTGGTTATCATCCCAAGGGTTGCCCCTAAAGGGAGGGTGCAAGAAGTTGCAGCCTAGGCAGCTGGGGCCTTTTGAGGTAATGCAGCAGGTGAACCCAGTGGCATTTAAACTCAAGTTGCCTGACAGCATGAAGATACATCCGGTGTTCCACAGGTCCCTACTTTCACCGTACAGGGAGGGGCGGGAATTCCCGGGACGGGAGCAAGGGGTCACCACCCACCCGCGGGTCGAGGAGAGGGAACACTGTAATGAAGCCACGGAAATACTCGGTTCAAGGTGGCGAGGTCGCCAGGTAGAGTACTTGGTAGCCTGGGAGGGGGAACCCCGGTCGGAAAACACGTGGGTCCCAGCTGAATCAATCACTGACGAGTATCTGGTGGAAGAATTCCACAATTTGTTCCCGGATAAGCCCAAACCATTAGCTAGATTTTGGGAGGAAGAATTTGGACCCACAGACAACGAAGGGGACTTTGTGGGTTTTCCTGCCTCAGAAGAGGAGGGAGAGGAGGTGTCCGAGGGAGAAGAATCAGACTGGGAAGTTCAACCAGTGGGAAGATATCCCAGCGGATGGGAGGCTGGTTTTGAATCCTCAGAAGAGGATGATAGCTCTTTCAGGGGGTTCCCCGCATCGTCGGCCGAGGAGAGAGAGGAGGTTGTGTCGGAAAATGGTGCCGGGGGTGGGAGGGGTCCTGAGGAGGAGGTGGATGTCAGGGAACTGCCATCAGTGCCAGAGGGAGAGAGAGGGCTCCAGAGGGATCCCAGAGAGCGTCCTGGGATTGGGAGAGGCGGCCCATCTTCTGGGGAAGGGAATCAGCTCAGCTCCAGTGGAGAAGGGGGGCAGATGGGGGAATCTGAGAGGGAGTCACATGACTCCTTGCCGGGGACCAGCGGGGGGAGGAAGGGTCCTCCGCTGCCTACGCCTTCCTTGCGCAGAAGGCTTCCGCGCAAGGAAAGTAGGAGGAGACTGGGCGTGAAAGAACTTCTTTGCTGGAAGAAGTTTAAGAAATGCCCACTGACGGATTCTGCCAGCGATTGAGAAAGCCACGGGTGAGTGGCTGTCCGGACAGAAAAGGTTCACTTAGGCAACCCAGCCAGGTGTGGGCACCGGCTTACGCACGAGCAACCCCTTGAACCACTACAATATCATTTAAAAAAAAAAAGAGTTTGTATATTTCCCTTTTGAGACCCCACAAAGTAAAAATCTGCCTTCGAGTGTTACAGCGCCCCCTACAGGCGATGCACCAGAAGACGCAGAGGACCAGAACCCTGGCGGCACCAGAGACGAAGAGGAGGACTCAGATGGGGACATGCCTGCGTTGGAGGAGGATGAGGAAGCTGATGCGGTCACAGAACCAGAGGTCACGCGCTCGTCCAGAACCAACAGAGGTGTCCCACCATTACGGCTGTCCTACTTTGCAGGGTCGGCGTTTCCACAGGAACCTTCCACTTGGGAAGAGATACAGGAGATGCCAGCTGCTGAAGCCAGTCTCTGGAGGAAGGCCGCACAGGAGGAGATGGATGCACTGCATCAAAACAAGACCTGGACACTCACTGAGCTGCCTCCCGGTAAGAAGGCCATTGGCAGTAAATGGGTTTTCAAGGTTAAGAAGGGGTCAGAAGGAGAAGTGCAGCGCTACAAAGCTAGACTTGTAGCACAGGGATTTTCACAGCGTTTTGGTGAAGACTATGATGAAGTTTTTGCACCAACGGTGAGGTACAGCAGCGTAAGAATGCTTTTGAGCATTGCAGCCTCCAAGAAAATGAGAGTGAAACACATAGACATTGCTACCGCTTTTCTACATGGGCAGATTTCTGAGGAAATTTATATGAAACAGCCTAAAGGTTTTGTAAAACCACATGAGGCACATTTAGTGTGCAAACTCCAGAAAGGACTTTATGGACTTAAACAGGCTGCTAGAGCGTGGAACCAGAAGTTGCATAAAATGCTGACGTAACTTGGGTACAAGCAAGGCGACGCTGACAAGTGCTTGTACAGTAAGTCAAATAATGGACAATTGACATATATCTTAGCTTTTGTTGATGACCTGATTATTGCCACAGCAAGTGAGAAAGACTATACACAGATAGTAAAACACCTTAGCAAAGAGGTGGAGGTCATGGAGCTAGGAGATGTCCAGTACTACCTCGGGATCCAGGTGGAAAGAGAAGAGGATGGCTCATTTCTTCTCAGCCAAAGACAGAAGATCCACGAGCTAATTGAGCACTTGCAGATGCAAGATGCACATCCAGTTGCTACACCGATGGTTACTGACTTCCTGAAGAATCAGCAGGATTCGAAGCAGTTGCCAGACAACAATGACAACAGGTCGGTGATTGGTAAACTTTTGTATTTAGTTACCACATGTAGACCTGACTTAGCTAATGCTGTGGGTATTCTTAGCAGAAAAGTGAATTCTCCCACTGAGCATGATTGGGCAGGTGTAAAGAGAGTGGTGCGATATTTGAAGGGTACCATGAATTGTAAATTAAGGTTACCAGCCGTCAGAGACCCTAAGTTGGTTGGGTATACTGATGCAGATTGTGTCAGTATATGGAAACATCACAGCTGCAGACAGCCAGATTGTTGACATCACATGATGCGCCTATTTGTGGGAAAGAAGAATTTCCCAGGAAGTTCACAGGCTGGAAAAGTCTCTGTGAAGAGTGTAATTTGAAACCTTCCGTGTGCGCATGTACAGGAAGTTTGTCAGACTTGCTAGAAGAACTGAACTGAAAGGTCGTGTTTTTCTCTAGTGCTGTAGACAGAAATAAAAGAATGTAGATAGACGTTTCTGTCTGTCTCCTTTTCCCTGCTAGGGAAGAAGCAGGAGGAGGTTACCAATAAGCAAGCTCCGAGGACAGTGAGAGGGGCCAGCCTCTGTGGAGGGGGCATGCAAACCAACAATTGGTAGCGGAGCCCGATGGTTGCTACAACAAGTGCTTAAGAAGGCTGAGCACCAGGTGGGAGACGTTGTTTTTTGCTGATAAGCAGCGATCCACGTACCTCTGCTATGCTGATTTATGGCTGGATGCTGAACGCGAATTGAAAACTTCTTCGGTTCACGGTGAAAAAAAGCTCCTGTTTTGGATAAAACAGAGTGGAGAGCAGCCACATACTTCACATTCCAGAGCTGATAAGAGCTGCCGTTGCTTGGAGACGGAACCATGAGTACTTTTGGAGCTAAATTTATGAGCTGGTTAGCTTAAAAAGCAAAGAGAGAAAAGAAGCTTCAAAAGCGAAAGCAAGGCTGGGTTTTTCAGCGATGCTTGTTGTAAACAAACTGTTGGAAAGGGACTTTCCAAGCAAAGAGTTGTTGGATTGCAGTGAAGGCTTGTTGTTTACAGATTCTCGGAAGGGAAAATTCCAGGCAGCTGGGCTGACTGCCAAGTGCAAGCAGCTTGTAAACAGCCCAATAGACTATTGGATTTTCCAGCTTGCTGCTAGAAAGCTGCAGTTTGGGATTAAAGATGGCTCTGTTCTCTCAGAAACTGAATAGCCAAAACTGGCTAGAATGGTCATTTGCAATGGAATTCTTGCTGGTGGGAGAGCAATTATGGGACTTAGTACAAACCCCACAGCCTGTTGCTGTACAAGCACAGGGGGAGAAGGCTGCAGTTCAAAGTGAATTGAAGCAGTGTGTGATGAGAATTTTGGCTGAAAATGTGGACGCTTATCTTGAGCCAGTCCTACAGGGTGCAGAAGAACCAAGGGTCGCTTGGGAGTCACTCCGCAAAGCTTGTGAAGCTGGGGTGGGAAGCAAGGACCGAGAGTTGGTTGCACCAAAGGGGGAGAGCCAAGATGAAGCTAGCCAAATTCTTGAGAGCTCATCGAAAGCTGGGAGGAGCTTTGAGCCACAACAGGGAAGTGAAGAGACTGTTGCTGCAGTTGCTGATGATGATCCTAGCATTGCTGCAATGGCTGTTGCTGATGGGGGGAATGAAGCTCAGGAATCAAGCACCCCCACTACTATTGCTACAGAGGAGAAAGCTGTAGCTCAGAACACTGTTCGTCAGGAGACCCCACGTCAGGAGAAAGGAGCTAGAGGGAGCTCTGTAAAGCGTGAGGCTTCAAGCAAAGGTCGTACCCAGTCCCAGGCAAAACCAGATATGGCTTTGATGTCACTAAAAGCCACATCATCCGTGGAGAACGCATTAAGTGTAGACACAGGTTGCACGCAACACATGGCATCACGTCGAGAACTGTTTTCTACTTTCGAGAAGCAACGCTTCACTGTGAAACTGGCCAATGGTCAGGAAATGGAAGCAACCGGGATCGGAACTGTGTATCTAGGAAACCTGAACTTGACTATAAACAATGTTTATTTTGTTCCAGATTTAAAGTACAATTTGCTGAGTGTTTCTCAAATAACTAAGAAGAAACTGATGTTATCCTATGATGAGTAAAGGTGCAGAATCTACAAAGATGGAGAGCTGTATCTTTCTGCAAGAGAGAAAGACGGACTGTATCTGTTAACTTTTGATAAAAATGATTATAAAATGTGCACAGCATGTGAATCTAAAATGCTTTCTCTTGCAGGTATCTCGAAAGAAGACACGAGAGGAAAGGCAACAAAGATTAACAAAGTTTTTCAGCGAGTGTATGCTGATGTGATTGGTCCTTTAGCACCATCTAGAGGCAATGCAAAATACTATCTTGTATTTGTTGATCATTTTTCTCAATATGTATGGATGTGATGGCCTGGGAATCCGATTCAGAGGATGAACCAGAGGAATTCCAGCCTGCACAGGAGTCCCCGCCTCCAGGGCCGGCTGAACTGGGGCAGGGCCTTGATTCTGAGGCGCCTGCACCTGTGCCGGATCCTCAGGAGCAGGCACCAGGTGAATACATTCTGGCTCCAGAGGTAGTTGAGGACTCAGTGCCTACAGGTGAGTCTCCCCCTGGGCCCAGTAACCCTTCAGCCTCTCCTGAACTGCAGAGGCGAAGGGCAGAGAGGCGAAGGGAACTGGTTTCTCCCAGGAGGAGTGCTCGCCTTAAGGCCAGGAGAGGCGGGTCTCCTGGGGGCCGGGACCGCCCCTGGCCTCAGAGAAGATAAAGGCCAGTCAGCCTGGTCCCAGGTTGCGGGAGCAACGTCGTCGTTGAGTACCTGCTCCTGTCCGGACCCAGACCTGACCCTCCAGTGTTCCTGTCCCCGCTCGGCTTCCTGCTTCTGACCTCGCCCCGCTCCTTGCGAACTGTTTCCAGGATAGTGACCCAGGACCGGACTTCGACTACGTCAATGGTAACCTTCCCCCCGGGACCAGCACACCCGGTCGCTTCCAGCTCCTGGCCATTGGCCTGTTTCACAGTGAAGCTTTGCTTCTTAAACGTTGAAAACAGATCTCTGCGTGACGTCATGTGTTGCGTGCATCCCGTGTCAAGAACAAAAGCATTCTCCGTTGAAAATGCGGCTTTTGTTGACAGCAATGCCTTTGCAGGTTTCATCTGGGACTTGGTACAACTTTTGCCTGACGCCTCAGGCTTTGCAGAGCTCCCCTTAGCTCCTTTCTGCTGATGTGGCCTCTTACAGTTCCGCTGAAGATGCCCAGGTTGGCCACAATTGAAACAACGGACAACGTTCAAAGCAACAGCCTGTTCTTCACTTGCAGTAGCAGTGGGGGTGTCAGAACTCCGAGCTTCTCTCCCCCTGTCTTTGACATCTATTGCAGCAAGGCGATCTCTCTCATTGAGAACCACGGCACAAATTCTTTCCACCGTAAGATCTGCGGCAGGTAGAGAACCCAGCTGACTTGCAACGGTTTTGTAAGTCTGATTAAGGCTGTTGATAATCATGAAGCAGAATATCTCTTCCTGTAGAGGAAAATTCCGTTGCGCCATCTGCTGGCGTAAGAATTTCATCTCTGTCAGATGCGCTTGTACATCTCCATCAGGCGCTAGCCTTAGATTGGTCAGCTTTTCAAAATGCAGCAACGCTGAAGAACCAGCATCTCTTTGATGTATTCTACGCAGCGTTTGCCAAATCTCACACGCATATTCCAAATCCTGAATATTCACGAGTTGATCATCTGAGATACACAGAATTATGGCCGTCCTGGCTCTCACATTCTGTGAATTCCAACCTGGCGTTGGTGCAGCAGGGATGGGGTTATCAATCACCCCAAAAATCCTCTGATTCTGAAGCAGGGCTTTCATCTTTACAGACCATGAGGAATAATTGTCATTAGTCAGTGGAGGTGGGTAAGGTAAGCCTCCCCCCTTCTTGGTATCCATTTTGAATCCAAGCCTCAGCTCTCACTCTCGAGCCTGTAAAATCCAAGAGTCTATTGGCTGTTCACTGCGTTGCACTTAGCAGCTAAACGCAGGCTGTTTTAAAAGTCCCTGCAAGAGCAGTGAGATAGCAGACAAAACAAACGCTGTTTTCTCAGTGTTTTTCCAGCCTCTCACAGTCCCAGCCTTATTACCGTGTTGGCTAGTAACTTTCCACTTTACTGAGGTTTCGTTGCTTAGCAACTGGACATTCCAGGCTTGAGCAGCAAACTTTTATCAGGCCCAGGAATGCGAAGTATGCAGGCTGTTTCTCCGTGCTGTTTTCATCCAAAAGCAGCTTTTGTGAACCAGAGAAGAATCAATCTGCGTTCACACTTTTAGCCCATAATTCAGCATACCTTAGGGGTTCCATTGCTCCTGGCTTATCAGCAAAAACGTTTGCTTCGGTGCTCAGCCGTCTTTTGTAGCTTCCATCCGCACGCTACCATATCTTCCTCTATCTCCTTGCAGAGGATGAAGTACGATCCATCAACCTCTTCTGCTGCTTTCATGGATCAAAACCATACTCTGCTACCAGATGTCGGGAATCAAGCCTTTATCAGGAGAAACTGGCAATTCTCCCAGGCACCCGGCTTGATCTCCTGTTGACCTCCCTGTCTGCATTCCCCAGCAAGATCCAGGCAGAGGTCGCGATAGGCGATCCTTCTCAGCGTGAGAAGAACACACCACTCTTTCCTGCCCCCCCCCCCCCGGGCAGGGGAAAGAGATAGACAGAAACGTATTTACATGCCTTTATTTCTGTCTTTGCAGCATTACAAAAAACATGACTGCTCTCTTTAAATTCCAGCAGTCGAGAGAGAAACTCCTCCTGTACTTCCTGTACAGCTCATATTACACTCTGAGCTAATTCCGGTGCTTCGCACTGTGAATAGACTGTCCCTCTGTTTCCCATGGAACAGTCCTAACATTCCCATTATGTTTTGCTTTCAAGCTACCAGCAGCTCGCGGGTGCATTGCTTCTATATCGTAACAAAGGCTTCAATAATAAAGTGGGCCCAAGATGTGGGCCGTCCAATTATGCTAAAAGATGGGGAAAACTGATGGAATGTAAATTTGAAATTTACAGCCAGCTATAATATAAGAGAGAACATGATGAAAATGGCTCATAGGTGGTACCTCACTCCTTCCAGATGATCAAGAATGTATAAAAATTTGGACTTCAGGGTTAGCGCCATCGTCTAATGGCGGATTCCCTCCGAGCTTCGGAGGGAATCGGCTCAATAGGAGATGGGTCCTGCCGCGGCAGCGACGCGGGGACCCTCAGAAACCACAGGCGTTGAAGCCTGTGGACCTGGAGACTCGGCGGGCACCATTTGCGCCCCCCCCCCGACCCGAGAAGGAGCCTTTTTAAATACGGAATTTGGATTTATAAAAGGAAAATTTTTGTTTAAATTCGGCACGATCGGGGAAGGCGCAAAGAGGAAGTCCGTCTCCCCGCCTTGTAAACAGCTTGAAGCAAGGACTAGATAACTAAGGTCGAGAGAACATCTTCTTTTTATTGGATAAAGTTATTAATTGCACGATTTGGCAGTATAAGCAATCTTGCTGGAGGATAAGAGTTAATTTGGAGTGATCCACGAGAGAGAGCCTGTTGAGGAGACATAGAAGATTTTGACAGCTGTCAAACTAGCTGTCAAAGTTGGGGAAAAATAGAGAACTTTGTTTCTGTTGTCTTTGCTGGTTATATTTGTTACAATATAGTTATAAATTGTTGGAAACAAAGAAGAACTGAAACAAGTTAACTTGACTTTTGGGTTGGAATTGGAAGAAATACTAAATAACCAGAATCCCTCTAGAGGGGGTTCAGGGACATTACAAGAATGGCTGCAAGTGGAAAAATACAGGCTGAGCTGAACAAGGCTTTTTTTCTCCTGGGAAAGTTGCAAGAGCAAAGTGATGTTTTGGCTACAAGTGTCACAACTTTGAAGTCAACAGTAAATAAACTTACTGCGTTGGATAAGGACTTGACTCAAAAAGTCTATGCAGCTGAACAAGAAAAGAAATCTGAGAAGCTTGAGGAAGTGGAAAAAGAGATATATGTTGATCAGGAGGAACAGGAAGGAGGGGCCGTAATGCAGCAGATGGCAAAGGAGAGCCAGAGGCCTGTCAAGATGGATACAAAGGAAAATAAGAACTGGATGATGAAAATCTGGTTTGAATTGAAGAATGAAGAAGATCTATGGATTACAAATTTGATCAAGGTGGAAGCTGGAGCTTTTGGGACATTTGGATTTAAAAGGATTAAGAAACAAGATTTGAGCTCCACTTTTAAATATGGAGGTCTGGCTGGAAGAAATATGGACATTATTGGGACAGAGCTTCTCCGAGATTTGGTGTTTAATACAAAGGACTATCAAAAAAACCGACAGAGAGGAACTGAGAGAGAATTAAGAGCCTCGGACGTGAGGTCTCCAGGCTGATAGCAGATAGACTGATGGACATTGGTTGGGGATCGAAACCGGGAAAGGGGTGGGGTGGGGTTTGGGAATCCAAAGGGTGTACAATTATATTCTGATTCTTTTTATTTTGTTTTGCTATTAGTATAAAAATGGGGAATTCGTGGAAGGGAATTTGGGTCGACCTTAGAAAAAGGTTTTAAGAAGGAGTATTGATGTATAAAGACTGATGTATATAAGGTAAAATTGGATACATAAAATGAATTAAATATAATAATGAACTAAATATAATAAGGTTAAAAATTGGGGACAAGAACTTGTTGAACTAACAATTGGAAATGGAATACAAGAAGGGGGGGCGTGGGGAAGTCCTGGAAATAGGTTATTGAAAATAAGGATTGTAAATGTTCAGTGTTTTTAATTTTTTTTCTTTTTTCTGGATTTTTTTGAAAATTTCAATAAATATCTTTTTTTAAAAAGAAAAAGAATGTATAAAAATTTGGAGAATGCTTGTTGGAGATGTGGAGGAAATAAGGGTGACATGAGCCACATGTGGTGGACGTGTGAAAAGATTAAGATTTTTTTTTTGGGGGGGGGAGATACGATGAATTAAAAAAGATGATGGGGATAACTTTTACGAAAAAAACGGAGGCATTTCTATGAAGTATTTTAGATAAAGAGATCCCAAAAAATCTAAGAGTGGTATTCTTGTATGCAACCGCAGCAGCTCGTATACTTGTGGCCAAGGGATGGAAAGATCACGAGGCTCCAAAAATAACAGATTGGCAAAGCAAATTAAAGGAATTGGTGGAGACGGCTCAATTGACTAGCAAACTCAGAGGAATCTCAAAGCAAAAATTTGCAGAAAAATGGGATGGTTATACAAGATATGTTCAAAAATACAATAATAGTTTTGACTCCGTGCTAGCATTCGAGTGATAAAGGAACTAAAAGGAGGTGGACAACAATTAAGGATTTATTATGTTTTCAGAATGTATTGGAAAATTTATATAGAAAGGATTATTGTTTTGTGTACATTCTGAGGCAAGGAAGAAGGGCTACCCCTATGCTATCCATATAATCAGTTATCAGTAATCGATATATTCATATATGCTCACACATAATCAAGGCTTACAGTATTTTATAATCCATTTTGAATCAAAGGGAAGCTGTGCCTTAGCTAACTGCAAACTGCTTGAAACAGCAAAGTTAGGAGCCGACCTTTCCCCTACAAACATCCGTGTACCCTGGACAAGGGAAAGACGTGAATCAGAGATACTGGTACAAAATCCCCTCAGATACAGGCTAAATTAATCCACAGAACAGGAAGAGCAAAACCACAAAATCTCCAAACTCCCTGTCCTGTCATAACTAGGGGAGAGGTTAGACAGAGCGTCACTGCAAGCATCAGAAAGCAGAACTGGAACTCCATGCTTGACCAGTGCTTGACCAGGAGCTGGTAGTGTGGCAAGAAGCTTGCTAATTGGCTAATTTTTGCTGACAATATCGTGACTGTCTCATGGTTGTCTCATGATCTATGATTTGCTGTGATCTGCTCAGGTATAAAGACCTCTGGATTTCTGTCAATCAGGGTCCCAGTTCCTTTTGGAAGAGATTCCAAACTGGGTCCTTATTGCCTGGCAATAAACCTTACCTTCTTATTCTCCGTTGCTGAGTCTGCCTGATCCTTATTTATCAACAAGCGAGTACCCGCTTACGTTCACGTGCTTCAATTCCATTGTAAGAATGGAAACAGAGCCACAGCCACAGCCACAGCCTAAGTCTGAAACAGTCCTTGATAGAGTGCCAGAGCCAGAGCCAGAGCGAGACCCTGAATCAGTGCCAGAACCAAGCCCTCATTCAGAACCAGAGCCTGAGAAAGAGCCAGAGCCAGAACCAGAGCCACAGCCACAGCCTGAGTCTGAAACAGCCCTTGATAGAGAGCCAGAATCAGAGAATCAGAATCAGAGTCAGAACCAGATCTTCGGTAAAGACGTGGTCTGGTCTTAGCGCAACTGCTCCTCCCACCCGCGATAACAGAGATTGGGTGTTCCAATACATCCCCCCGTAGGGAACCTGCCCCAGCCATTCTGTTGGCTGAGGCCCCCTCCCAGGCAGCCCTGACCCTTTCCCCTTAAAAAGCAAAATACAAACTATACAATAACCTAAAAAAATAGTAAAAGAAAAACAAAGCAAGAAACAATTATGCTAAACTGAAAATAATCCCCGCCCCAACTAAACATTTGTCCCACCCCAGAAAGAAAATAACAACAACAACGACAACAACAAACCACCGTTTGAGGTGCAACAGAGACACAGCCAGAGACAGAGCGAGACCCTGAATCAGTGCCATAACCAAGCCCTCATTCAGAACCAGAGCCTGAAAAAGAGCCACAGCCAGAACCAGAGCAACAGCCACAGCCACAGCCTAGAGCCACAGCCTGAGTCTGCAACAGTACTTGGTACAGTGCAGGAGCCTGAAACAGAGACATAGCCTCAAACAGAGCCTGAGCCTGAAACAGAGGCAGAGCCACAGCCACAACCTGAGTCTGAAACAGTCCTTGATAGAGTGCCAGAGCCAGAGCCAGAGCGAGACCCTGAATCAGAGTCAGAGTGAGACCATGAATCAGAGCCAGAGCCAGAGCCTCATTCAGAGCCAGAGCTGAAAGAGAGCCAGAGCCAGAGCCAGAGACACAGCCAGAGCCAGAGCCAGAGCCAGAGCCAGAGCCAGAAATAGGGCTTGATACAGGGCCGGAGCGCAAAGTATAGCTGCAGCCACAGCCTAGAGCCACAGCCTGAGTCTGCAACAGTACTTGATACAGTGCCGGAACTGGAGCTGGAGCCAGAGCCAGAGACACAGCCAGAGCCAGAACAAAACCCTAATTCAGAACCAGAGCCTGAAAGAGAGCCAGACCCAGAACCATAGCTGGGTCGGAGGCAGAGGAAGAGCCATCATGAGACCCTGAATCAGAGTCGGAACCAGATCTTCATTCAGAACCAGAGCTGAAAGAGAGCCAGAGCCAGAGACAGAGCCAGAGCCAGAGCCAGGGCTTGATACAGGGCCGGAGCCCAAAACATAGCTGCAGCCACAGCCTAGAGCCACAGCCTGAGTCTGCAGCAGTACTTTATACAGTGCCGGATAAAGTCTCATGAGACCCTGAATCAGAGTCGGAACCAGATCTTCATTCAGAACCAGACCCTGAAAGAGAGCCAGAGCCACAGACAGAGCCACAGACGGAGCCTGATACAGTGCTTGATACAGCGTAGGAGCCTGAAGCAGAGACACAGCCAGATCCAGAGACACAGCCAGAGGCAGAACAAAACCCTAATTCAGAACCAGAGCCTAAAAGAGAGCCAGAGCCAGAAACAGTGCTTGATAGAGTGCCAGAGCCTGAAACAGAGGCAGAGGCAGATACAGGGCTTGAAACTGCGTCGGAGCCTGAAACAGAGAAACAGCGTGAAAGAGAGACAAAGGCTGAGACAGAGCAACAGCCACAGCCACAGCCTAGAGCCACAGCCTGAGTCTGCAACAGTACTTGATACAGTGCCTTTTATGTGAAAGAACTGAATTCAGGAATCTGGCAACCTGTAATGATCTATAAGAGTCAATGTCCTGGAGTAAATAGGCTAGATGTAATTCAGGTGGTTTAGCAACAGTTTCCAAAATGATTGAACTCAGAATCCTTGATCGGGGAACAATATATAAAGGACAATTAAACAAGATATGATAAAGGGATTCTATTGATTTGTTGTCACATGCACATAAAACAGAGGTTTTACCGTTAGAAAATCTATTGCTCAGCACATTTGAGGGGAACACATTAAATCTGGCTCTAACAAAAGCGAATCTATGCGACGCAACCTATAAGGTAGACAGATATCGAGGTATCTGGGACATAAATGTAATGCCCTGATTTATCGGGGAACATGTACCTCCACCTGTAGTAAGATTTTGTTGCAAATCAACCTCCTCCAATCTTTGTTTGATGACCTTTTTTGCTGTAATTAGATCTAAATTTAGTATATCAGAAGGAGAGATTGTTACCATAAAGCACCAATGCTGCAGCAAGCAAAGGCTCTAGCAGCTCAGTCAGCTGCTTGTGGCTGGAAAGCCAGACAGGATGTTTGTGACTGTTGCCATGGGAACAAAGGGGCAGTCCATTCAGTACTGAGCACCGGATCTTAGCTCAGTGTGTGTGTCATATGACCCGTACTGGAAGTACATGGGTGGAGTTTCTTCTTACTGTTGTTGAGTGCAGACATGTTTCTCTGTACTGATATAAGAGACAGAAATAAAGGATGTAAATAGATTTCTGTCTGCTTCTTTCCCCTCCCTGGGGGACACCAAAGGGGAGAGAGGAAGAACGGTGTGTTCCTCTCACACATCTGAGAAGAATCGCCGAGACCTCGCCTGCTTATCAGCAGAGTGGCGCAGCGGGGAGGTCGACAAGGAATATCTGCCGGTGCCTACGCTGTGGCACATTCCTCTGACCCAGGCGGAATTCCAACAGTGGTAGCAGAGGATGGTTGCTGGTTTCTTCGATCCATGGGAGTCTGCATCAAGAGTAGCAGAGCTACTGTTTTCATCGCTCCATGGAAGCCTGATGTGAGAGGCTGATCCTCTGCAGCCAGAAGCTGACCAGAAGAAGCTGACAGCCAAGCCACGAAGCCCAAGGTATGAGTTTTAGGGCTTAAAAGTGTGAATGCAGATTGATTCAGTCTCTGCTTCACGGGGAGCAGCGTGTGGGAAAGCAGCTCCAACTGAGAAGAGGCCTGCATTCCAGACATTCTTGTGGTTTCCTGTCCAAGGAATGGAATGCATTGTTGCTAAGCAACGCCCTTCAGTGAAGGCTGTGCCTCAGAGAGGAGAAGTGGAAAGTTACTCGAGAGGGCTGGACAGTCAGGCAAGTTTTGTTGTGACTAGGCTCTCACGAACTGATGGAAGGGACTTTCCAACGCAGCCAGTGTCAGAGCTGCCAGGTGCCAAGAGTGTAAACAAGCCAGCTATTGGATTTTAGAAGCTTGTGTTTGAGAGTTAAGGCTTGGATTCAAGATGGATGCCAAGAAGGGGGGAGACTTGCCTTACTCATCTCCCCTGACTAGAGACAGTTGTTCATCATGGTCTGGGTGGATGACCACCCCAGAAGGGGTGAGCCAAGGTGTTGCTGGTCAAGTTCCTAAGAGCTCATCGAAAGCTGAGGATAGCTTTGACCCCAGATGGGGGAGTGAAGGAACTGTTGCTGTTGCTGACAGGGGGAGGGAGGAACGGAGTTCTGACTCCCCTACTGCTGAAGCTACTGAGGAGCGTGCTGTAGCTTTGAGCGCAGTCCGATGTTACAATTGTGGACAGACTGGGCACATTCAGCGAAACTGTAAAAAGCCACGCCAGCCTAAAGGAGCAAAGAACCGTTCAGCGAAGCCTGAGGCGTCAGGCAAAAGCCATACCAAGTCCCAGGTGAAACCTGCAAAGGCTTTGATGGCGCTGAAAGCCACACCAGAAGTGGGGAACGCTTTTGTTATTGACACTGGGTGCACGCAGCATCTCTGCCCACACAGAGAACTGTTTTCGACGTTTAAGAAGCAAAGCTTCACTGTGCAACAGGCCAACGGTCAAGAGCTGGAAGCGACCGGGATTGGAACTGTGTATCTTAAGAGTCTGAACTTGACTATAAGCAATGTTTATTTGGTTCCGGAGTTGAAGTTCAGTCTGCTCAGTGCTTCGCAGATTGCAAAGAAAGGGCTAAAACTGTCCTATGATGCTGAAAGCTGCGAGATCTACAAAGATGGAGAGTTGTATCTTACTGCCAAAGAGAAAGATGGACTGTATTTGTTGACTTTTGATCAAAGTGATTACATGGAATGTAATTCTTGTGATTCTAACGTGATCTCTTTTGCAGGTCTGACCAAGAAAAACACCAGCAAGGTGACCTCGAGGGTCGACAGAGCATTTCAGCGGGTGTATGCTGATGTGATTGGTCCTCTAGAACCATCTAGAGGCAATGCAAAATATTACCTTCTGTGTGTGGATTCTTTCACAAATTATGTCTGGATTTATTTTTTGCAGAAACCAAAAGAAGCCTTAGAAAGGTTTCAGCAGTTCTGTGACAAGGTTAAAAGTATGCATGATGCTGACATTGATTGTCTCTTCACAGATGACAAGCCGGTTTTTCTTTTACAGGAGTTTCAGAAGTTCCTGCAGAAGAAAGGGATAAGACACAAACTTGCTAGTTCCGAAGAAGCATGGAAGAAATGTGTCTGTGTTAGGGTGAACAAAGAATTGCAAAAAGGGATGAATGCGCAATTGCTTAGTTCACATTTGCCACATGAATATTGGGCGGAGTCGTTAATGTCCTATGTTCACGTGTGGTTGAGAAAGGTCTCAAAAGAATTGGGAAGTTCTCCTTTTGAGAAGCTGTTCAATAGAAAACCTTCTGTTGCCTATTTCAAGGTTTTCGGGTCTCATGTGAGAACAGAAGCTCCAGGTGGGCTAAAGAATGCCAGAGGCATCTTCGTAGGTTATGAAAAAGGTCTCTACAGAGTAATTTTGTCTGAATCTAGTCAGGTGATTCTCACAAAATTTCTAGAGAGTGCTCCTGAACAGGAGAGAGTAATTGTTCACACATATCCCACAGATGATTCTGATGATGATGATGATGAGTTTGATCTTATTGAGTTCAGTAGTACTGATGATGACAGCGATAGCTCAGACAGCTCAGTTGTCACAGTCATTGAGAGGAAATCTCACATAATGACTAGACCCTCAGAAGAGAAGGATGAACCACTGATTAAGCTTAGTACTGGTTCTCCAGAGAGTTCAGAGGCTGAACCAGAAAGCAGAGAAAAGCAGCAACTCTTACGTAGGTCTGAGAGAGCAACAAAGGGTGTACCACCCAAGGGGTATTCAAAGGAGTTTGCTAACCTTGCATATGTTGCTGTAGTAAACGACCAAGGACAGATTGAAGCTGTGTCTGAGTCAGAGACAAAGGCACAACAGAGAGTTGTTAACCAAGGTAATGCGAAGTCGCACAACCAAAGAGGTACATTGGTTAAACCAGTGGCGGGTAGTTCCAAGGGTGGAACTGAAACAACAGGGGAATGTTATAAGTATAACAACTGTTTGTTTTCTTCTCTGGATGACGCTTTGCTCGCAGCACGCATTGATACTTTAGGGGGAGGATGTTACCATAAAGCACCAATGCTGCAGCAAGCAAAGGCTCTAGCAGCTCAGTCAGCTGCTTGTGGCTGGAAAACCAGACAGGATGTTTGTGACTGTTGCCATGGGAACAAAGGGGCAGTCCATTCAGTACTGAGCACCGGTTCTTAGCTCAGTGTGTGTGTCATATGACCCGTACTGGAAGTACATGGGTGGAGTTTCTTCTTACTGTTGTTGAGTGCAGACATGTTTCTCTGTACTGATATAAGAGACAGAAATAAAGGATGTAAATAGATTTCTGTCTGCTTCTTTCCCCTCCCTGGGGGACACCAAAGGGGAGAGAGGAAGAACGGTGTGTTCCTCTCACACATCTGAGAAGAATCGCCGAGACCTCGCCTGCTTATCAGCAGAGTGGCGCAGCGGGGAGGTCGACAAGGAATATCTGCCGGTGCCTACGCTGTGGCACATTCCTCTGACCCAGGCGGAATTCCAACAGAGATTCCATAAGACAACAGTTTGGAATGGATTTTTGTTGCCCATGGGCTGGTAAATTCATCTCTCCAAAGGCACTGAATAAGATGGTAATTGGGCAATTTATGCCAAAGGGACAGCCAGTAATTAAAGGCATGTCTCCACATCAGGATCTCTAAGGAGGGGGTCTTAAGTTCTAAGCGAATAGCCGAGTTGCTTACACAGGAGGGTAGTTTCAAAAGGCGTCTAAGAAAAAGATTTTGCAATGTCACCAGAGGCATGAGGTTTACAAAAGCGCCCCATAAAGGGACCGCATAGGCCATAGTTGCAACCACTTTCGCACTATAAACTTTTAAGGCAGATGGAACATGCATAGCCCCCTCTGTAAAGAAAAAGCGTAATAGAGCGTAGATAAGGGCTTTGCCCTTATTTTGTAAGTATGTGATATGCGCTTTCCATCCCATATTATGCTGGAAGTAAATTCCTAGATATTGAAATTTGTAGACTTGTTCAATTGGCTTCCCCTCGAGTTCCCACCTATACAATTTACGACTCCTGGAAAAAATTAGGACTTTAGATTTGGAATGGTTAATAGTAAGTAAATTTCTTTGGCAATATAACGCGAAGATCTAAAAGGCCCTCCTCAAACCGATTCTTGAATATGAGAGGATCACTGCATCGTCAGCGTACAATAGTAAGGGGCAGCGATAGTCTGCAAGCCTGGGTGCATGAATGGTGGTTTGTGCCTCAACTAGGGAAGTTCTCATGTCACTAATATAGAGGTTAAAGAGATAGGGGGCAAGGATGCACCCTTGTTGTACCCCCTTATTTATTGGTACAGAGTTTGTGAGATCGCCCTCAGGTGTTAACCTCACCCTAGCGGCCGTCCCTTCATGTAATTTGATCATAAGCCACAACAGCCTTTTATCTATGCCCCACTTTGCCAATTTTTCCCATAGCAGCTCTCTAGAGATACTGTCAAAAGCCGCCTTCAGATCTATAAAAGCGGCACATAGGAGACCGTGAGTGGGGGAAGAATACTTCCGCGCCAAATGATATAGAATTATTGCATGGTCAATAGAAGCACGATTTGGTCTAAACCCGGCCTGTTCATGGCCTATCAGATTGGAATCTTCGGCCCATTGGGTTAGTCTGGTTACCAGGAAGCGAGTATAGATTTTTCCGATGATTGATAATAAACTGATATTACGATAGTTTCCTGGGTCCTCTGGTGGTCCTTTTTTATATATAGGAATTATGATGGACTCCTTCCATGATCTAGGTATCTGGCCCGTGGCATTAATTGCATCAAAGATTTTTGCAAGAATTTTGGCCCACCATGCTGGGTGCTGTTTAATAGCTTCCGCCGGGATCAGATCGGGCCCTGGGGCTTAATAATCAATGGAAATTTATCACAGGAGTGTGAAATCAGTAAAGGGGTCAGACAAGGTTGCCCACTATCCCCCTTAATTTTCATATTAACATTGGAAGTTTTATGTAAACAAATTAGGGAAGAAAAAGAAATAAAAGGGATTATGCTGGGAAATAGAAGTTACAAAACGAGGGCATTTGCTGACGATTTAATTATAACTACGGAGCAACCAAAACAGAGTTTAAGAAAGGCGTTGGAAATAATATATGGCTACGGTAAAGTTGCGGGGTTCAAAATGAATTTAAACAAGACAAAACTAATATTTAAAAATATGTCGCCAGATGAAAAAGCAGAATTAGAACAAATAATGCACATTAAAATCTACCCCAAAATCAAGTATTTAGGATTATGGATAACACCAAAGAATATTAACTTATATGAAGATAATTATACCAATTGTTGGAAAGATATCCAAAGACAGTTGGAGACATGGACAAGGTTAAATTTATCATTCCTGGGCCGTATTTCGGTAATTAAAATGATAGTTTTACCAAAGCTACTCTTTCTATTCCAAACGATTCCAATTACAGGAAAGACCAGCAGTATCAACAAGTGGCAAAAAGAAATTTCTAAATTTTTGTGGAAGGGTAAAAGACCAAGAGTAAAGCATAAGATATTAATAGATACTGTAGAAAGAGGTGGCTACGGGTTACCAGATTTGAAGCTATATTACAAAGCCTCATGTCTTCTCTGGTTGAAAGATTGGTATTTATTTAAAAAAATTGGGATATTTTAGATCTAGAAGGTCATGACACCCGTTTTGGGTGGCATGGCTATCTTAATTATGGGAAAATAAAGACGCATAGGAGTTTTTCAAATCATATAATAAGAAATGCTATATATAAGGTATGGGGAAAATACAAAAGATATTTGGAACAGAAAACCCCAAGATGGAACTCTCCACTAGAAGCAATCGCTGTTAAAAAAAGCAGCAACATCAAAGAGAACTGGATAACTTATAATACAATATTAAGGGGGGAGGAGGAGGGTCAACAAATATTGATAAGTTATGAGAAAATAAAAGATCACTTTTCTAGTTGGCTAGATTACTTCCAGGTGAATGAAGTGCTCAGACAGGATAAGCAGATAGGTTTTGAAAAGGAGCCTTCAAGATTTGAAAGAGAACTGCTGAATAGTAAAACCAAATTAATCGCAAAAATGTATAGACTTCTTTTAGACTACAAAGTAATGGATGAGGAGGTTAAGGCTTCAATGATAAAGTGGGCCCAAGATGTGGGCCGTCCAATTATGCTAAAAGATGGGGGAAACTGATGGAATGTAAATTTGAAATTTACAGCCAGCTATAATATAAGAGAGAACATGATGAAAATGGCTCATAGGTGGTACCTCACTCCTTCCAGATGATCAAGAATGTATAAAAATTTGGCGAATGCTTGTTGGAGATGTGGAGGAAATAATGGTGACAGGAGCCACATGTGGTGGACGTGTGAAAAGATTAAGATTTTTTTTGGGGGGGGGGGAAGATGCGATGAATTAAAAAAGATGATGGGGATAACTTTTACGAAAAAAACGGAGGCATTTCTATGAAGTATTTTAGATAAAGAGATCCCAAAAAATCTAAGAGTGGTATTCTTGTATGCAACCGCAGCAGCTCGTATACTTGTGGCCAAGGGATGGAAAGATCACGAGGCTCCAAAAATAACAGATTGGCAAAGCAAATTAAAGGAATTGGTGGAGACGGCTCAATTGACTAGCAAACTCAGAGGAATCTCAAAGCAAAAATTTGCAGAAAAATGGGATGGTTATACAAGATATGTTCAAAAATACAATAATAGTTTTGACTCCGTGCTAGCATTCGAGTGATAAAGGAACTAAAAGGAGGTGGACAACAATTAAGGATTTATTATGTTTTCAGAATGTATTGGAAAATTTATATAGAAAGGATTATTGTTTTGTGTACATTCTGAGGCAAGGAAGAAGGGCTACCCCTATGCTATCCATATAATCAGTTATCAGTAATCGATATATTCATATATGCTCACACATAATCAAGGCTTACAGTATTTTATAATCCATTTTGAATCAAAGGGAAGCTGTGCCTTAGCTAACTGCAAACTGCTTGAAACAGCAAAGTTAGGAGCCGACCTTTCCCCTACAAACATCCGTGTACCCTGGACAAGGGAAAGACGTGAATCAGAGATACTGGTACAAAATCCCCTCAGATACAGGCTAAATTAATCCACAGAACAGGAAGAGCAAAACCACAAAATCTCCAAACTCCCTGTCCTGTCATAACTAGGGGAGAGGTTAGACAGAGCGTCACTGCAAGCATCAGAAAGCAGAACTGGAACTCCATGCTTGACCAGTGCTTGACCAGGAGCTGGTAGCATGGCAAGAAGCTTGCTAATTGGCTAATTTTTGCTGACAATATCGTGACTGTCTCATGGTTGTCTCATGATCTATGATTTGCTGTGATCTGCTCAGGTATAAAGACCTCTGGATTTCTGTCAATCAGGGTCCCAGTTCCTTTTGGAAGAGATTCCAAACTGGGTCCTTATTGCCTGGCAATAAACCTTACCTTCTTATTCTCCGTTGCTGAGTCTGCCTGATCCTTATTTATCACCAAGCGAGTACCCGCTTACGTTCACGTGCTTCAATTCCATTGTAAGAATGGAAACAGAGCCACAGCCACAGCCACAGCCTAAGTCTGAAACAGTCCTTGATAGAGTGCCAGAGCCAGAGCCAGAGCGAGACCCTGAATCAGTGCCAGAACCAAGCCCTCATTCAGAACCAGAGCCTGAGAAAGAGCCAGAGCCAGAACCAGAGCCACAGCCACAGCCACAGCCTGAGTCTGAAACAGCCCTTGATAGAGAGCCAGAATCAGAGAATCAGAATCAGAGTCAGAACCAGATCTTCGGTAAAGACGTGGTCTGGTCTTAGCGCAACTGCTCCTCCCACCCGCGATAACAGAGATTGGGTGTTCCAATACATCCCCCCGTAGGGAACCTGCCCCAGCCATTCTGTTGGCTGAGGCCCCCTCCCAGGCAGCCCTGACCCTTTCCCCTTAAAAAGCAAAATACAAACTATACAATAACCTAAAAAAATAGTAAAAGAAAAACAAAGCAAGAAACAATTATGCTAAACTGAAAATAATCCCCGCCCCAACTAAACATTTGTCCCACCCCAGAAAGAAAATAACAACAACAACGACAACAACAAACCACCGTTTGAGGTGCAACAGAGACACAGCCAGAGACAGAGCGAGACCCTGAATCAGTGCCATAACCAAGCCCTCATTCAGAACCAGAGCCTGAAAAAGAGCCACAGCCAGAACCAGAGCAACAGCCACAGCCTAGAGCCACAGCCTTAGTCTGCAACAGTACTTGATACAGTGCCGGAGCCTGAAACAGAGACATAGCCTCAAACAGAGCCTGAGCCTGAAACAGAGGAAGAGCCACAGCCACAGCCTGAGTCTGAAACAGTCCTTGATAGAGTGCCAGAGCCAGAGCCAGAGCCAGAAATAGGGCTTGATACAGGGCCGGAGCGCAAAACATAGCTGCAGCCACAGCCTAGAGCCACAGCCTGAGTCTGCAACAGTACTTGATACAGTGCCGGAGCTGGAGCTGGAGCTGGAGCCAGAGCCAGAGACACAGCCAGAGCCAGAACAAAACCCTAATTCAGAACCAGAGCCTGAAAGAGAGCCAGACCCTGAAACATAGCTGGGGTGGAGGCAGAGGAAGAGCCATCATGAGACCCTGAATCATGAGACCCTGAGTCAGAACCAGATCTTCTTTCAGAACCAGACCTTGAAAGAGAGCCAGAGCCACAGACAGAGCCACAGACGGAGCCTAGAGCCACAGCCGAGATCCACAGCCACAGCCGAGATCCACAGCCTGAGTCTGAAATAGTGCTTGATAGAGTTCTGGATCCTGAAACAGAGACACTGTCTGAAACTGAGCCTGACGCTTAAACGTCAGAAGAAGAAGTTAAAGAACATTTAGAACAGAACTGTCTTCCGAAACTTACTAAAGAACAAAAAGAACTGTTGAATGCCCCTATTACATCGTACGAAATTCAAAGAGCAATTAAGGAAGCAAAGATAGGAAAGCCACCAGGGCCAAACGGCCTACCGGCAATATATTATAAAAAAATTGAGGACTTACTGTCTGACCCATTAAGAAGTATCATGAACAACATCTTAAAAGACGGAACCATGCCGGATTCTTGGAGGCACATTTATAGCAACACTAGAAACATTATAAACTTATTAGCGTATTTAGACTTAAGAATAGAAAAGAAGGCAGTCTTAATGGCTATAGATGCAGAAAAAGCTTTCGACAGGGTATCCTGGAAATTTATGAAAGGTCTATTACACCATATGGATTTTGGTATATAGTATATAAAAGGGATTGAAGCAATATAATCAAAACAAAAAGCTAAAATCATAATCAATGGAAATTTATCACAGGAGTGTGAAATCAGTAAAGGGGTCAGACAAGGTTGCCCACTATCTGTTAGGATATTTCCGTTCCACCTTAAAAGGGAGCAGGCTGTGAGTCACAGAGTCTGCGTATTTCCTGTTGCACAGGATGTTTATGTTTTCAGTTGCTTTCGTTTCTCTCTTCGTGCCTGAACGCTGAAACAGGCGGTCATGTCTTTTCTTTGTTCTGACCAACGTTGAATAAACTGTAAATATGCTCTCCTGCTGTGCATCTTTTGCTGTGTGAAGTCTGCTGAAAGAGTGTGCACCAGCCTAAGAATGTGGCAAGCTATTTCTGAGGCTTCGTGTCGCTAATTGCTGATACTGCGTGACTGCGAGTCTACGGGAGGTCGATGGATCGTCCGGCAGCCGGCTTGGGGGCTCAGATGGACGTTATCTCCCTGGCAGTATCCCAACAACAGGTTTCGGGCCCAGATTCATGGCACTTACAGGAGAGTAAGACTGCGAAAAACTGCTGAGGTAGCTGAGGTATGTGCAAAAGCAAAAGCACATGAGGCTTTACTGTGGGCCACGGCAAGAGTCTCTGAACTCCGGCTGGCTAATAGGTCTGGGAGCGCCGCCAGAGAATTTGTGATTAATGAGCTGCTGAGATAAGAGGTCTTTGAAGGCATAAAGGGCTCACGGCTCAAGTGAATAACTGAGATGGATCTTTTACAATCCTCAGAAGCTGCTCCGTGTCCACTAAAGCTAAATGGCCACAACTATCAGACCTGGGCAAGGTACTGTGAGGGCCAGATGAGAAAGCTTGGAGTGTGGAATACCGTTTCTGAGGACCCCCCAGCCCCTGTGACAGATGAGTGGAAGGCACAGGACTCAAGAGCCATGGGGATAATTTTGCTCTCAGTAGCTCCTGAAGAGTTAATCACCCTGGCTGGCAAGGCCAGTGCACGTGAGATGTGGAATGCTTTGAAAGCTGCCCATCTGCCAATCATCCCAGCCCAGAGTTTGACTGCGTCGGAGGTCCTGGCTGTTTCCCAGAATGCGAATGAATGCAGGGATGCCAAGGGCACCGGTTGCAAGCTGCAGGGGGAGTTGACTGTGACGTCATCCCGGACAGCATTCCAGCCTCCACGGGGAGCCAAAGCGTTGGCAGCTGTGAAGTGCTGGAACTGTGGGAACCATACTCAGGTCATACTCAGAAGTTTTGTCCAAAGACTGGAAATAAACAAAGGAAAAAGCCTGCAGATGGCCCGAAGCAGAGGGAGGGTGAGGAGCCCACGCCAGTGGAAAACAAGGTTTTGTTTGCTGGCACAGCTTCACCAAAGGCTAAAGGCAAGTCTGATGGCCAGGAGCAGGGGGGCAAGCAGCAAAAGCCCACGCCGGTGGAAAACAAGGTTTTGCTTGCCAGAAAAGCTGCTCCAAAGGCCAACGCCAGGTTTATTGTGGACTCTGGTGCAAGTCACCATTTATCGAAAGACCGTCACCTCTTTATCTCCTTCACACCTCAAGATGGAGAGATCCACCTGGCTGATGGAAGGACGTTGCAAATTGCAGGAGTAGGGACTGTGAAACTTGCAAGTCTGCACACTACCATCAGAGATGTACTTTTTGTTCCAGGAGCTGTGGGCAATTTGCTAAGTGTCCCACATCTAACTGGGCGTGGTTTTGAGATTTCCTTCAAGAGGAGCGTCTGTGTCATCAGGAAAGGCAAAGAGGACATTTTGCATGCAAAGTTTATGGATGGCTTATTCTGTATAACTTATTATGACAATGCTGTTGCTGTGTCTAATGCTGATTCTTGTTGTGTTGCACAAACTAACAAAGTTCTTCATGCAGGATGCATTCACGATGCACATCGAAGATTTTGTCAACTCTCTTGGCAAGCGCTGGCCAAGATGCCTGGGTTGGTTGAAGGTTTGAACATCAAACCCTGTAAATTTCACATGAAATGTGTATCTTGTGCAGAGAACAAGGTGAAGGTTGCTCCAAAAGGCAAGGAGTCAAGGCTTCCGGGTTAGCGCCATCGTCTAATGGCGGATTCCCTCCGAACTCCGGAGGGAATCGGCTCAGTAGGGGACGGGTCCTGCCGCGGCAGCGACACGGGGACCCTTAGAAACCACAGGCGCGGAAGCCTGTGGACCTGGTGACTCGGCGGGCACCATTTGCGCCCCCCTGACCCGCGAAGGAGCCTTTTTAAAGGCTACGGAACGGGGGACGGGGAGCGGCGCGGTGCTGAGAGTCGACTGCTCCCCCTACGGAGTGAAGCCGCATGCCCTGGACGGAGAGCGCTGACTTCTTCCTTTGAACATTTGGACTAAAAGCAACTACCCGTGAGTAATACGGAAATTGGACTTATAAATTTGTTTTCTGGAATTGGCACGATCGGGGAAGGCACAAAGAGGAAGTCCGTCTCCCCGCCTTGTAAACAACTTAAAACAAGGACCAAATAACTAAGGTTGAGAGAAAATCTTCTTTTTTGGTGGATAAAAGTAATTACTTTCACGTTTTGGCAGTAGAAGTGACTTTGCTGGAGGATAAAAGTTAACTTTGAGAGTGGAAGTGTTACCTCCCCCTCAGGACCCGGGAGCGATCCGTGAGAGAGCCTGTTGAAGAGACATAGAAGATTTTGACAGCTGTCAAACTAGCTGTCAAAGTTGGGGAAGAAAGAGAACTTTGTATCTGTTGTCTTTGCTGGTTAGATTTGTTACAGTTTGGTTATAAATTGTTGAAAATAAAGAAGAACAAGTTAATTTGGCTTTTGGGTTGGAATCGGAAAGAATACTAAGTAACCAGAATCCCTCTAGAGGGGGTTCTGGGACATTACAAAAATGGCTGCAAGTGGAAAAATACTCATTGAGTTGAATAGGACTTTTTTTCTCCTGGGAAAGCTACAAGAACAAAGTGATGTTTTGGCTACAAGGGTTACCACACTGAATGAAACAGTAAATAAACTTACTGAATCTGGAAGGGACTTGACTCAAGTCTTTGCAGCTGAACAAAAGGTCCTTGTAGCTGAATCAAAAGTTTTTGCAGCTGAACAGGAAAAGAAATCTGAGAAATCTGAGAAAGTGGAACAAGAAATACATGATGATCTGGAGGGAAAGGAAGGAGGAGCTACAAGGCCGCAGAAGATTAAGGAAAGCCAGAGGCCTGTCAGGAAGGATACAAAGGAAAATAAGAACTGGATGATGAAAATTTGGTTTGAATTGGAGAATGAAGAATGGAGAGATCTCCTTATGTGGGGATCTGAAGACCTATGGATTACAAATTTGATCAAGATGGAAGTTGGAGCTTTTGGGACATTTAGACTTAAAAGGATTAAGAAACAAGATTCGAGCTCCACTTTTAAATATGGAGGTCTGGCTGGAAGAAAAATGGACATTATCGAGACAGAGCTTCTCCGAGATTTGGTGTTTGATCTAAAGGACTATCAAAAAAACCGGCAGAGAGGAACTGAGAGAGAATTAAGAGCCTCGGACGTGAGGTCTCCAGGCTGATAGCTGATAGACTGATGGACATTGGGGATCGAAACCGGGAAAGGGGGGATGGAGTTTGGGAATCCAAAGGGTGTATAATTATATTCTGGTTTTTTTTATTTTGTTTTGTTATGAGTATAAAATGGGGAATTCGTGGAAGGGAAGTGGGGTTGACCTTAGGAAAAGATTCTAAGAATGGGAACTGATGTATAAAGGCTGATGTTTATAAGTTAAAATTGGTTATATAAAATGAATCAAATATAACAATGAATTAAATACAATAAGGTTAAAAATTGGGGACAAGAACTTGTTGAACCAAATAAATGGAATTGGAATACAAGAAGGGGAGGTGTGGGGCTGGAGGTGCTCTTGAATATGATTAGAGGAGACCGGTTGGTGGAAGGAATACAGGTCGGAGTGAAACAATATAAACTCAAAGCTTTTGCAGATGACCTAGTTTTGACCCTGCAGGAGCCAGAATCTAGTACGAAAAGAGTATTACAAATAATTCAAGATTTTGGTCGGGTGGCGGGATTCAAATTAAACAAGCAGAAAACTAAGGTAGTGGGGAAAAACCTGACAGATGCAGAGTCAGAACGGTTTCAGAGAGAGACAGAGTTAAATGTGGTCAAGAAAGTTAAATATCTAGGGGTAAACATAACAGCAAAAAATCTGAGTTTATTTAAGGACAACTATGAGAAATGTTGGTCAGAAATTAAGAGAGATTTAGACAGCTGGACAAGACTGAAACTTTCCTTGTTGGGTCGAATTGCTGCTATCAAGATGAATGTATTGCCAAAAATGTTGTTTCTGTTCCAAACATTACAGATTGTGGATAAGACAGAGTGCTTTCGGAAGTGGCAGAGAGATATTTCTAAATTTGTCTGGCAGGGCAAAAAGCCCAGAATTAAGTTTAAGATACTAACAGATGCGAAAGAAAGAGGGGGCTTTGCTCTGCCAGACTTAAGGCTCTACTATGAATCAGCAGCCTTCTGCTGGTTAAAAGACTGGCTACTTCTCGAGGACACTGATGTGCTGGATTTGGAAGGTTTTAACAATGCTTTTGGTTGGCATGCATATTTATGGTATGACAAGGTTAAGATTAACAAGGTTTTCAAGAATCATATTGTCAGAAAAGCAGTGTTTAATGTCTGGACAAAATATAAAGACTTACTGGAAAATAAAACACCAAGGTGGCTTTCACCATTGGAAGCTAAGGCCCGAAAAAGACCCAATATGGAGGCCAATTGGCCAAAGTATTGGGAAATACTAGAAAAAGATGGAGATAATTGGAAATTGCAGCGTATGGAGAAAATGAGAGATAAAGTGTGAGATTGGTTACATTACGCTCAGATTAAGGAAGTTTTTAAACTTGACAAAAAGTTAGGGTTCCAGGTGGAGAAATCGAAGTTGGAAACGGAATTGTTAGAGCCTAAGACTAAGGTACTTTCAAGAATGTATAACTTGCTGTTAAAATGGAACACACAAGATGAAACGGTAAAATCAGCCATGATAAAGTGGGCACAGGACATTGGGTACAATATCATGTTTGAGGACTGGGAAAGGCTGTGGACTACTGGGTTGAATTTCACTGCTTGCAACGCTTTGAAAGAAAATGTAATGAAAATGATATACAGATGGTACATGACCCCAGTCAAACTTGCAAAAATATACCACTTGTCTGATAATAAGTGTTGGAAATGTAAAGAAAATGAAGGAACATTCTTTCACCTCTGGTGGACCTGCCCTAAAGTGAAGGCTTTCTGGGAAAAGATATATAATGAACTGAAAAAGGTATTTAAGTATACCTTCTCTAAGAAACCAGAGGCCTTTCTTCTGGGTATGGTAGGCCAAGGGGTGGAAAAGAAGGACCGAACATTCTTTATGTATGCAACAACAGCAGCAAGGATACTTCTCGCGAAGCATTGGAAAACTCAAGATCTACCCACACTGGAAGAATGGCAGATGCAACTGATGGACTATATGCAACTGGCCGAGATGACCGGCAGAATCCGAGATCTGGGAGAGGAGACGGTAGAAGAAGATTGGAAAAAAATTAAGATTTACTTGCAAAAATATTGTAAACTGTATGAATGCTAAGCAGGATGCTTGATTATAAACAATTTGGCACCATTAAAATAGATGAAGCGAAGTAGGAAGATAAGTTAAAATGTAAGAAAAAACAATTTTTATTTTGGATAAACATTTGGTTAAATTTAATTGATAATTAGACAGTAAGGATGGAAGTAAGGTGATAATTTGCTGGATTAATTTTTTTTAACGTGGAAGGTAGGGGCGGGAGATGTGAGGAGGTCACAAGAAGATAAGAAAGTATGTTATGTTTTGTTATAACTTTGTTTGTCTATTATATTGTAACTTAAAAATTCCAATAAAATATTTATATATATATAAAAAAGGAGGTGTGGGGAAGTCTTGGAAATATGTTATTGAAAATAGGGTTTAAACGGTGAATGTTTTTAATTTTTTTCTCTGTTTTTTCTTTTTCTTTTCTGGATTTTTTGAAAATTTTAATAAATATATTTAAAAAAAAAAAAAAAAAGGCAAGGAGTCTAGCAGGCAGGCTTCCAAACCCTACCAGCTAGTGCACACAGACCTGGTTGGTCCTCTTGCGCCCTCTTTGGGAGGAACAAGGTACTTCATGGTTCTAATTGATTCTTTTTCCAGGTACATTCATGTGTTTATGCTCGAGCAGAAATTGCAAGCGTTTCCTAGGTTCAAAGCATTCTGTGCTTGGTTGGAGAATGCTCACGGTAAACGTATCAGCTGTCTGTTTACTGATAGAGGCGGGGAGTTCACTTCTCAGCAGTTTGAAGCTTTCCTGACTGAGAAGGTAATCCAGCATGACTTGTCAACGCCTAGATCGCCATGAATGAATGGGCTTGCGGAGCGAGCAAATCAAACGTTGCTGCAAGGACTGAAAACAATGTTGCATGATGCAAACCTCCCTGAGAAGTTTTGGGGGGAAGCTCTGTCGACGTTTCTTTATTCTTTTAACAGGAGACTGTCATCACCTATTGGTTGTACTCCCTACGAGAAGATGTTTGGTAAGAAACCATGCGTCAAGCACATGAGAATCTTTGGTTCTGACATGTGGGTACACACCCCACAAAGCAACAAGCTTGGGAAGCGTGGGGCACATGGTTTGTTCATGGGGTACGAAAAAGGTGCATACAGGGTATGGATGACTGACTCTAAATCCATTAAGTTCACAAGGAGTGTTGAGTACAATCCTAAGTGGGGGGGAAATGTGGGAATTTTCCAGAGTTACGCAGAGGAAGATGTAAGTGATGTGAAAAAAGCAGATCATGCTGAGGAAGCTGAGGAAGCTGAGGATGATGATGATGATGATCAGAGTTCGGATTCCAGTTCAGTGGGCGGCGCTGCTGCTGGTGTCAGTGACAGCGATGACACAGCAGACTACAAGAGCGCAAAGGCCTCAGTCAGACCATCTGATGCGTCTGACAATGAACTGGAAGAACCACTGTTCACCATTGGTCACTTTTCTCCTAAGAAAGAGGAGATGAGTCCAGAAGACTTGCGTCTTGTACGCAGGTCTGAGAGAGCCACGAAGGGCAGGCCTCCAAAGAGATTTGCTGATGAGTTTGCTAAGATGGCAACTGCTGTTCTTAGTAGCTCAGAGAAGGTGTGGGAACCTTCAAGCTTCAGAGAGGTTCAGGAGTTAGCCTCTAAAGATGCTGAGCCTTGGCTTAATGCCATGAATGCTAAAGTTGATTCCTTGAATAGGAACCAAACTTGGGAACTGGTACCGGTAGTCCCAGGGATGAGACTGGTTGGCAGCAAATGGGTCTTCAAGGCCAAGACAGACCAGAATGGCAAGGTTGTCAGACACAAAGCCAGATTGGTTGCCAGAGGTTTTTCACAGGTACCAGGACAGGATTACCACGAGACCTACTCACCCACCGTCAAATATGAGAGCATTCGGCTGATGCTCAAGATCGCTGCGGAGGAGAAACTGCATGTTTCCCATCATGACATTAATACAGCTTTTTTGTACGGGATTTTGAACGAAGAGCTGTACATGCTTCCACCTGATGGAATGCAGATACAGAAGGGAATGGTCTTTAAACTCCAGAAATCCTTATATGGTCTCAAGCAGAGTGCCAGGTGTTGGAACACAAAACTCACTGAGACATTGTTTTCACCAGGGCAAAGCTGATCCATGTGTGTTTGTCAAGGAGGAGGGGCAAAACAAACTGTATTGTTTATGTTTTGTTGATGATCTTCTGATGTTTTGGAAGAATCAGGCTTTCTATCAAAGCACCCTAGCTCAGCTGAAGGAGCACTTTGACATGAAGGATCTTGGTGAGGTATCCAACTATCTTTCTCTGCAGGTGGAGAGGGACCGGGCAGGTAATTTTCTGGTACACCAGACACAGAAAATTGCTGATGTATTAACCAGGTTGAATTTGGTTGATGCAAACCCAGCAGACACACCAATGGTGACAGGTTACCAGGTAGATAGTACTGCTGAAGCATTTTCTGACACTACGCTGTACAGATGCATTCTAGGCAAGTTGAATTTCATTGCTAGATGCTCAAAACCTGACATAGCAGTAAGCACTAACCTGCTTAGCAGACATGCTAACAATCCTACTGTTCAGGATTGGAAAGCTCTGAAGTGCATAGCCCGCTATTTGAAAGGGACTTTGCACTACAGGCTGAGGTTCACCAGTCAGAAGACTGGAGGTCTTGAAATCTTTGCAGATGCAAGTTTTGGAAGTGACACCACGGATGGTACAAGCACTTCTGGAGTATGCTACATGTACAACCACTGCCTGTTTGACTGGTTGTGCAAGAAGCAGACGACAGTGAGCCTAAGTTCCTGTGAAGCAGAACTCAATGCTCTGTCATTTTCACTCATGGATTGTGAATGGTTGATGCAACTGTTTAAGGACATCGGGGTTTCTGTGAAATGTCCTATACAAGTGTATCAAGACAATAGATCTTGTTTGGCTTTGCTGAACTCGGAGAGTTGCAAGCAAAGAACCAAGTACTTGCAGATTAAGCTACATCGTGCAAGAGAGTGTATTCAGAAAGGACTCATTCAGGTGTCCTACATGCCAGGAAATGAAATTCCTGCTGATCTGTTGTCTAAGGTTGTTAACAGAGAACAACTTAAGGTTTACGTACAAAGGTTGCAATTGGGTTGAACCACAGGTACTACAGGTTACACAGAAAGGGGGAGGATGTTAGGATATTTCCGTTCCACCTTAAAAGGGAGCAGGCTGTGAGTCACAGAGTCTGCGTATTTCCTGTTGCACAGGATGTTTATGTTTTCAGTTGCTTTCGTTTCTGTCTTCGTGCCTGAACGCTGAAGCAGGCGGTCATGTCTTTTCTTTGTTTTGACCAACGTTGAATAAACTGTAAATATGCTCTCCTGCTGTGCATCTTTTGCTGTGTGAAGTCTGCTGAAAGAGTGTGCACCAGCCTAAGAATGTGGCAAGCTATTTCTGAGGCTTCGTGTCGCTAATTGCTGATACTGTGTGACTGCGAGTCTACGGGAGGTCGATGGATCGTCTGGCAGCCGGCTTGGGGGCTCAGATGGACGTTATCTCCCTGGCAGTATCCCAACACTATCCCCCTTAATTTTCATATTAACATTGGAAGTTTTATGTAAACAAATTAGGGAAGAAAAAGAAATAAAAGGGATTATGCTGGGAAATAGAAGTTACAAAACGAGGGCATTTGCTGACGATTTAATTATAACTACGGAGCAACCAAAACAGAGTTTAAGAAAGGCGTTGGGAATAATATATGGCTACAGTAAAGTTGCGGGGTTCAAAATGAATTTAAACAAGACAAAACTAATATTTAAAAATATGTCGCCAGATGAAAAAGCAGAATTAGAACAAATAATACACATTGAAATCTACCCCAAAATCAAGTATTTAGGATTATGGATAACACCAAAGAATATTAACTTCTATGAAGATAATTATACCAATTGTTGGAAAGATATCCAAAGACAGTTGGAGATATGGACAAGGTTAAATTTATCATTCCTGGGCCGTATTTCGGTAATTAAAATGATAGTTTTACCGAAGCTACTCTTTCTATTCGAAACGATTCCAATTACAGGAAAGACCAGCAGTATCAACAAGTGGCAAAAAGAAATTTCTAAATTTTTGTGGAAGGGTAAAAGACCAAGAGTAAAGCATAAGATATTAATAGATACTGTAGAAAGAGGTGGCTACGGGTTACCGGATTTGAAGCTATATTACGAAGCCTCATGTCTTCTCTGGTTGAAAGATTGGTATTTATTTTAAAAAATTGGGATATTTTAGATCTAGAAGGTCATGACACCCGTTTTGGGTGGCATAGCTATCTTAATTATGGGAAAATAAAGACTCATAGGAGTTTTTCAAATCATATAATAAGAAATGCTATATATAAGGTATGGGGAAAATACAAAAGATATTTGGAACAGAAAACCCCAAGATGGAACTCTCCACTAGAAGCAATCACTGTTGCCACTTACCACCTGGCCCAGGGAGGGCCTGACAGGCCTCACAAGGACTGCTCTGCTGCCCAGGAAGACTCCCCTGTGGTGAGTGCCTGAGGGCCCTGCTCTTGCCACTTACCATCTGGCCTGGGGCGGGGCCTGGGGCCTCACAAGGACTGCTCTGCTGCCCAGGAAGACTCCCCTGTAGTGAGTACCTGAGGGCCCTGCTCTTGCCACTTACCATCTGGCCTGGGGCGGGGCCTGGGGCCTCACAAGGACTGCTCTGCTGCCCAGGAAGACTCCCCTGTAGTGAGTACCTGAGGGCCCTGCTCTTGCCACTTACCATCTGGCCTGGGGCGGGGCCTGGGGCCTCACAAGGACTGCTCTGCTGCCCAGGAAGACTCCCCTGTGGTGAGTGCCTGAGGGCCCTGCTCTTGCCACTTACCATCTGGCCTGGGGCGGGGCCTGGGGCCTCACAAGGACTGCTCTGCTGCCCAGGAAGACTCCCCTGTAGTGAGTACCTGAGGGCCCTGCTCTTGCCACTTACCATCTGGCCTGGGGCGGGGCCTGGGGCCTCACAAGGACTGCTCTGCTGCCCAGGAAGACTCCCCTGTAGTGAGTACCTGAGGGCCCTGCTCTTGCCACTTACCATCTGGCCTGGGGCGGGGCCTGGGGCCTCACAAGGACTGCTCTGCTGCCCAGAAAGACTCCCCTGTGGTGAGTGCCTGAGGGCCCTGCTCCTTCTTGCCACTTACCACCTGGCCCAGGGAGGGCCTGACAGGCCTCACAAGGACTGCTCCTGCCACTTACTATCTGGCCCAGGGTGGGGCCTCACAAGGATGGTTGTTGCCATTGATGCTGCTACTGCCCAGGAGGACCCGGAGGAGAGCAGAGCTCTTTTTAACATGTTTTGTTTTTTAATATTTCCCTTTCCCTTTCGATTTTATATTTGGGGGTGGGATGGATGTTTGGGTGGGCTGGGGAATTTGTTAGATTTTGATGAATTTGTAATTATTGCAGTTTTTGTTTGTATTGTTTTATTGTTTTCTGGGTTGTTTTTGTTTTTTGTTTTTATTGTTTTAAGGTTTTATTGTTTTAGGCTGCGAAAGAATAATATTAATTGCCATCAATGGAGGCCACTATGAGGCCTGGGATTGCTACCGTGGAGGGGCGAGGGAGGTATGGCGGTGGGGGCAGATGTTATAGGCGAAGGGGATCGAGATATGGATACGCTCGTACCCTTTCCAATCTGCGCCCCATCCCGAGGGACGAGGGTAGGGTGAGCAAGGATTACTCACCTCCGTCACTGGTGCTGTGCAATGCCAGGTCTATAGGCAATAAAACCGCCACCCTGCGAGATTTCTTTATCTCGCAGGGGGTCGACCTGGCTTGTGTGACGGAGACCTGGGTGCGCGAAGGGGCAACAGTTACCTTACGAGAGATGGCGCCCCCGGGTTTCTCCGTCCTCCACCAGTCGCGGACTGTGGGCCGGGGGGGAGGGGTGGCATTATTAATCCGGGAAGATTGTCCTTTCAGGGCTCTACCATCGCCATCGATCCCCGGCATTGAATGTGTTGGCCTAGTGTGGGGCTCCGAGGAGAGCTTGGCTGTCTGGCTGGTGTACCGGCCACCTAGCGCACCAGCAGCCACCCTGTCAGGCCTATTGGAGGCGGTGGCCGGCTGGGCCTTGGAGTTCCCTAACCTATTGGTATTGGGGGACTTCAACATCCATGCTGATGCCACTCCCTCCTCACAGGCACTGGACCTGGTGTCTTCCATGGCGACACTAGGGCTCTCCCAGTTTGTTTCGGGCCCCACACATCAAGCAGGCCACACGCTGGATTTGATCTTTGGCGTCGGTATAGATGTGATCATGTCTCCTTCGATGAAGGTGCCATGGTCTGATCACTACGCTCTGAAAGCCAGGATTGACCTTCCACCCCCACCCTGCTTAGGTGGCGAGCCAATTTGGGCTCGCCCGCAGAGGCTGATGGACCCTGAGAGATTCCGCCAAGCCTTGCGGGACCTTGCTCCCCCTGGCGACTCATTGACTGAGCTTGTTGAGGGCTGGAATACCCAGCTCCTGGCAGCCATCGATGAGATCACACCTAAGCGCCCTCTGCGACCCCGCAGAAACCGGGCTCCCTGGTTTACCGAGGAGCTCCGGAAAATGAAGCGGGACCTCAGACGGCTAGAGCGAGTATGGCGGGGTGCCCGTGACGGAGCCTCAAGAACATCTTATAGGGCTTTTATGAAAACCTACGAGATGGCGGTGAAGGCTGCTAAGAAGTCATACTTCTCGGCCTCCATTGCATCCGCTAGCTCTCGCCCAGCGCAATTATTTAGTATAATCAGGTCTTTAACGTCCCTTGAGGGACAGCCAAATTTAAATAACAATTTGACACACAGCTGTGAGGCATTTGCGAGCTTTTTTGCGGAGAAGGTCTTGTCGCTCCGCCATGACCTCCCTGCCAATTTGGATACAATAAAGGAACTGGAGGCCCCTCGACTGTCCTCGGGTCCAGTATTGGACCACTTCGACCGGATATCCCCAGCCGATGTGGACAGACTCCTCCGAGCTGGAAAGCCCACCACCTGTCCTCTCTACCCGTGCCCGTCTTGGCTGATTAGAGCGTGTCCAGACGAGGTGCGGGCCCTCCTGGGGGATATCATCAATTTGTCCCTTGGCACGGGGACATTCCCAGGGGAACTGAAGGAGGCAGTGGTGCGCCCGCTCTTAAAGAAAACATCATTAGATCCTTTAGATCTATCCAATTACCGCCCGGTTTCGAATCTTCCGTTCCTGGGTAAGGTGATTGAGAGAGCGGTTGCTGAACAGCTTGGTGGGTTTCTGGATGAAACATCGGCTCTGGATCCATTCCAGTCCGGCTTCCGCGCTGGTCATGGGACCGAGACGGCTCTGGTTGCCCTAACAGATGATCTTCGTAGACAGCTGGATCGAGGCGGGTCGGGGCTGCTGATTCTTCTAGATCTATCAGCAGCTTTCGACATGGTCGATCACGAACTTCTGGACCACCGCCTTGCCGACGTGGGGATCCAGGGCACAGTCCTTCAATGGCTGCGCTCGTTTCTCTCTGGTCGGGGACAGAGGGTGGCGCTTGGGGGGGAATTGTCATCGCGCCACTCCTTGGTGTGTGGAGTACCTCAGGGTGCGATACTCTCCCCGATGCTTTTCAACATCTTTATGCGCCCCCTCGCCCAGCTTGTTCGGAGTTTTGGGCTGGGTTGTCATCAGTATGCCGATGACACCCAACTCTATCTGTTGATGGATGGCCATCCTGACTCGGCCCCAGACACACTGACCAGATGTTTGGAAGCTGTGGCTGGATGGTTACGTGGGAGCCAGTTGAAGCTAAATCCTTCGAAGACAGAGGTCCTGTGGCTGGGACGGGGCGATATGGGATTGGGGGGGCAACTCCCATCTCTTGCGGGGGCGCAATTAGTGCCAGCACCGTCCGTTAAGAGTTTGGGTGTAATCTTCGACACCTCCCTTTCCATGGAGGCGCAGATTGCAGCTATAACAAAGGCGGCATTTTTCCATCTCCGCCAAGCTAAGCAGTTGGCTCCTTACCTCTCTCGCCCTGACCTAGCCACTGTGATCCACGCGACGGTCACCTCCAGACTGGATTATTGTAACTCGCTCTACGTGGGGCTGCCCTTGAGACTGACCCAGAAACTCCAGCGGGTGCAGAATGCTGCAGCGAGACTCCTTACGAGGTCTTCGCTGCGAGATCACATTCACCCGGTGCTATACCAGCTGCACTGGCTCCCGGTGGAGTACAGGATCAGGTTTAAGGTGCTGGTTTTAACCTTTAAAGCCCTATATGGCCTAGGACCCTCGTACTTACGGGACCGCCTCTCCTGGTATGCCCCACAGAGAAACTTACGGTCTTCAAATAAAAACATCTTGAAGGTCCCAGGCCACAGAGAAGTTAGGCTGGCCTCAACTAGAGCCAGGGCTTTTTCGGCTGTGGCTCCGATCTGGTGGAATACTCTGTCACAAGAGACCAGAGCCCTGCGGGACTTGACATCTTTCCGCAGGGCCTGCAAGACAGAGCTGTTCCACCAGGCCTTTGGCCAGGGCACAGCCTGACTCCCTCCCTCGGCAATCTTCGCGGAGCCCTGGCCCAATGGTTGCTAGTGGCTTGAATTAATTAATTTTATAATGAATGATTTTAGAATGTTGTTTATGTTGTACTTTTGTACTGTTTTATTGTTGTTAGCCGCCCTGAGCCCGGCTTCGGCTGGGGAGGGCGGGATATAAATAAAATTTATTATTATTATTATTATTATTAAAAAAGCAGCAACATCAAAGAGAACTGGATAACGTATAACACAATATTAAGGGGGGAGGAGGAGGGTCAACAAATATTGATAAGTTATGAGAAAATAAAAGATCACTTTTCTAGTTGGCTAGATTACTTCCAGGTGAATGAAGTGTTCAGACAGGATAAGCAGATAGGTTTTGAAAAGGAGTCTTCAAGATTTGAAAGAGAACTACTGAATAGTAAATCCAAAATAATCACAAAAATGTATAGACTTCTTTTAGACTACAAAGTAATGGATGAAGAGGTTAAGGCTTCAATGATAAAGTGGGCCCAAGATGTGGGCCATCCAATTATGTTAAAAAAATGGGGAAAACTGATGGAATGTGAATTTGAAATTTACAGCCAGCTATAATATATAATAATATATTATATTATATATAATATAATATAATATATAATATAATATAATATAATATAATATATATAATATATCCTATAATATATATAATATATTATATCTGTTAGAGGACATTTGGCACAGAAACATGTGTGTATACCTTTAAGAAGTTTCTGGGATTAATTGGCTGCAGGTGACCGTTGCTATAAAGGAAAAAAGCTGAGTTTTGTTGCCTGCCTGCAGGAATAACACCCACCAGAGTTTGTGTTTATTTGCTTAGTAATAAAGTCTTCATTTTAGTTTGGGTTTTTACACCTATGTCTCCTGGAGTCACTCTGTCCTCTGCCACTGGCTGGAAATCCCCCTCCAACAGGTTATGGGCCCAGTCCCCAGTCCTGAGTGGGCAGAGACAGAGCGTGAAAAGAACCCAGAGACTGGAAGCAACTCAGCGTTTCTCAAGCAGCTGGCTGTGTGAAGGCATCGGCAGGGAGTGTCTGTTTGGGACCAGGAGCCGAACATTTCTTCAAGCCACGTGTGAGTAAGAACTGAGTGGAAAGCTGAAAGCTGGGTGGCGCCATGGCTGGACTTGGAGCTGGAGCTCAAGGGGGAGCTTCCTATTTTCCAGTAGAGAAACTGGGAGAGTCCAATTATATGTCATGGAGTTTACAGATGCAGGCGTTTTTAAAGAAAGAACAATGTTGGACTGTTATTGTTAACCCTCCTGTAAAAGAGGAGGATGAAGAAGTAGATGAAGCAGACCAAAGGCTGGAGGACAAAGCCTATGCCAATTTAATTTTGAGTTTAGAGAAGTCTCAGTTATCTCATGTGCGAGACCTTGAAACAGCAAGTGAGATTTGGCAAGCACTGAGAGCAATACATATTAGAGACACTGCTGGCAGCAAAATTACTCTAATGAGAGCTCTGTACCGAGCCAGACTAAGTGAGGGTGAATGTGTTTCAACACACCTTCAAAGAATGCGTGATTTGTTTTCACAGTTAAATGAACTTGGGGAACATTTTTCTGAACAGAGAAAAGTTTATATTGTGCTGTCTTCACTTCCTGAGTCATGGGACAATTTAGTGATGACTCTGGAAGCAATCCCAGAAAGCCAATTAACAATGCATTTCTTAACTGGGCGTTTGCTTGATGAGGAGGAAAGATGCCATGAGAGGAAGGCCACAACCCCTCACCGTAACTCCAGAAATGGGAGGCAGTCCAGTAAAAGATATGCAACTGATGAGGAGCGGCAACCTAAAGAGGTTGTAGACCACAGAGAGGAAGCAGCGTTCACAGTTAGAAGATGCTATCGTTGTGGGTCAACCAAGCATTTAGTATGACAGTGCACTGTGTCTGTGGGAGAAAATACAAGACAAGGGCGGCCTGCGTTTGCTGGGAAGCGAGGAGGCAGGAAGAGTCGAGTCCAGTATGTTTCTGCAGCAGTTCGAGGCACCAGTCACGACGTTGGACAAGACTGGATTTTAGACTCAGCAGCGACAAACATTTTTGTTAAGTCTGCACAAACCCTTGTAGAAAAGCAGCCTTGTAAATCTGTAAATGTAGTACTAGCTGATGGAACAGTGCATGAGTCAGCTGGAAAGAGTAGTGTGAATATCAACTGTTTAAGTACCAAGTTTACCAATGTTTTATGTGTACCAAGTTTAGAAAATAATTTGCTTTCAGTTACAAGTCTTGTTAAGCAGGGATTTAAAGTAACCTTTTCTGGTTCAGGCTGTAGAATAGAGAAAGCTGGAAAAGTGGTTACAGCGTCACTACAAACTGGTTTGTTTGTTTTGAAAGACCAGCTAGTAAGTGAGTCTGGGGCATGTGTTAAAGCCTGTAATAGAGCCTTGCATGATGAGTGCCAGCATCTGTGGCATCGTTGTTTGGGGCATGCCAATTTCCGCAGTATTGCAAAAATGCCAGAATTAAGCAAGGGAATTAAAATGAAAAAATGTTCAGTTTTTCTAGACTGCAATACCTGCAAGGAGTCTAAAAGTAAGCGAGGGTCTTATCCTGAAAGTACTAGAATTAGCAAGAGGCCATTTGCTTTAGTACATTCAGACCTTTGTGGGCCATTTGCAGAGTCTGAAGGAGGAGCAAAGTTTTTTTTGGTTCTTGTGGATGATTATAGCCGGTATACTTGGGTATATTTGTTAAAACACAAAAGTGAAACTGGTCAACTGATTAAGAATTGGGTCAACTATATAGAAAGGCAGTTTCCTTACAAAGTTACCCAGTTGCAAAGTGACCGTGGAGGCGAGTTTATGTCTGAAGCCCTCCAAGTTTGGTTGAAAAAGCGTGGTATTAGTCACCGTAAATCGTGTCCTTTTTCGCCTGAAGAAAATTCAGTTGCAGAACGCAAGATAAGATCTTTACAAACAATGCTAGATTCAATGCTATGTGATTCTGGCCTATCCAGAAAGTATTGGGGGGAAGGAATTCTGTGTGCTAACTACATACAGAACAGATTGTTTCATTCTACCATAAACAACACCCCTCATTTTTTGCTTTATGGAAAAAAACCCTTTTTGGACCATGTTAAAACTTTTGGTTGCTGGGCTTGGGTTCACATCCCAAAAGGACAGAGAAGGAAAGGAGAGCCCAAGGCAAAGAAACTTAGGTTTGTTGGCTATCAAACTTGGTCAAAGGGGTATCGTTTTGCACTAGGGTGTGGCAGAGTTGTAATATCAAGACATGCAGAGTTTTGTGAGCAAGATGGTTGGGTTCGTTTACATGGAAATTCAGAAGTTGTGTTATCTTCTGATGATACAGATAAATTTGTGAAATCTGAGGAAGAAAAGCCACAAATTAAAGAAAGTTCTGAAAGTGACAGTGATGAGGATTCAGGGGATGAGGATCCCAGTACACAATCTCCTAAAGCTGAACCAATTTCTCCTGAGCAGGGTGAATCAGAAGGGGAAGATAGTTCAGAGGGGGAGAGTGTTCAAGTTAGAAGGTCACAAAGAAGCAATAAGGGGGTACCTCCAGAAAGGTTTACTATACAAGAAGCTAAAACTGTTGATGTGAAAAAGGAACCTCGTGATTATGAGGAAGTTTTAAAGTTACCACACCAAGAAATAGTAAGGTGGAAAAATGCAATGAAAGCAGAAATGAAATCTTTAGCAGAACACAATGTCTTTACCATTGAGCCATTGCCTGAAGGAAAAAAGGCAGTGGGCTGTAGATGGGTGTATAAAATAAAACACTTGGCAGATGGTGATGTTAAGTACAAAGCCAGACTGGTAGCACGAGGCTTTACTCAAAGAAAAGGTGAAAGCTTTGATGAAACCTTTTCTCCTACTGCAAGGAGTGAAAGTGTACGCTTATTGCTAGCTCTTGCAGCACAACGTGGGTTTAAGGTAAACCATTTTGATATTGAAACAGCTTATCTTAACGCAAATCTGCAAGAAGAAATTTTTATGAATCAAGCGCCAGGTTTTGAGGCAGGAGAACAGAATTCTGTATATAGGCTGAACAAAGCAATTTATGGGCTCAAACAGTCAGCTAGAAATTGGAACGAGTGTCTTGATAATGCTTTAAAAAATCTTGGTTTTAAAAGAAGCTTAGCTGATAACTGCTTGTACACTAAAGGAAAGGGTGATAAACAAGAATTGTGTTTGTGTTATGTTGATGATTTGCTTTACTCTACAAAAAGTGACAAGCAAGTGGAAAAATTTGCAGAACAACTAAGAAAGGAATTTAAAGTAAGAGATTTGGGTCCAGTAAAAAATTATCTCGGTTTAGAAATTCGAAAAACATGCACGACTGGTAGCAAAGTTGGGAGTTGCTGTGTGTGATATGTAAATATGTTCTGTTCTGTTTAAAATACTATTGTTTCTGTTTGAACGAGAGGGGGTGTTAGAGGACATTCGGCACAGAAACATGTGTGTATACCTTTAAGAAGTTTCTGGGATTAATTGGCTGCAGGTGACCGTTGCTATAAAGGAAAAAAGCTGAGTTTTGTTGCCTGCCTGCAGGAATAACACCCACCAGAGTTTGTGTTTATTTGCTTAGTAATAAAGTCTTCATTTTAGTTTGGGTTTTTACACCTATGTCTCCTGGAGTCACTCTGTCCTCTGCCACTGGCTGGAAATCCCCCTCCAACAATATCCCCAGCTATAATATAATATATATATATATATATATATATATAATATCCTTCATGGATCACTGCCTCCTTCATGGATCACTGCCTTGCCGTGGCGAAGGGGCTTGAATAACTCAGAGAAGCTATGAGCTATGCCGTGCAGGGCCACCCAAGATGGACAGGTCATAGTGGAGAGTTTTGACCAAACGTGATCCACCTGGAGCAGGAACTGGCAAGCCACTCCAGTATCCCTGCCAAGAAAACTCCATGGACAAAGACAACAGGCATATAAAAGTTATGACGCTGGAAGATGAGCCCCTCAGGTCGGAAGGTGTCCAACATGCTACTGGGGAAGAGCAGAGGACAAGTACAAGTAGATCCAGAGCTGATGAAGCGGCTGGGCCAAAGCCGAAAGGACGCTCAGTTGCGGATATGCATGGAAGCGAAAGGAAAGTCCAATGCTGTAAAGAAAAATATTGCATAGGAACCTGGAATGTAAGAACCATGAACCTTGGTAAGTTGGATGTGGTCAAAAATGAGATGGCAAGAATAAATATTGACATCCTGGGCATCAGTGAACTAAAATGGACGGGAATGGGTGAATTCAGTTCGGATGACTATCATATCTACTACTGTGGGCAAGAAACCCGTAAAAGAAATGGAGTGGCCCTCATAGTCAACAAAAGAGTGGTGAAAGCTGTACTGGGATGCAATCTCAAAAATGATAGAATGATCTCGATACGAATCCAAGGCAGACCTTTTAACATCACAGTAATCCAAGTTTATGCACCAACTACTGGTGCTGAAGAAACTGAAATTGACCAATTCTATGAAGACTTACAAGACCTTATAGAAGTGACACCAAAGAAGGATGTTCTGCTCATAATAGGGGATTGGAATGCTAAAGTAGGGAGTCAAGAGATAAAAGGAACAACTGGCAAGTTTGGCCTTGGAGTTCAAAACGAAGCAGGGCAAAGGCTAATAGAGTTCTGTCAAGAGAACAAGCTGGTCATCACAAACACTCTTTTCCAACAACACAAGAGACGACTCTACACATGGACATCACCAGATGGGCAGCATCGAAATCAGATTGATTATATTCTCTGCAGCCAAAGATGGAGAAGCTCTATACAGTCAGCAAAAACAAGACCTGGAGCTGACTGTGGCTCAGATCATCAGCTTCTTATAGCAAAATTCAAGCTTAAACTGAAGAAAGTAGGAAAAACCACTGGGCCGGTAAGATACAATCTAAGTCAAATCCCTTATGAATACACAGTGGAAGTGAGGAACAGGTTTAAGGATTTAGATTTGGTGGACAGAGTGCCTGAAGAACTATGGATGGAGGCTCGTAACATTATACAAGAGGCAGCAACTAAAACCATCCCAATGAAAAGGAAATGCAAGAAAGCAAAGTGGCTGTCCAACAAGGCCTTACAAATAGCGGGGGAGAGAAGGCAAGCAAAATGCGAGGGAGATAGTGAAAGATACAGGAAATTGAGTGCAGATTTCCAAAAAATAGCAAGGAGAGACAAGAAGGCCTTCTTAAACGAGCAATGCAAAGAAATAGAGGAAAACAATAGAATGGGAAAAACCAGAGATCTGTTCAAGAAAATTGGAGATATGAAAGGAACATTTTGTACAAAGATTTCCATAATAAAAGACAAAAGTGGAAAGGACCTAACAGAAGCAGAAGACATCAAGAAGAGGTGGCAAGAATACACAGAGGAACTATACCAGAAAGAAATTGATGTCTTGTATACCCCAGGTAGTGTGGTTGCTGACCTTGAGCCAGACATCCTGGAAAGTGAAGTCAAATGGGCCTTAGAAAGCATCGCTAATAACAAGGCCAGTGGAAGTGATGATATTCCAGCTGAATTATTTAAAATTTTAAAAGATGATGCTGTTAAGGTGCTACACTCAATATGCCAGCAAATTTGGAAAACTCAGCAGTGGCCAGAGGATTGGAGAAGATCAGTCTACATCCCAATCCCAAAGAAGGGAAGTGCCAAAGAATGCTCCAACTACCGCACAATTGCACTCATTTCACACGCTAGCAAGGTTATGCTTAAAATTCTACAAGGCAGGCTTAAGCAGTATGTGGACCGAGAACTCCCAGAAGTGCAAGCTGGATTTAGAAGAGGCAGGGGAACCAGAGACCAAATTGCAAACATGCGCTGGATTATGGAGAAAGCTAGAGAGTTCCAGAAAGACATCTACTTCTGCTTCATTGACTATGCAAAAGCCTTTGACTGTGTCGACCACAGCAAACTATGGCAAGTTCTTAAAGAAATGGGAGTGCCTGATCACCTCATCTGTCTCCTGAGAAATCTCTATGTGGGACAAGAAGCTACAGTTAGAACTGGATATGGAACAACTGATTGGTTCAAAATTGGGAAAGGAGTACGACAAGGCTGTATATTGTCCCCCTGCTTATTTAACTTATATGCAGAATTCATCATGCGAAAGGCTGGGCTGGATGAATCCCAAGCCGGAATTAAGATTGCCGGAAGAAATATCAACAACCTCAGATATGCAGATGACACAACCTTGATGGCAGAAAGTGAGGAGGAATTAAAGAACCTTTTAATGAGGGAGAAAGAGGAGAGCGCAAAATATGGTCTGAAGCTCAACATCAAAAAAACGAAGATCATGGCCACTGGTCCCATCACCTCCTGGCAAATAGAAGGGGAAGAAATGGAGGCAGTGAGAGATTTTATTTTCTTGGGCTCCATGATCACTGCAGATGGTGACAGCAGTCACGAAATTAAAAGACGCCTGCTCCTTGGGAGAAAGGTGATGGCAAATCTAGACAACATCTTAAAAAGTAGAGACATCACCTTACCAACAAAGGTCCGTATAGTTAAAGCCATGGTTTTCCCAGTAGTGATGTATGGAAGTGAGAGCTGGACCATAAAGAAGGCTGATCGCCGAAGAATTGATGCTTTTGAATTATGGTGCTGGAGGAGACTCTTGAGAGTCCCATGGACTGCAAGAAGATCAAACGCATCCATTCTTAAGGAAATCAGACCTGAGTGCTCACTGGAAGGACAGATCGTGAAGTTGAGGCTCCAATACTTTGGCCACCTCATGAGAAGAGAAGACTCCCTGGAAAAGACCCTGATGTTGGGAAAGATGGAGGGCACTAGGAGAAGGGGACGACAGAGGATGAGATGGTTGGATAGTGTTCTCGAAGCTACAAACATGAGCCTGACCAAACTGCGGGAGGCAGTGGAAGACAGGAGTGCCTGGCGTGCTCTGGTCCATGGGGTCACGAAGAGTCGGACACGACTAAACGACTAAACAACAACAACATAATATAAGAGAGAACATGATGAAAATGGCTCATAGGTGGTACCTCACTCCTTCCAGATGATCAAGAATGTATAAAAATTTGGCGAATGCTTGTTGGAGATGTGGAGGAAATAATGGTGACATGAGCCACATGTGGTTGACGTGTGAAAAGATTAAGATTTTTTTTTGGGGGGGGGGAAGATACGATGAATTAAAAAAGATGATGGGGATAACTTTTACGAAAAAAACGGAGGCATTTCTATGAAGTATTTTAGATAAAGAGATCCCAAAAAATCTAAGAGAGGTATTCTTGTATGCAACCGCAGCAGCTCGTATACTTGTGGCCAAGGGATAGAAAGATCAGGAGGCTTCAAAAATAACAGAATGGCAAATCAAATTACAGGAATTGGCCGAGACGGCTCAATTGACTAGTTTTGACTCTGTGCTAGCATTCGAGTGATAAAGGAACTAAAAGGAGGTGGACAACAATTAAGGAATTATTATGTTTTCAGAATGTATTGGAAAATTTATATAGAAAGGATTATTGTTTTGTGTACATTCCATTGTAAGAATGGAAACAGAGCCAGAGCCACAGCCACAGCCTAAGTCTGAAACAGTCCTTGATAGAGTGCCAGAGCCAGAGCCATAGCCATAGCGAGACCCTGAATCAGTGCCAGAACCAAGCCCTCATTCAGAACCAGAGCCTGAGAAAGAGCCAGAGCCAGAACCAGAGCAACAGCCGCAGCCACAGCCTGAGTCTGAAACAGCCCTTGATAGAGAGCCAGAATCAGAGAATCAGAATCAGAGTCAGAACCAGATCTTCGGTAAAGATGTGGTCTGGTCTTAGCGCAACTGCTCCTCCCACCCGCGATAACAGAGATTGGGTGTTCCAATACATCCCCCCGTAGGGAACCTGCCCCAGCCATTCTGTTGGCTGAGGCCCCCTCCCAGGTAGCCCTGACCCTTTCCCCTTAAAAAGCAAAATACAAACTATACAATAACCTAAAAAAATAGTAAAAGAAAAACAAAGCAAGAAACAATTATGCTAAACTGAAAATAATCCCCGCCCCAACTAAACATTTGTCCCACCCCAGAAAGAAAACAACAACAACGACAACAACAAACCACCGTTTGAGGTGCAACAGAGACACAGCCAGAGACAGAGCGAGACCCTGAATCAGTGCCATAACCAAGCCCTCATTCAGAACCAGAGCCTGAAAAAGAGCCACAGCCAGAACCAGAGCAACAGCCACAGCCACAGCCTAGAGCCACAGCCTGAGTCTGCAACAGTACTTGATACAGTGCCAGAGCCTGAAACAGAGACATAGCCTCAAACAGAGCCTGAGCCTGAAACAGAGGAAGAGCCACAGCCACAGCCTGAGTCTGAAACTGTCCTTGATAGAGTGCCAGAGCCAGAGCCAGAGCCAGAGCCAGAGCCAGAGCCAGAGCCAGAGCCAGAAATAGGGCTTGATACAGGGCTGGAGCGCAAAGCATAGCTGCAGCCACAGCCTAGAGCCACAGCCTGAGTCTGCAACAGTACTTGATACAGTGCCGGAGCTGGAGCTGGAGCTGGAGCCAGAGCCAGAGCCAGAGCCAGAACAAAACCCTAATTCAGAACCAGAGCCTGAAAGAGAGCCAGACCCTGAAACATAGCTGGGTCGGAGGCAGAGGAAGAGCCATCATGAGACCCTGAATCAGAGTCAGAATGAGATCTTCATTCAGAACCAGACCCTGAAAGAGAGCCAGAGCCACAGACAGAGCCACAGACGGAGCCTAGAGCCACAGCAGAGATCCACAGCCACAGCCGAGATCCACAGCCTGAGTCTGAAATAGTGCTTGATAGAGTGCTGGCTCCTGAAACAGAGACACTGTCTGAAACTGAGCCTGACGCCTAAACGTAGCCAGGGGCAGAGGGAGAGGCAGAGCCTGATACAGTGCTTGATACAGCGTAGGAGCCTGAAGCAGAGACACAGCCAGATCCAGAGACACAGCCAGAGGCAGAACAAAACCCTAATTCAGAACCAGAGCCTAAAAGAGAGCCAGAGCCAGAAACAGTGCTTGATAGAGTGCCAGAGCCTGAAACAGAGGCAGAGGCAGATACAGGGCTTGAAACTGCGTCGGAGCCTGAAACAGAGAAACAGCGTGAAACAGAGACAAAGGCTGAGACACAGGCCAAGCCTGAAATAGAGCTAGAATAAGTGCTAGAGCCAAAGACTGAGACAAAGCCTAATAAAGAGCAGAAGCCTGAGCCTGAGCCTGAGTCTGCAACAGTGTTTGATACAGCGCCGGAGCCTGAAACAGAGACACAGCCTGAAACAGAACCTGAGCCTGGTTATTAGCATGGCAATTAAAGAAGAGAGAGGCAGAAAGGCTTATAAATAGAGTTAAGTGCGAAGGCAAAATAATAAACAACCCTAAAGAAATAGAGAAACGATTTCTCGAATTCTTTAGAGAACTCTATAAGGAAGGAAATGAAACAACAGAAGAAGTTAAAGAACATTTAGAACAGAACTGTCTTCCGAAACTTACTAAAGAACAAAAAGAACTGTTGAATGCCCCTATTACATCGTACGAAATTCAAAGAGCAATTAAGGAAGCAAAGATAGGAAAGCCACCAGGGCCAGACGGCCTACAGGCAATATATTATAAAAAAATTGAGGACTTACTGTCTGACCCATTAAGAAGTATCATGAACAACATCTTAAAAGACGGAACCATGCCAGATTCTTGGAAAGAATTATTAAAGGATTATTGCATTAATTCCAAAACAGAATTAATTAATTCTAAAGAATTATTAAAGGATTATTGCATTAATTCCAAAACAGGGAACGGACAATCTACTTATTAACAACTATAGGCCTATCGCACTTCTAAATAACGATTACACTGGTCAACAACAAATTTGTTGTCTGCGTTTTTTCAGTTGATTTAGGACAAATCTGATGCGCTGAATCCCAAAATCACATTGGTTTTGCTCAATCAGGTCAAGTTTTTGAGCTATGGACACATGTCATTTTTTTACGTTTTTGTTCACATGTACGCTTGTGTGGAGCATTTTAGAAGTTGGTGGGGGTGAAATGCCATGTCGAATAATTGTTTTGATTGGAAATGATTATTTTAATGACAAGAAGTATTCAGGTCCGATAGTTCTGGGCGATTATGTCGAAAAGGGATCAGTTTGAAGTCATAAAACCTCGAAATCTTCCATAAATTGGTGTGGCAAAGCATAAAGTTGGGGGATCAAAACTAAGTTAATGGGGCAGCCGCCCCACGAAGTATCCTGATCTTCAATCAGCACGTCGTCCTGTAGCTCATTGTGATGAAATTCCAGTGCCTATCTTTGGAGAACTTCCTGACATTAGTGACGAAGATGCCTCCAGTGTTGAAGGACATGAAGAAGAAGAAGTGGTTCTTGAAGATGATGCTCCACATCCATTTTCCCAAAAGGAGTTGAATGATCTAGTTCGCGACCTCAGCTTGTCAAAGGACTCTGCCGAACTGTTGGCATCTAGATTGAAGGAAGAAAACCTCCTCTCTGACAGTGCTCACATCAGCTTCTTCCGCAACAGGCATCAAGAGTACCTCCGTTTTTTCTCTGAAGAGAAGGACTTGGTGTACTGTGCAGATATTGTGCAGCTTCTGCTCAAGCTTGGAGTGCCACAGTACGAACCCAAAGATTGGAGACTGTTCATTGACAGCAGCAAGCGATCACTGAAATGTGTTCTGCTACACAACGACAACCAGTTTGCCTCTATACCCCTAGCTCACTCGATGTGATGGTCTGGGATTCCGAGTCTGAGAGCGATCCGGAGGAATCCCAGCCGGCACAGGAGTCCCCGCCTCCAGGGCCGGCTGAACTGGGGCAAGGCCTAGATGCTGAGGAACCTCAAGAGCAGGCACCAGGTGAAACCATTCTGGCCCCAGAGGTGCTGGAAGACTCAGTGGCTACAGGTGAGCCTCCCCCGGGGCCCAGTAACCCTTCGGCCTCTCCTGATCTGCAGAGGCTTAGGGCAGAGAGGCGAAGGGAACTGGTGTCTCCCAGGAGGAATGCTCGCCTTAAGGCCAAGAGAGGCGGGGCTTCTGGGGGCCGGGACCGCCCCCGGCCTTAGAAGAAGATAAAGGTCAGGCAGCCCGGTCCCAGGTTGCGGGAGCAACGTCGTTGTGGAGTACCTGCTTTACCCAGTCCTTGATCTGCACTCCCAGTGTGCCTGTTCCTCGCCCGGCTTCCTGTTCCTGACTATCCGGTGTTCCTGTTCCTCGCCTGGACTCCTGCTTCTGCCCTACCAGTGTTCCTGTTCGTCGCCTGGACTCCTGCTTCTGCCCTACCAGTGTTCCTGTTCCTCGCCTGGCTTCCTGCTTCTGCCCTACCAGCGTTCCTGTTACCCCGCCCGGCTCCCTGTCTCGGACCTCGCGTCTCATCTAGTGATCGTCTACCCTGCTAGAGACTCTGGACTGATCTTGGGCTACGGTAATAGTACCTTATCCCCCCTGGGACCAGCACAGTTTGCTCCCGCCACACCCGCACTCCCTCTTTGTTGGGGTGCGTTCGGGAAGAGTCAGAGGCCATGGCCGACCAAGCGGCTACACTGTTGGCAATAGCCCAGGAGAACCAGGCCTTGAGGCACACCGTGCAGCAGTTCAGTAACGCGGTTACGGCACTACAGCAGCGTTTGGACGCCCTACCGGCTCCTGGGGCCGACGCCTCGGCTTCTGGCAAGTACCCAGTGGCCTTGCCTGAGAAATTTGATGGGGCCCCGGCCAGCTTTCCCATGTTCCTTGCCCAGGCCAAGCTGTATATTCAGGGGCGCGCCCGGAACTTCCCTGACGACCGCACCAAGGTGCATTTTTTGATTAGTTTGTTAAAGGACCAGGCGGCCAAGTGGGCGTTGCCGCTGCTCAGGCAAGACTCCCCCCTGCTGGCAGACTACGGGGGGTTTTGCAATCTGTTGGAGGCCGCGTTCGGCAACCCCCAGAAGGGGAGTCAAGCCAACCGGGCGATTCGGCGGTTGAGACAGGGCAAGTCCACGGTGGCCGCATACACCACAGAATTCCGGCTGCTGGCACAGGACTTGACCTGGAACGACTCTGCTCTTCGGGACCAGTATCTCGAGGGGCTTTCAGATGAGATACTGGACCAGCTGGCCACACTGGAATGCCCCACCATGCTAGACACCCTTATTCAACGGAGTCTACAGATAGACGATCGGCTAGAGGACCGTCGTCAGGCTCGGGGCCACCGGCACCTCCAGTTCTCGGCCCCAGTGTCTACCAGCAGCCCCACAGGCCCAGCTGAGTCATTGGAGGAACCTATGCAGCTTGGGGCAGTGCGGCCACGCCTCTCCCCCGCAGAGAAGTCGCGGCGTCGGGAGGGGAATCTATGTCTCTATTGTGGTGGAAGCGGACACTATGCCCGGTCCTGTCCTGAGAAACGCCAGCCGCAGGGAAACCGCCAACCCCAGTAGCTGATGGCCCTGGCTACCTGGGGTCCCAAACAGCACAGAATGGGGCCGCACCAATTGAATTACAACACCTTATGGTTCCGGTACATCTATACCCTCCAGGAGGGCCATGGATTCTTACCCATGCTCTGGTGGATTCGGGGGCAACCCGCTCTTATATGGACGCTGCTTTTGCTGCCCAGCATCGGGTGCCACTTCGGAACAAGCCAGAACCGGTACAGGTGGAGGCAATCGACGGACGGCCCCTGCGTTCGGGTGCCGTTACTCAGGAGACCCAGCCCCTGGTCCTGTGCCTCCAGCAGCACCGTGAGATGCGAACTCTGGATATTGCCTCCATGCCCCGGTTCCCCCTGGTGCTTGGGATGGACTGGCTGGAGGCTCACAATGTGCAGATTGACTGGGTCAAACGGACTGTACACTTCCCAGACCCCAGTTCTCCTGCTGAGACTGAGATGCTAGCAGCTGTGCCCACTGAGGAGGCTACTGCAACGCTCCCCGCTGAGTACCGGGACTATCACGACGTGTTCGAGGAACGGGGGGCAGACCAGCTGCCGCCGCATCGGTCCTTTGACTGCGGCATAGACCTCCAGCCCGGAGCGCCTCTACCAGTGAGTCGCTTATACTCGTTAACAGAGCCAGAGCGCGAGGCTTTGCAGGACTTCTTGCGCAAGAACCTGGAGCGTGGGTTCATTAGGCCTTCTACTTCGCCCACTGCTGCGCCAGTGCTCTTTGTTAAAAAGAAATGTGGGGAGCTCCGCCTTTGCCATGATTACCGGGCCCTGAACAAAATTACCATCCCGAACCGGTACCCCTTGCCCCTTATTTCGGAGTTACTGGAGCGGGTGCAAGGGGCACAGGTGTTCACCAAGCTAGACCTCCGGGGTGCCTACAATTTGATTCGGATCCGCGCCGGGGATGAGTGGAAGACAGCATTCGGGACCCGGTACGGACAGTTCGAATACCTGGTTATGCCCTTTGGTTTGTGCAACGCGCCTGCTGTGTTCCAACGGTACATCAACCACGTGTTCCAGGACTTGCTAGACAAGTACGTGGTGGTGTACTTGGATGACATTCTGGTTTACTCCCGTGACCCGGCGTGCCACGAGGGCCATGTCCGGACCGTGCTGCAGCGCTTGCGCGAGCATCGTCTGTATACAAAGCTCAGCAAGTGCAAGTTCCATCAGCGGTCAGTGGACTTCCTGGGGCACCGACTCTCTCCAGATGGGGTGCAGATGGATCCTGGGAAGGTGGCAGCGGTTCGGGAACGGGCGGCACCTCGGAACCGCAAGGACTTACAGCGTTTCCTGGGGTTCGCCAACTATTACCGGACCTTCATTGCGGATTATGCTCACCGCACCACCCCGTTGACCCGGCTACTGCGCCCCAAGACGCCGTTTTCCTGGGACACCGGAATCTGGAATATCTCCAGACCACCCGCAAGCTGAACCAAAGGCAGATCCGGTGGGCGTTGTTCTTTTCCCAGATCCAGTTCCGGATCCGCTACATCCCTAGCTCCCAAAACCAGAAGGCGGATGCCCTGTCCCGGAAACCTGAAGACAACACAGACACGGTACAGCAAGCAGTACCCACCACGATCCTACCACCAGCTGCATTCCTGGCCACCCAGGAGGTTGAGCCACTGCAGGCTCGGGTGCGGGAACAGCAGCGGGTCGACGCTTGGGCCCAGGAATAACTCCGGGAACTGGCCGAAGGATCATGCCCTCAGTATCCAGGGCTGGTCTCGCATCAGGGTCTTCTGCTGCACCACGGGCGCCTGTACATCCCACCAGGGCCGCTGCGGGCTGAGGTTCTCCGGATGACCCATGATGCTCCAGCGGCGGGGCACTTTGGGCGGTATCGGACCACCCATCTGGTAAGCCGTGAGTTTTGGTGGCCCCGTTTGAAGGCTGACGTGGCTCGCTACGTCGCTGGTTGTGACGTCTGCAGGCGGGCCAAGGGGCCTACCGGGCGACCCCCCGGCCTTCTTCAGCCGTTGCCGGTTCCACCACGTCCTTGGCACACAGTTTCTCTGGACTTTGTAGTGGAGTTACCCCCGTCTCGTGGCTGCACCTGCCTTCTAGTTTTCTCCGACCACTTCACGAAGATGGTGCATTGTGCCCCCTGCCCATCCGTACCCTCAGCTAAGGAAACCGTGCAGCTGTACCTTCAGGATGTCTTCCGCCTGCATGGCCTACCCAAGCGTGTAGTGTCCGACCGTGGCGTTCAGTTCACGTCCCGGTTTTGGCGTGCTTTGCACCAGGCCCTCGGAACAGAGGTCTGTCTCTCATCTGCTTACCACCCACAGACTGATGGCCAGACGGAACGGGCGAACGCGGTGCTGGAACAGCACCTCCGGTGTTACTGCAGCTACCAGCAGGACGACTGGGTCGACCACCTAGCATTGGCAGAGTTCGCTTATAACAACGCGGTGAATGCGTCCACCCAGCAGACCCCGTTCCAAGCCAGTTATGGTTTTCATCCACGGTTGTTTCCGGATGTGCTGCCGGCATCTGCGGTCCCTGCGGTGACAGAGTGGCTTCAGGAGCTCCAGTCCCAGCAACAGCTGTTGATGGAGCAGCTGCGCCAGGCCAAGGAGGCGTACAAGGTCCAGGCCGACCGCCACCGCCAGGTGGGGCCGGAACTTCACGTCGGTGACCTGGTATGGCTCTCCACTCGCCACCTCCACCCTTCTCGACCTTCGCGGAAGCTGGCCGCCCGGTTCACCGGCCCGTTCCCTATCGTGAACCAGGTCTCGCCTGTGGCATTCCGTCTCCGGTTGCCAGCAAACCTGAAGGTTCACCCGGTATTCCACAGGTCCCTTCTGAGTCCGGTGGCCCCACCCGACGAGTTCCACCCAAACCGTCCCCGACCGCAGCCAGTTTTGGTGCAGGGAGAGCCTGAGTACGAGGTGGAACGCATTCTGGACTCCCGATACCGCAGGGGAAGGCTGCAGTATCTCATTGACTGGAAGGGGTATGGGCCAGAGGACCGTTCCTGGGAACCAGCGGTCAACGTCCACGCGCCTGCCTGCATCCGAGAGTTTCATGCGGCGTACCCCAGCAAGCCGGGTCCGGACCCTCAAGTGAGGGGGGGGCCTGGGAGGGGGGATGGTGTGATGGCCTGGGATTCCGAGTCTGAGAGCGATCCGGAGGAATCCCAGCCGGCACAGGAGTCCCCGCCTCCAGGGCCGGCTGAACTGGGGCAAGGCCTAGATGCTGAGGAACCTCAAGAGCAGGCACCAGGTGAAACCATTCTGGCCCCAGAGGTGCTGGAAGACTCAGTGGCTACAGGTGAGCCTCCCCCGGGGCCCAGTAACCCTTCGGCCTCTCCTGATCTGCAGAGGCTTAGGGCAGAGGGGCGAAGGGAACTGGTGTCTCCCAGGAGGAGTGCTCGCCTTAAGGCCAAGAGAGGCAGGGCTTCTGGGGGCCGGGACCGCCCCCGGCCTTAGAAGAAGATAAAGGTCAGGCAGCCCGGTCCCAGGTTGCGGGAGCAACGTCGTTGTGGAGTACCTGCTTTACCCAGTCCTTGATCTGCACTCCCAGTGTGCCTGTTCCTCGCCCGGCTTCCTGTTCCTGACTATCCGGTGTTCCTGTTCCTCGCCTGGACTCCTGCTTCTGCCCTACCAGTGTTCCTGTTCGTCGCCTGGACTCCTGCTTCTGCCCTACCAGTGTTCCTGTTCCTCGCCTGGCTTCCTGCTTCTGCCCTACCAGCGTTCCTGTTACCCCGCCCGGCTCCCTGTCTCGGACCTCGCGTCTCATCTAGTGATCGTCTACCCTGCTAGAGACTGTGGACTGATCTTGGGCTACGGTAATAGTACCTTATCCCCCCTGGGACCAGCACACTCGAGTACACTGAAGGAGAACTATGAAGTGGTGAAGTATGTGCTGGAGAAAATTGGTTATGATCAGCATAAGTGGTTTGTTTGTGTTGACCTGAAGATGGTGAACTTTTTGTTGGGACAACAGTCTGGCTTCACCAAGTACCCATGTTTTCTGTGCATGTGGGATAGTAGGGACCGTGCTCAGCATTACACAAAGAAGGACTGGCCTGTGCGGGAGGAATTGGTGCCTTGCAAAGAAAGGAACGTCATCAACGACCCACTGGTGGACAGAGACAGAATACTCTTCCTAGTGCTTCACATCAAGCTCGGCTTAATCAAGCAGTTCACCAAGGCTCTGGACAAGGATGGTGACTGCTTCACTTACTTGTGCCAGGCTTTTCCAGGATTGACCATGGAGAAGTTGAAAGCTGGCATCTGTCAGATCCATCAGCTCATCAGAGATCCAGAGTTCGGAAACTCAATGAACGAAGTGGAACTGGAAGCATGGAAGGCATTTGTTCTGGTAGTGAAGAACTTTATTGGCAACAATAAGGCCAGAAACTACGCAGAACTTGTCAACAACATGCTGACTGCTTTCAGAAACCTGGGCTGCAACATGAGCATCAAGATGCACTACCTATTTTCACATATGGACTGGTTTCCTGAGAACCTGGGTTCAATGAGTGACGAGCAGGGGGGAGAGATTCCATCAGGACATGAAAGAGATGGAGACCAAGTATCAGGGTCGCTGGGACGCAGTCATGATGGCTGACTACTGTTGGACTCTGAAGAGAGACCTCCCTGCTGCTGAGCATTCCAGGAGTTCCAAGAAACGGAAGTTCAAGCCCTGAAGTTTGAAAAATGGTGAAGCAACATGCAATTTACGTGTACTTACCTTTATCAATGCCCACCATTCAGTTTACAGTAAACCTGACCTGATGGAGAGAAACGGATGCCATTTCCTGATTCAGCAGTGCAAAAATACCCTAAATCAGTTGTAGAAATCTAGACAACATTCAAAAAGTAAAAAATTGTTGCCCAGTGTTATAAATTATATGCAAATATTTTAGCCGAAAGATCAAAAAAAGTCTTCCAGATGATGATACACAATGACCAAGCTGGCTTTTTGCCCGGGAGGCACATTTATAGCAACACTAGAAACATTATAAACTTATTAGCGTATTTAGACTTAAGAATAGAAAAGAAGGCAGTCTTAATGGCTATAGATGCAGAAAAAGCTTTTGACAGGGTATCCTGGAAATTTATGAAAGGTCTATTACACCATATGGATTTTGGTATACAGTATATAAAAGGGATTGAAGCAATATAATCAAAACAAAAAGCTAAAATCATAATCAATGGAAATTTATCACAGGAGTGTGAAATCAGTAAAGGGGTCAGACAAAGCTGCCCACTATCCCCCCTTAGAGCTGAAAGAAAGCGAGAGCCAAAGCCACAGCCACAGCCACAACCACAGCCTAAGTCTGAAACAGCCCTTGATAGAGTGCCAGAGCCAGAGCCAGAGCGAGACCCTGAATCAGTGCCAGAACCAAGCCCTCATTAAGAACCATAGCCTGAGAAAGAGCCAGAGCCAGAACCAGAGCAACAACCACAGCCACAGCCTGAGTCTGAAACAGCCCTTGATAGAGAGCCATCGCCATCGCCATCGCCCAGAGCCCAGAGCCCAGAGCCCAGAGCCCAGAGCCCAGAGCCCAGATCGTGTTGCAGTAGTCCAAGTGGGAGAAAACTAGTGCATGCACCACTCTGGCAAGACAGTCTGCGAGCAGGTAGGGTCTCAGCCTGCATACCAGATGGAGCTGGTAGACAGCTGCCCTGGACACAGAATTCACCTGCATCTCCATGGACAGCTGTGAGTCCAAAGTTACTCCCAGGCTGCACACCTGGTCCTTCAGGGCCACAGTTTCTCCATTCAGGACCAGGGAGTCCCCCACACCTGCCCGCCCCCTGTTCCCCAAAAAGAGTACTTCTGTCTTGTCAGGATTCAACCGCAATCTGTTAGCCACCATCCATCCTCCAACTGCCTCCAGGCACTCGCACAGGACCTTCACCGCCTTCACTGCTTCCGATTTGAAAGAGAGGTAGAACTGGGTATCAGCCGCACATTGATGAACACCCAGCCCAAACCCCTTGATGATCTCTCCCAGTGTCTTCA